>NC_089584.1:25786637-26126637 GCF_019320115.1 Miscanthus floridulus
ACATGTGCATCATCTATCACATCATGCCATTGTCACTGAAACATGCATATGCAACATTCACAATTATGTTTGTTTCATACTTGATTGCTTGTAAATGGTAGTAGTGAAACATGTGAATGCAACATGAGTTTCTCATACCTTGAAACATGGCAACATGGTAGGAATGTGACAAGTTAAAATTGCAACAAAGGCATGAAACATGTGAAACATGGAATTGCAACATTTGAGTGAATTGATCGTTTTGTTGCTTCATCACATGTGATCATTAGAAGTTGGTATAGCATTTGTGTAAAGTGGTTGATTATGGTCTAATACACCTTAACTACACTTAGGGTAATTGATGGGACATTGTTCATGTGGATCAAAATGACAAAAATGCCCTCAAGTAGAGGTTTGACTTTGAATGACCCTTAGAGTGACACTGTTTGACTGATTCAAAAGACTAACCTAGAGACCTTGCATGGCTATACACCCTTTACCAAAGTTGTAGCCAATTTATCAAGGAACAAAAGTTGTTTTATGATCAACTCATGAAAATGGCTAGAACATGTTCAAACAAGGCCCACAAGTCATATTTCCCTTCTGATTTCATACTTAGAATTTTTCTAAGTCCTAGAGTTGATTTACAGTTTCGTGTACCAATGTATGGAGGCTTGTATCTCCCTAACCAGGCTGAACCAACTCAAGCTCCAATTGATGAAGTTGTTGTACTCACTTAGGTCTTCAATTTTGTCAACTATACCATGAACCAGATCACCACCGTTTGGGAGTTACGGATCGTCGAATTCATGCTGTCAGTCATCGTCGTAGAACACTGAATCAATGTTTTAGAAAACCGACAGAGCCCGCCGTGGCCGACTGGCTCAGGAGCTGAACACTGCGTGGTGCGCATGCTCTGCCAACGTCTCCATGTCGCACGTCCGAGCTCCAGATGAAAGCCAGCGCCTCGCCACTCGCTCTTCATCTCGCCAGTTCACAGACTTGCCATTTCCTTCCTCCACGAGCACGGCGACCGGGACGCCATGGTAGCCGCCGAGCCAAAATCCACCTCAACCGAGCGCCTTGGTCCGATTCATCAAAACCACAGCACCACCATGAGCTCCTCCATGTCCGCGACCTCACCATCATCGCGTTTTCGCCTAAGGTAGAGCTCACCGTGAGCGCGGCTCCACCAGGTCGCCATGACCGCTGCCGGTAGAGCTCGCATGCGGTTGTGCCGCTCGAGTCCCTTTCTGTCTCATCTTTTCCTTGCTCTGGGTCCTAGGTGTGATGCTAATGCTCGTAGGGTCACCCACTAGGGCCATGACGCCGTCGTCTCGCCGGAGCCGGCCAACCTAGGGCCGTGCGCTGCCATGGCCATCGCCATTGCCTTTAGCCGTGGCAATATCTTCAATAGATGGTTCCATTAGATGCGCACAGGTGAGGTGAACACCGTAGCACTGATGGTCTCGCCGGAGCTATCACCGGCGACGAGCTACGTCGTCGTCTTTCTTCCTCCCCTATCTGTCTCTCTGTCATGCGGGACCCACGCGTCAGTCGCTGAATAGAGGCGGGAGCCAACGTGGGCTGCGCTGAGTTCTGGGCCACGTCAGCGCGTGCTTCGTGGGCCGCTGTGTTCTTTCGGGCCGGCCCAGCAGTAGGGTTAGGGTTTCGAATTTGTTTTGTTTATTTTTTTCACAGATTTGTGTACATTTTCAAAAATATGTATCTCCTAGTTGGTAGATTCAAATGATGTGGTTCCAATTTTGTTGAGTTCATGATAATGTCTGGTTTATATTAAAAATATAATTTATGCCATGTTCTGTTATGAAAAATGGAGTTGCTAATTATCTCTTTTAATCATGAAGGAAATAGGGGTAATTATATCTTTTTCTATGTAGCTCCAAATGGCATGAAATTTTTTTGGTGTACTGCTCATATCATGAATAGCTTGTAGTTAAATTTTCATATATTTTGGACACTGTATGTTGGAGATAGGAAATTCTCTTGTTTGCATAGATGGATCTTGTGTGAATTTTCATAATTTTTCTATAGATCTAGTAAAGGTAAAATTTGGTGAGTGCTATTCTTATGCTAGAATGATGCTAGGAAAAATGTGAAATCTATTGCTTGACACTTTTCATTAGGATTTCCTAATTATGCTAGAAATAGATATGCCACCTGTTATTTTGGATACAGCAAGTTCTGCTTGCCCAATGGCTTTGAAATTTTTATGGTAGTCTATGTGAAGCATGAGATAGCTACTGTAATTTTTGTAGATTTTTCTGAATAGTTTTACTATATATTGCTTTAATCACCTAATTAACTAAATAAATTAGAAAAGGGCATTAAATAATTTATTTAGAAGTTGGCACTATACTTTCTGATGTTCCTCTAGTATGTGCAACAAGTTGGTAAACTTGGTTTGGTCCAGTTATGCTTTTGCATCATCACTAAATAATTAATTTAGTAAACCTGTCATTTCTGGACAGATTCTATGTTTACCTTAATTCGATTTGGTTAACCTAAGAATCATGCTTTGATGTTTACAAATGATTTGTAGAGAATTTCATAATCTTTCCAGAATGTCCTCTTGCAAGTCATTTGAATTTATAGAACTCTGGTTATGATTGAATTAAGGAACTACTCGTTGCATGTAAAACCTTAAATTTGATTTAAGTATGCCTTTACTATTTCCTAAGCTTGTGGTAATGTACCTAGGTGTTAGGCCTTTAACTAAAGATGAGCATCTTTATCTTAGGTTATGCAAGTTAGGTAAGTAGATCTCGTTCTTCAAGTTAAGTTAGATACATGTTTTAAAGTGATTTGAATAGAGCTATTCTTAATCGGTAAACAAGTGTCCAGTGATGTTTCGTTAAACACTTACTGTGATCCATTCATCATGAGCATCATGTCATTCCTTATGCATTCATGATATTTATCTTGTGCATCAGCATGCAATAGGTGTACCAGAAGGTATGACACTGCTGGAATTCGAGGAACCGAGCGAGCAGCAGCAGCCAACACCGGAGGTTCAGGAGGTGCAGCCCTCGGGAGAAGTGCCAGACGAGGTCGCCGTTGAGTGCCCGGATCACTGTCTGTGCAACTTTGTGAAAGGCAAGCCCTGGAGCATATTAAGCCTCCTAATTTCCGAAATGCAGTTAAAGTATTATTGTTGCATATATATATATATTGTTGCATTAAGTTTAGGTGTTGGATGCAAACACTTGCTGCATTGGTTATCCAATTCTTGTCCAGATATTGATACCCTGAATCCTATGTAGCTCAGGCTCGTGTAGTGCTTAGCCCTGCTTAAATGCGGTAGAAGTTAGGTGATTTCCTATCACCTGCGAGATATAGGGATATACATGTGGCACGGTTGGCTATATTTGCTATCGTGGAAAAGAACCTGTCTTAATTTGAAATGAAGACCGGGCGGAGGCTTGCCGGTTTGCAGTGACTCCGTCTGTGTCGCTTAAGGACTAAATCTTGGAGCCTTTCCTATTCATGTTGAATGCATGCCTCTCTCTTAGTTGGCCGTGTCCAAAGACCGGCCGCAAAGCCGAGTAGCTCAACTCAGGCTGGGAGTCGATAAGTATAAAGTACGCCTCAGAAGGGAGCCATAGGCGTGAGTCCAAGGGTAGGTGATTTAAAAGTCCTGATCGTCCTGGCAGAAGGGTAATCCCTGAGAGTGCTGGCGCTGATCGAACCCACGAATTTGGTTCCTGAGTTGTCCCAAAGGTGACCCATGGCTACCCTTGCAAAGTATGCCAGGGTGAGAGTTAGGAATACCCCCTCAGCTGAGTTGTAATTCGATTCAAGTCGCCGTCTCTCCCGGTTAGTGAGAACTTGACGGGCTTATCTCCAAAGTAGATACACTAAATAAATAATGGTTCTGAAAGATGATATGATGATGACAACCTTATTATACCTGCTATGGTTAATATTGTTTGCTCCTAATAAGTGAGTGCTCTAGTACAGGTGCAAATCTAGTGGACAAGTAAATGATGATAAACTTGATGCGAAGTTTAAATTGGTTACGATATTCATAAGTTCTTTTATGCAACTATGTCCAGCTAGCCCACCTCATAAGCCTTGCATGACCCTTGGTGTCTTTTATTTTTGGTTTTGACGGGTAAGTCTAGCTGAGTACCTTCTCGTACTCAGGGTTTATCTCCCACCTGTTGCAGATGACCAGTTCTACTTTGGTTCCTACAAGTATTGCCTTCTCCTGGCTGGGGATGAAGACTAGACCGTTGGGCGCGGTCTCTCGTAGTTCTCATACCTAAAGATGCTTTTGTGGGACATGACTGAGATCTGGCAATGTATTTGAAACTATGAAGTTATGTACTAAACTATGTTGCTTCCACAAATTTGAACTTGGTCTATAATATTTTATTTGAACTCTGATGGATGTAATCCAAATGCTACTTGTGAAATGTTGTAACGAACGATGTGTTGTGTTGAATCACTACGGTCTTGGTTTGTATGTCGAGAGTTGGTTGAAATCCTTCATGATTTCTAGACTACCGGGATTATGGGAGCTTAAGTACAGGAATTTGATCACTTTGGTGATTGTTTTTGTACTTATGTTCTTATGATTTGGTCGTTTCTGTTACATTCATGAGCTTGGATTATTTGGAACATGCTCTTAAAACAATGCAACATGTGTTTATATTCCATGTGTGTTTGTTTTAGGAAATGAATAGTGTGCAACACTCAAGTGCAACATGTGCAACTCACTTTAGTCAAACATGGTCAGCTAGTACCTGCAACAAACTCATGAAACATATGAAACATGGCTTTGAAACAAAAGTAGCAATTCACTTGTTTTTCCTTGTTTCAATGCATGTGATGCTTGATTTTGGTGTGATTAATGTGTGGTGTGGCTAATTATCCTCTTAAACAACTTAGCTACACTTAGAATGTCATTAGGAACAATGTTCATGTTGATCATTTTGCCTAATTATGTTTCCAAGTGATAGTTTGACTTGTGTTGACCCTAGACCTCCTTTGTTTGACTATTTAAAAAGTATAGCTTAGAGTGTTTGCATGTCTAAGCAACCTAAAGCAAAGTTGTAGCAAATTTTATAAGGAACAAAAGTTATTTTATGACCATCTCATGAAAATGTGCAGAACATGCTCAAAAGGGGCCCACAAGTCAGTTTTTAGGTCCATTTGTAGACTGAAAATTTTCTAAGTCACAAAGCAAATTTTAGTTTCATTGGCTCGACTTGGTGATGATTTTACTCATGATTCTTGGAGAATTAGGTCTTGGTCTTTTAATAGAAGTTGTAGCTGGTACATAGGGCTTCGAGTTTTGTTCACATAGTTTTCTCTATTACGCTATGGATTAAGAGTTTGAACTGCATCAACTCAGGCTATCAGGCCAAAATCGAAGAGCTGATGGCGAGCTACACTGACCGATCGGGTCAGGGCTTCAGCGCCGCGTGGAGGCCGCGCGTCGCCGTTGGCACGCTCGGTCAGGCCACATCGGGCCATAGCTCGCCCACTCAAGCGCCACACTCGCACGTGACCGTCTGTGCTCGCATTTGCCTTCTCTGCCTCCTCCTTCGCTTCCCGCAGCAGCCGCAATGGCCACCGCCTCCGCCATTGATGCCGAGCACGCCACCGTTGCCTAGCTCCCTCGCCACCGCAAAAATCACTGCCTCTAGCTAACCCACAACTCCACCGTAGTCTCCTCTAGCTCGTCCACCTCGCCGTTGAGCCGAAGAACCAAGGTAGAGGCTGCATTTTTGTTTCCGCCGCTGGCCGGACCTCGCTGGAGTTGTGTTCTTTGTGGCCAGCACAACACTGCTTCTCTCCTCCTTCCCTAGCTCTTGTCTAGCCTTCTCCATCACGTGTAGATGCTTGGGTGAAGGTGCCACCGTCAATGCCGGTCCAGCCGAGCCAGAACATGGCCGCACGCCGCCGTGTGCCATGGCCGATGTACTTAGAGGCCGGTAGGGTTTAGGGTTAGGATGTCAATCGGTTCGGGAGATCATGGTGAACATGGAGGTACCCTCCTCGTCACCGGTGACACCGTCGTCGGTGAGCTTCGCCGGTTCTGCGCCGTCCCGAGCCGCCTCCCCTATTTGGTGCCAATGACATGCGGGCCCTACTGACCGATGGGTCCCACCTGTCAGTGACTGAATATTAGAAGGATAGTTCATTTGTTTAGTTTTGAATGCTGTTTTATAAAATTTGTATCTCCAGTTTTGTAGATCCAAATTGGGTGATTCCAATTTTGTTAGGATCATGATGAAGTGTAGTATTTAGGAAAAATATAACATGAACACTTGTAGTCGAATTTCTGGAAGGATTAAATTGAAACTTGAAATATGTTTTTAAATGAATGCAAACTTGTTTAATTTATATCTTGAGTTCCCGTGCTCCAAAAATTATGAAATTGTGATGGTGAGCTCTTCTTGATGAGTAGAAGCTCTGATAAAAATTTGAGAGTCGGTGCTTGTATGGTTTTTGAGTTATAGATTTTCCTTTTATCATTGGATGATCCTTGTGTGAATTTTAGTAATTTATCTATGAATCCAATGACCATGAAATTTATTGGAGGTTGTCCTAGTACCTTAAGGGTGATAAGAAAAATATAAAATATGTTGCTTGACATATTTCACTAGGGTATCCTATTTATGGCATTTTAAGCCTTTATGCCTTGTCATTTTTGTGTAGGATGTTATACTTGTTCAAATTATGTGAAATTTTTACAGTAGGCTACTTGGAGCATGTAGTACCTACTATAATTTTTGTAGATTAAATGGTGTAGTTTTCATATATGTTTATCATTCCTCTTAAATAATTAAATAAATTAAGAAAGGCATTAAAAGAAATGAATTGGTGGTGAACACTTTACTTTCTAGTGTTCTTGTGATATGTATGATAAGTGAGTAAAGTTGGTTTTGTCTATTTATATGTTTGCAATATAAGTTAATAAATATTTTCTTGCATTATGTCTTTTTGGACAGTTCTCAGAACTTTACAAAGTTCACTATGATAATTTGGTTTGCTGGGAAAGTGGTGAGTACAAAAGTTGTAGATAACTTATGTATCTAGCTTCTGTCAAAATTTGGTGGCATTTGGCCTAGTAGTTTAGGAGCTACAGCCATTCAAAGTTGGATCACAGTTTTGCTTGCTCTCTGTCTTGTTTGGACCTGATTATGTGGTTCTATAAATTCGATCTGGTAAAGGTTGGAATCATGCCTTGAGGTCTGAAAATGAATTGTAGGCAATTTCATAATCTTTCCAGATTGTCTTGTTTCCTATCATTTTGATTTGTAGATCTCCGGTTATGATCAGTTTACTGTACCATAGCATAGTTCCTGTTTTGCTGAAATACGAATGTTTGTGTGTATGCTTTGTTGCAATGTTCTTGTTGATTGTTTAGGTGCTAGCATAACTTGAGAACATGCTTAGGTGCAGGTGCTAGGTCCTTAACTGAAGATGAGCAATTGTACATTAGGTTGTATACACTTGGTAAGTTAAAGTGATTTGAATAGAGCTTAAGTCGGAAAATGCGGACTGTAGTAATCATGTGCATTCCCCGAGCATTCCTAACTTCGTTCATGTGCATCCATGATATTTATCTTGCACATACATGCAATAGGTGTGCCAGAGGGAGTGACACTTCTGGAGTTCGAGGGAGCAAGCCAGGAGGAGGAGCCCAAGGTCCAGGCAATCGACGAAGCAGCCACCGAGGAGGAGTTGCCCGAGTGCCCTGACCACCGCCCATCCTCTTTCCTGAAAGGCAAGCCCCGGAGCATTCTAAGTCTCCCATGTTTTTACAAATATCTTGAGTATCTTTTATTGTTGATGATGCATTAAGTATATAAATTGGTTGGAACCAATTGTTGCAATATATATCTATCCTTGTCTAGATATCGCACTTGAATCCTATTTATGTTCAGGAATGGGTTAAATGCTTAGCCATGCTTAGTGTGGTAGAAGTCAGATGATTTCCTGTCACCTGCAAGCTTTAGGATGAGGTGGATCACGGTTGGCTATATTTGCTATCGTGGAAAAGAACCGTGTTAATAATGAATGAAGACCGGGCGGAGTCTTGTGTAGGGTTGGACATAGTGACTCCGTCTGTGTCGTTTAAGGACCGATATGCTATACGTCCTCATGACATGTTGAACATAGCCTAACACTTAGCTGGCCGGATAACTCGTTCTGACCATAAAGCCTAGTAGCTTGACTCAGGCCGGGAATGCGAGTAGTGGCGCACATTCTGGAGGTAGTAAGGATGTGCAGAGAGCCATTGGCGTAAGCCCAAGGCAGGTTAGAGTCCCGATCACTCTTGGCAGAGTGGTTCTCTAAGAATGCCGATCTGTTCAGACTTGTGACTCCTGAATTGTGCCAAAGGTGACTTGATTGTGACCTTGACGAGGGAAGTAGGGTTTGTGTTTAGGAATACCCCTCCAGCTGGATAGGAATCGATTCGAATTGCCGTCTCTCCTGGATAGTGAGAACTTGACTGAGCAGCAGCAACATAGATTCAATTAATTTGACGATATGATTAAATGGATGATGATGATAATGTTGCCATGATTTATACCTGCTATGGTTATTAATGTTTGCATCTTAATCAAATGATTGCTTAGTACAGGTGCTAATATAGATAACAGGTTAATGGCTAAAAGTCACTGCTAGCTCAGGTTAAGAGCTGATCATTATTACTTATGCTTTTCCGCAAAAAGGAAGTGTTAGCCAGATCCACTAAATTAAGCTATGCATGATCCTTGGTGTCATTTGTTTTGGTTTTCGATGGGTAAGTCTAGCTGAGTACATTCTCGTACTCAGGGTTTATTCCCTCTTGTTGCAGATGACCTTTATCAGAGCTTCTGTAAGTATTGTCTCCATCCGACGGGTGATGAAGACTAGGTCATGGGCATGATCTCTGTTTATCTTATCTGAATGCTTTTGTGGGATGTGATTAGCAAGCTAGTACTTGTATTTGAACTCGTGTGTGTGAGTTAAACTATTTGCTTCCGCTACTTTACAAGACTTGATTTGTAATAACTATGACTCTGAGGTGTTGTAATCTATCTACAAACCGTCTATGAAATATTGTAACATGTGATGTGTTATGTTGAATTACTGTGATCTTGGTTGTATGCAAGTTGGTTTGAAATCCTTCATGGTTTCAGTTGACTACCGGGTTTATATGGGCTTAAGTGCGAGAATTTGATCGTTTCGGTGATTGTTTTTGTACTTCTGCTCTTATAAATTGATCAGTTCTGTGACAACAACGATGCCTGCACAGGGGCTCCTAGTGGCCTTTGCTTTCCCCATGCGACGTACAACATGGTGGCCACTGCTTGCTGCCTAGAAGACATCTCTGACATGCTAGACTCGAAGACCAATGAGCGGCTGAATAAGGCAAAGCGGCTCCTTCATGTCGCCCTCGAGCAACAAGCCGAGAGCTCGGTGTTCCAGCACCATGATGTGCTCTCTTGGCCATCGTAGATGATGGCCACTCCCAACGAGAACCATGCCAACGCTCACTCCCCATAGACAGGGGGAGCAACGATGACACCTCTAGCATTAGCTCTGACCGGCCATGGACCTAGGGCACCAAGCCTTGGTAGGAGCAAAGGCGTGACCTTTCTCCTTGGCGTCCTACCACGTGCCACCGGATCAGTGACGACCAAGACATCCATGGCACTATCAAGGCTAAGCGCCACGCTTAGGCATGGTCCCATACCCCTGAGCGATATGGCAGGGGTGCCACCTCGGATCACTTTAGGCCCCTGGCATTTAGGGCAGCGATCCGGGCGGCTCCCTACCCTAGGCGTTTTCAGCCACCAGCACACATCTAAAAGTACGATGACGAGACCAACCCTAATCTCTGGCTAGAGGATTACCGCCTCACCATGAAGGCCAAGGGGTCAGACAATGACTTCATTGTCTAGTACCTTCCTCTGCTTCTGTCAAACTCTACCAGATCTTGGCTCGAGCTACTTGAGTCTGGCAGCATCCGCTACTAGGTGACCTTTGCTCTGTCTTCATCGACCACTTCCAAGGTATGTACACTCAGCCTGGAAACTCATGGGACCTCTGCAACTATAGGCAAAGGCCCAATGAGACCCTTCGGGTGTACATCCAGCGTTTCTCTAAGAAGCGCAATGAGTTCCCCAACATCATCGACACCGACGTCATCAATGCCTTTATCTACGGCTTGACCTATGAGGCACTCATCCATGTGCTCGATAGCGAGACCCTATGCATGACACAGTGAGGAGGTGGTATAGGCCTACTTCATCGGTAAAGCCGAGGCTATCGGTCACCTCAGTAGAGGTGACGGCGGCAACCATCTTGCCTTGTCCTAGTGATGCCACGATAGGAGGAACAAGGACCAGAAGCACCATGGGAAGGAGATGGTGGCTGTGATCAACCATGCTACCGGACCTCAGTGCCACGGGTAATGCACATGGCCAGAACACTTCAAGAAGGCACTCGAGGCCCTCTGCCCATTCCACGGGAGGTAGGCAAAGCACCTCCTCAGGGACTATGCTACCATGAGGGGCTACATCTATGTCACCCTTGGCCAACAGGGCAAGGCCCAAAAGCCTACCCTAAAAGGCAGTGACCCGACAGGAGGTGCCCAGGAGGAAGACACTGAGTTCCTAGAGGTTGAGTGCTGCCTCATGATCTTTGGGGTTCCCACACCTATGAATCCTACTGGTAGTGCCACATCACCGAATAGGTGATGAACGTCGTTCACACCTTTACCGCTCTGACACAGTTCTGATGGTCCCAGATGTCCAACACCTTTAACTAGGAAGACCACCCCGATAGTGTCCCTAATCCAAGGCGCTACCCGCTCATGGTCAGCTCGATTATGGGCACCACGTGCCTCACTAAGGTGCTGATGGACAAGGGCAGTGGCCTCAACATACTCTATGCTAGCACCCTCGACAAGATGGGCATCCCCTATAGCAACATGTGCCCCAACAAGGAGCTGCTTTTGTGGGATCATGCTAGGGAAGGAAGCTGTGCCCCTCAAATGCATTAGGCTCAACATCACCTTTGGCCAGCCAGACAACTTCCGCAAGGAGCCACTTACCTTTGAGGTGGTTGACTTCCTCAGTGTCTACCATGCCCTCCTCAGCCGATCATGCTTTGCCAAGTTCATGGCCGTCCCCAACTATACCTACTTCAAGCTCAAGATGCCTGGCCCAAACGGGGTCATCACCATTGAAGGGAGCTTCAAGCAAGCCTACTACTACGAGCAGGACTGCATCACCCAAGCAGTCACGCTCATCACCCCATGTTATCCCGATGGCTCTTGCCATGTCATAGGAAGGGCACCGGTGGAGGAAGCAGCCAAGGTAGTAGCAGTGCTCGATCGACCAAGCATCGATGAGGCGAACAAGGTTCCTAGCGACAGTGGTGGCTCAACTAGCCCCTCCATCCAGGCGCTTGGCCCCTCAGAAGGGGTTGCCCCAATCGAGGTGAGTTCTAATGTTTCCCCATGAGGGATGGCCAACATCGAGCCATCCACCCAGAAGCATCGTCTCCTGAGCCATGACCCGCCTATCGACCACCTTCGCCGACCTACCTCTCCAACAACAAAAACCAAGATAAGTCATGTCCTGCTAACCCTCTTCCTTTGCTTGTCTCTATGATTGTCTCCTTTAACCCAAGCCACCTAAGTGGAAGCTTGGCTACACTAGAGGATCGACTAAGCTAACCACCTGCTGTCCTTTCTGAAGGACAACCACTACAAAAGGCCCCTGAGTGAAGCAAGGATGGGATGGACAGAGCAAGAGGACTAGGTGAAGGATCGACAAGGCGCTAATGGAATGACCCCAACCACCGCATTACCAGCTATGTCATCTTTCCCATCTCTTTGTCCATTCTGTTTTCTTTGTAGGTACCTGCCCATTCTATTTTCTTTGTAGGTACCTACCTATTTCCCGATCCTTCATTGGATCGAGCCACCCCACTGCATGATGGTCAGGGCCCCCCAGAAGGGGCATCACCGAGGGTTCTAAGGCTAGCCCACTAGGCTTCAAGGCTGCCCAAAGAACCTTAAGTGCGAGGGATGCTCAGGAGAAGAGCCAAGCGGTTGTAGCTGGGATGCCTAGAAGCGTCTTGACTGTCTGTACGAGCAATGTCTAAGTACTAATTCTAAGATACTCATGGTGACCCAACGAGGGAGGCAACAAGCCCCCGAGTGCTGACAGACAGGCTCGAGAACTATACGAGTGGCTCGATCAGGAAGTCAAGGATCTCCCCTCTGGGGGACATGACCGGGGCACAGAACGACCATAAACCCAGGGTTCTCACGGGCTTACCCGCTAGCAGCATGGGTGTGGTGATCTTGGCCAACAAGGCCATCATTGTAACAACCCATCCCAATGAGGGACAAAGTCTCTAAGTATGACTCAAGAGCAATGAGATTGCAAATGAAAGTAATTTCATTTCATTAATTGGGAATGACCCGATTACAATATACAGTGACAAAAACTGCTAGAAGATGCAAGGTGCCGATGCCATGGCAAGGTGCCAGAGAAGGCTCGCCGATGACTAGCCATGCAAGTGACCCGACCTCCCCTAGAGGGATGGTCTTCATTGAGACTGAAGGGGGAGGTCGAGGACTCCGAGCCCAGAAGCTTGGTCAGCTGCCTGTAGGAGGGGCAGAGCGCGCTAAGCAGAGGCGAAGATCTCCTAGTTGTAGCTTGGAGATTGGCCTCACAACTAGCAGCCCAAGCCCTCCAGAGAGTGCCACGTCCAGCCCGACCATAGGCTAGAGGTGACACAGGCGTAACCCATTGACAATGCCTGGTGGCTCAGGCATTCCTAAGCCCTACAAGTGACTAGAAGCCTATGGGCAACCACAAGGCGCTGCCATGCCCCTGCTAACGCCACCTCTGATGGCAAGGATATAGAGATGGCACAAGGTGGTAGGTCAGGTGACCCACCACCCTTCACCGGTGTGGGTGCGGTGCTGCACTGACAAGGAGCCAACAGACCACGGGCTAGGTGGCCTAGGCCCATGCCCCTTGGCTTGCTGGAGTCCTTCCACCCCTAAAGAAGCAGTTGCCCGACACACCAAGACAGGCTCACTAGGAGGGAAGCATTGCACTTCATCATCACCATCATCACCAAAGAAGATTAATCTAAAAGGAAGAAGAGAAGGGGCCAAAGGAAGGAATTGAAGACGTCGCGTCCCCCGGGGCTCCCCTTTATAGCCTAGATGATGTGCTATGAGCGGCTCTGGGCCCTCCAATCAGCCATCAATGGCCTAAAAAGGCCCTAGGGAACCGACCGGGTGTCCCCTCAACCCTAGCAGCACACCCCTAGGTGGTTGCATGATGACGGTCACATAGTAAAGGTAGAGTTAGGAAACCGCTGACAACGAGTCAAGTCTCTACTCCACTTTCCACCACGCACGTGGCCTACTCCATGCACGCCTCCTTGTGGGACTTGAGGGGATCTAACTCCCCTCGGGACCATCAGCTACCATCAATGGCCTAGATCCACACACACCAAGTGTCGTGGCTCCCTCTCTGCCAGATCTACTCCATGTGGCCTCGATGTCCCATCTCCTAGACAAAGTGGGACGGAGTGGGGGTGCATGCCTTAACTCCTCCACTAGGCACAATGGCCCAGACACCATCAACCTCCTACATAAGACGTTAGCAGAAGGGATGTGCTTAGAAGCCACCACTCCCACTGACAGGGAGGCCCCACAACAGCCTCAGGGGCTGCATCAGCTCCCCAGATGGAGCAACCCGACCCCTCGATCGACAGGATCTCGGATGACGCATCCCCCCCAAAACCAACCAACTCCTTGGAGTTGGGGCAGGAGCAGCTAAGCAGTGGGCCCAATGAGGGCCCCCTTCTAAGGCTTGGTGCGCTTCCCACACCCAGATCTATGACTGTAGAAGGTCAGGCCTAGAAGGCTGGCTTGAGAGGATCGGGACCTGCTACCGCAACCCTCAGAAGGGCATGGTGCTCTGAATGATCAGATGGCCCCGAGCCAGAGCCCAGACACTCTCAATCACCCAACCCATGGTAGGCTCTGATAAAAAAGGAGGGCACCTCTAGGCTCAAGATTGGCAACTCCTAGATGAATTCGTCGAGCCCTCTCTCGGGTTGAAGACCTATGTGACATAGACTCATGAAGGAATCAGCACCATCATCGCTCAGCCCCGATATCCAAGCAACGCCCATCGCATTAGAGAAGAAGGCCCCAAGCAGGGCACAACACCCTAGTTAGCAGAAATCGTCCCTGCAAAGGAGGGTTAGAACACCAGAATATTGAATTCAACCCTTCATCGTCATCACACCGAGTGAGGCCACAAAGGGCTCAGGGGCTCTTGATGAGATCCTAACATATGGGTATGTTAAGCCTTGGGACTAGTGGTTCCTAAACAAAGAAGACCCCCGATCGACCCCTCTAGGATCACCCAGGGGCTCGAGGGCTATACCCATCGAGTATGCTCGTGCGTACCCTTTGGAGAAGAAACCCTACCAAGCCTAACTATGATGTGACATCTGCTTGGGGCTCAAGGGCTTGCCTGAGCCCCTAGACTCCCGATCTACGATGACACTTTGGCCCAACCCTTGGCTCCTGCCCCACCAATGACGCCAACCAAGGCCTAGGCACAGGAAGACACACCCCTTGGGCATGGCATTGCTGGCCACTTTCCCAACAAGGTCATGCACGGGGCGTGACACAAGAAGACAAAGCTTCCCCATAGCCTCCAGGGGCTCAAAGGCCCTTGGGCCCGCGCATCAGCCCCTAAAGCTGACCTCCTTCACTACCAAGAAGACTCCAGAAGGTCTACCTAGGGGAGGTTGGTCCAAGCCAACACAGCCTGACACATAGAGTGTTAGAATAGAGCAGCTAGATGACACCCAAGGCTTCTTCGGCTCCATGACACCGCCACGATTCACAATGCATTGCTACAAGGCCCTCTTGGACTCCGTTGCATGTAGATCATAGACTAGTTCACCCAAACCGCTATGTACCCGACCTATCTCGTTATATAAGGGATAAGGTCATATCTAGGAGGGGGAGAAACAACCAACAATGGAGAAGAAGATAGATCAGTCCATTCCTTGGCCTCGGCTTAGCATCGAGAGCAAGGCAACCCACTGAGGGGCACTGAGAGCTCCTCCACCGCATTCCGTCGTCTTCCTCCTCTCCAACGAGGGGAAGGCACCACTGGTGATGAGACAACCTTAGGATTAGCACTGAGCTCACCCCCTACCAAATCTCTCTACAACCCTATTGGAAGCCCCTGATTTTAGGTGCTTTTGAGTATAAGGATCATCAGCTGCTAGATGTAGGGTATCGATTGGCCTGAACTAGGATAAACCGTTGCATTCTCTCTGTTATTCTTGTGTTCTTGAGTCCACCCGAGCCACCGAAGACATGTACTCTGACACTGACTCAAACAACAATGCTTGCCGCAGTTTTGACCCCATGACTCCACCTATCCAATAATTCTAGTTTCTATGATCACTAGGCACTCAACAAGCTAGGTCACTACTCACTAAGCTAGTGTGCTCCAAAAGACTAACTAAAGAGCCACACTAACCAAACTAACAAGCTCTCAAAGACTAACTACACTAAAGAGCTTGATAACTAGTTTGCAAGGAATGTAAAGGAGTGAGTAGGATGATTATACCGCCGCGAAGAGAAATGACCCAATCACAAGATGAAGCCAATCAATCACCGGGAGAAATCCAATCACACAAGAGACCCCTCACAATCAATGGAGCCAGGCACGAACAATCACCAATACATGCCGAAGCTCCTCCGCTGCTCCAAGCCATCTAGGTGGCGGCAACCACCGAGAGTAACAAGAACTCCATAGCCACAACGATCCCCAAGTGCCACTAGATACAATCACTCAAGCAAATGCACTTGGAATCACTTCCAATCTCACCATGATGATGAATCAATGATGGAGATGAGTGGGAGGTGTTTGCTTAGGCTCACAAGGATGTATCACAGGTGAAAATGTCCAAAAGAGTGATCCCAAGGCGCCCAAGTTCTATTTATAGAGGTCCAAGACCTCCACTAGCTGTTACACTCTCGGGGCAACCGGACCATGGAACTGGACCTAGGGTCCAGACCACTATAGTGCGGGTCTGGTTCACAGGATCGTGCCATGCATCCCTCCTTTGAATCTCACACGTCGGATCTCAATGGTCACTTGATCAGCGTCAACTGCTCCTCTGAGTCACCTCCGGACTTGACCCTAGACAGCACAACCGGACCCACGCATACCCTAGGTCCGAAAGGATCCAGTAAGCATCCAAAGAACCAAAATGGCTTCGGACCCAGTCCATTCCTAGATTTTGAACCACGTACAGTGAGGGTCTAATTCTTCTCCTCGTGCCACATCGCCTTTGTGCCTGACAAACCACAGTTGGACCCGCACGCGCTTGAGTCTAGACCCACGCCATAATTATCCAAAGACTAGGGTAAACGGGGTCAGGCACCACCACGATCACCGCCACCCTAGGGCGGTGCCACCGTCACTCTGTCCGGTGCCCCAACGGCCGTTGGAGGGCACCGCCACCCCATGTCCGGTGCCACACCGACATGTTCAGTGTCCCCACAGAAAGTGGATCCAAGGGGTAACGGCTCTATTTGCTTGTGGGCTTGTAAATAGAGGTGGTGGCTGGCCTTGGCCACTGTCTTGGCACTTCCCACACCTACATACACCCTTTGGGAGCTAAGCACTCCACTCCACTCACTTGCACACTTGATTTTATCATTTTGATTGAGATTGGAGGGCCTCTAGTGCATTGCTTAGTGGTCTAGCATCTTGTGGCACTAGTTGGGTGATCTGGGCTGGTGGAGATCTTGTTACTCTTGGTGTTTGCTGACACCTAGATGGCCTGGTGATTGGTGGATCATCGAGCGGAGGAAGGTGATTGTCTCTGGCTCCGATCATTATGATTGTGAGGGGTTCTTGTGCCTTCTCTAGCGGAGCACCAAAGGCAACTCTAGTGGATTACGTATGGCTTGTGGATCCTCATCTTGTGTTGGTTGTATGGCACCCAGTTGCGGGTTAGGCGCATGATGCCTATTAGCGCGTGAACCTCCGAGTGAATGAATCACCACAATGGGGACTAGCTTGCCGGCAAGCCAGTGAACCTCGGAGGAAAATCATTGTGTCATCATTTGTCTCCTTGGTATTCTTTTATATTCATTGATTGATCACTTGCCACGGTGGTATATCTCCTCTACCACTATCTTGCATTACGTTTGTGTATTTATCTTGTGTAGAGCTTGTGGTAGTTGTAGTTAGTTGTATAGCTTAGCTTCTTAGTTGTAATTAGTTCCTAGCTAGCTCAACTAGTGTAGAGAGTAGTGACATAGCCCTTGAGTGCTTAGTGATCATAATTGACTAGAATTGTTGGTAGGTGGCTTGCATTTTTAGTAGGCTAGTGCATCACTTGCTTCACCTCATAATTATCTAACCTCTTGGCTTAGTGTTGTTGTAGATTTTTTATAGGCTATTCACCCCCCTCTAGCCATTAGAACCTTTTAGATTTGAAGAACAATAGATCTGATAGACCAAACTCTCGCTGGCCCTTCGCCGACACTAGATTGAACATCATCGAGGTAGGGAGATATAGAGAGAGACAAAGTATTATCGTTGACATCACCTCGTCAATGACACCAGAAACCAAAACCTAGATCAACATGGATCCACAAATTTAAACAAGAATAGTGATCCCACATCAATGGTGACCATTTGATATCTAAGGAAAAGTGAATATCTTGCGAAGCTGGACCGAAGGATTGCTCACATCTGACTTCTCTTTTCCAGTACCCGACTTGTTCAATTTATCCTGTTTTAAAATTAGAATCGGCTAGGTCCATAGAAACACTCCTCGTTCCTCGCGGATACGATATCCTGGAATACTTCGATGTGAAAGCTATAATGGTATCCGTGCTCTTACGGATTAGTGAGACATAAGAACCGCCAACAAGCTTTCTGACGCCGTTCACCAGAGACCTTTGGTGCCACGTCCTCGCGGCACTGGGCAAGCCACTACCTACGGCCACCCGCTACTCAACTAACAGATGGTGGAAGCGGCTCTAACGGCTTTTGATTGGCTCACAGAAGCGGGGGGCTGATCCTCTCTTCACCCTGGTGGCATGGGAAACTTGGAAGGATCGGAACTCCTGATGCTTCTGAGGTGCAGCGTCATCCACAGAGCACATACCTACGAGCGACCATCAAGTAGCAGGCGGACGTGTGGATCGAAGCGGTCGCGACCTTCCTCGGTTTGTTTAGCTACCGAGTAGCAAAGTCTAGAACTTTGTTTCCTTGGGCAGCCTATGTGGTTTTGTCTAACTTTTGCCGCCTAAGGAGAGGGGCATTGCTCCTCGTTGTAATCACAACCTTTCTATCTTAATTACAAAAGTTTGCAAGTCTTTTGCGTATTTGAGAAAAAATAGTACATAATAAGTTAATAACACAAAAAAAGATGTGCCAATTTCCAATTTTCTACGGAACTTTAAAGGACGGTTTTAAATCAATTTTCACCATTTTCAATCTTTTAGCCTTTTTTCATCGGATCTGTCCTCATGGTTTTGAGGAACCTTTATCATGAAGGCTTTTGGAAACAAATGAAAAATATGCATGAAAGACATTTAGGCTTCAGGTACTTTCATTTATCATTTTTCATTGGTGTGCCCCAAAAGCTATTCATTTTAAAATTCACTCAAGCTTTGCACATAGGTGCAGTAGCATCGGCTCTTAAATATGGAAGATGAGGCCCAGGAGGATAGGGGTAAAGATTGGACAGGGATATGCATGAAGTCGTTCATCCAATGGGGCATCATTTTTTGTTCCTATTTTCTTAAGCAAGTCTGGTGCCAGTGTGGACGACAAAATCGGCGACCGTCCACCGCCGACGGCAAAAAGGGTACGGTAGCAGTAGCACGCTAACATAGGAACCGAAGAGCAAGCTAGCGTGAAACATAAAGATGCGATCAGTGGGGATTTTCTATTGGGATGAGGTTGGTCTGTTGGTCCAGCAGATCCTGGCTGGGCTGAGCTAGGCAATTAACCAAGATTAATTTGCTACATGATTCGTGCACTTTTAAAAAATAGAGCACTTATGTTGTTATTATATAGGCTGAGTGTGAAATTGGTGGCTTCCCTTCTATGATTTGTATTCATTGATACTCTGAGCAAGAACCAACTACGAGTTAGACTAAGGAGACATGCATAATGTCCACCGTGAGGTTGTAACCGGTTATGATCATCATGACCTGGAGATGGGACCAGATACCATGGAAAACATTGACATGCATCAACATGGCCTGGAAACAGGATCAGGCATCAATCCTACTCCTTGAAAAATAAGAAACCAAGGTCCGTTCCTTGAGAAAAAGAGTTCATCGAAAAAAAAACAAAACAATGCCAATCAAACATGCAGAGGTTATGACGTGATTATAGGAATCATCACAAAATGTCTATACCATAATGAGCACAGTCACTACAGTCATAGCAAAAGCATGGAGACTTTGGGGTAACATTGCTACTTCTGAACTAGCAATTGAATCCAGACGAACGTACTCTTGGTTCTGTAGGTTTTGAATCGTTGCACTTGAGGTAACAATGTTGGTCTGCTCAGAGGAGTGCTGAAAGGTGCTGATGAAATCCTACAGACTGAGGCAGACATTGGTCGGTGCAACAAACTGCTGCTGGTCATGAGCTGTAGCTGGATCCACACTTGACTCTGTCGGTAGATTGGTACGGACACCAGGCAGAAACTGAAGATTGAATTGATCACCAGTCTGCCTCTGACCTATAGTTACATGTGTGGTTGAATTTGGAGGATTGATACCGACGCCAGGGATCGTATGGGAAGGTAGCTCTGAAACTCCAGTACTTCCAGCAATATGATTGACTGAAATTTGAATGTTGCCAACAAGTTGTATGATTCTATTTAGCTGTTCAAGTCCCCAATTGTTGTTGTTTGATGTAGCACTCTGATTTCATCGGCTCTTGTCAGCACCTCATCTAAGTCTCTCCTAATATCCTCAAAGCGATTTATCCCATGGGTTCTTCTTGTGTTCACTGATGTGCCAATCTGAGATGATTTTCCACGGCTCTTATGGTCAGCAGTAGTCATGAGAACGTTAGGCTTCCTCTTGATACCTTTGTGTTTTTCATTTTCAACAATTAACTCGTAAAGCTGAAGTGTATATGGAGTTAGCTTCTGACAGCGTTGATTTCCAATGTGATGAGCCACACCTTGCCTAATAGAATTGACTTTCATGACCCAATGGCAGAGCAGCAACGAGCCGTGACCACACCTGGAGTCCTCAAGGCTTTAATCAGTAGTGCAAACCGCCAATAAGCACTGTTCAGCCCGGCTTGCTGAAAACTAGATTGGTAGAAAATAAATAATTAGTTTACAATTAAATACATGCATATCCATATATGTATGAATCTATGCATAAAAATACGTGCATGATAACATAATTATACCCTATTTCCTCTGGCAGGTAAAATCGTATGTATCGTTGATTGTATCCATGATATCGGTCTCTAGGTTTGTAAAAGCCCTGTCCACCAACGTAACGAAATTTTGATGAAGAAATTAAATTTAGATAGAGAACAAATTAGATAATTTACAGAGGGGTGGAAGCCTCACTCTGAAGGACGCAGCGAGATATGTAGTCAATTTCTGCCTAGAGCTTTTCAATGTTTACTTAAGGGTTAATTGAATCTTCCAATGGTATGATTTCCCTCGTTAGAAATTTTTTTGCTTGAGCATACTCTTGTCTGTTTAAAAGTTGCAGTAACTGTTCTCTTCGGCAACACAATTTCACCTCAGTATGTTGCATGGTTATATCTTGTCCTAGATGAATGGGCATGTATTGCCAAGTACATTTCCAGATTTCTGCAGTAGTTGGAACTGATCAAAACACCCACAATACTATAGTTGTAGGGACCTTTGGGAAAAAGCAGACAATAGGGAAAGAAAGATAAGTTAGGAGTTACGAAGTATATATATATACAAGTAAATATAAACTAGATAAAACTCATAAAGAATAAAATATGAATTAGTTACATATGTCCCAAAAAAAAGATATATTAATATGGTGAAATTAATAGTAAATATTATCTTTAAAAGAAAGGAAAAGATGGCGCATCTTATTTTGCCCGTACCCTTTAGTATCTTATCTTCTTTACACTGATTTCATGTTTAGTAGCTTTGTTATAATGACATGAATCCTAATATAATTGATAATGATGTATTATTCTAAACTTTTTCCTTTCAAAAAGGACCGAGCGACAACACATGGCCCCATTAGCCATACTTAAAGAATGTGATAGCTAACCATGATGTATTCCCCAGCTAATATACCAACTAGACTAGAGTGGGGGTAAGTGATATATATGATATGAGTGATGACACACATAGCAGAAATCCAAACATAAAGATAAAATAGCAGTCTAGCTAGCACGGAGGACGAGTGAGCACAAGGTTTCCAATGATTCTAACTCTACTTCTATGGTTCTATCTTAATCACACAATTGCACTACTACATCTTAGAGAGAGTGGAGAGTCTTCCTCCTTGTGGTGTGTCTTGAGAGTGAGCGATACCTCTCTATTTATACTACTTAGAGTGGGCCCATAGATCCATGTGATGCATCTTCTATTCCCTTGGATCAAACCCCCATTCAATCAATGGTGAGGATCTTCACTTAGTGTGTTTCTTTGCATGGGAACATGCTGGAGGTCGGTGGGGGTACAATAAGGGTGGTCGGCCGACCATAGAGGGCATAGGCTAACCCCCTCCTTGCCAATTGGGGCCATCGCCTCAAGTGTAGGCCCTCTTAGCATAATCAAGAGTGGGTATATACATGTGGGACCTTCTTGTCACGTCAATTTGTGGAGATGTCAACCATCCAATCCTTGTGCTTTGATTGTGGGCTATTGAGAAGAAGCACAACTTGCATCCATGGGTGGATATTGATTTGGATTGTGTTTCTTGGATCATGGGAAGCTTGAGAGGGTAGTGGGACCCACTAGGGTGGTCAGCCGACCCCCCCCCCCCCTAGTGTGGGCCCACAAGCTCCATTTCTTCCCCATTGCTAAGTCCTGCAGAGAAATACTCCATATACATGTGGAACCTGTTATTTGATAAAATTATGCTCATGATATGCTTATCTTCCTTTTATTTCGAGACTGCTGGTGGTGTTTTGAGTATGTGAAAATATGACAATTTCTCACCGAGTCACCGTCAACAAGAAAGACTTGTTGTCTAATAGAAAGACTAAGTTACCTGATGAACGTCATGTTCAACCCGATGCCAAGTGGATTTGTAGAAACCTGCATTGAGGCCATCTAGACCTACAACGGCATTGCTTCTCATTCGTTTAGCAATTCGCTGAAGTTCCTGCAAATTAGTTATGGGGTCAATATATTCATTTGTTTAGTTTACTTGGTTGGGGTAATTTGAGTTGTCATTGTCCTTAGGCGGTAGAGAGTGATTTTGGGATGTGAAGATATTGCTGAAGTAGTCATTCATAGTGGTTGCAAGCTGCTAAGGAGTTGTAGATATGGTGCCATCCAGGTTGTGAAGGTGGGTGATTCAGTTGTGTCTGGTTCTTTTGAGGATGGTTTGGTGGAAAAAGAAGTGTTTGTCCCCTTTGGTAGCCTAGTCTTTTTTGTATCTTTATCGGTGGAAGATGTCTTGTTTGGTAAGGATAATGTGGTGTTGGTGAGTGAGTTCTCTTTGGATTGATTGGTTCTAGAGGTGTGGTGGGTTGGCCAGTTGTTGTAGAAGTTGTTGTTCGATTGTTTCTAGCTGGTCTGAGAGTTTTGGCTTGGATTTTCTCCATATTTTGAGCTCAGTGGTAAAAAAAATTATTTTTTGGTGAAAGGGCATTGAGTTGAACGTTTCCAGCTTGTCTTTGCTACATGTTGGAAATCCTGTTCCAAAAGCCACCAATTTTCAAACTTGAAAGGTTTGTTAGTTTTAGTTCGGTTGGAATTGAGGACAGAAAGAATGGGCGCATGATCACTCCTCATCATGGGGAGATGGTAGACCATGGTAGTTGGGAAAGCTGTACATCATTCTGCATTTGCTAAACAATGATCCAAGCACTCATAAGTGGGATTAGAATTGAAACGTTTGTTGGTCCAGGTGTAACCCAAATCAAACAAAACACATTGCATAACCATGCAACAAAAATAAAAAATATGTCTAGCATCTGCCGGTCTAGGCCCTAGCTTTTTTATTGGCATTCATGATATTGTTTAGATCCCCCATGCATAACATTGTAATTTAGGATATTTTACATCAAAAGCTTGCACTTGGGACCAAATATTAGTAGTGTTTTGGTGGTGGGGATCTCCATACATGCAGATTAAGCCAAAGTTCATCATATGGTCTGCTTATAAACACACAAATCAAGGATGTAGTTCTGGCCAAAGTTCATCATATGGTCTGCTTATAAACACACAAATCAAGGATGTAGTTCTGGCTATAGCTATCTACATCAACATCTACTTCCTGACTCCAAAGAAGCCAAAGACCTCCAGAAAGGCCTTGGGATGGAACGATGTATGCATGATCAACATCAAAACCATTTATTAGAGCAATTTTAGTCAATCTAGAGTTCCTTGTTTCTGAAATGAAAATAACATGTGCTTTGGTTGAGGCAATGAGGTGGGCGACGTGCAACACTTTAGAACTACTGAGGTTCCCGCCTGAACCCCGACGGTTCCATGCCAGGAGACTCATGGCACCCATGGTGCCTTAGAGGCTAGCGTCAGAGCCTGCTGTATGTTGTCCTTAGCAGAGTGGCAGTGTAGGCCTTCAGTTGGAGGCTAAGATCCTTGGCAATGGAGATCCTATGGCGCATTTGGATGCCTATTTGGGAGGTCTCGTTACACAAGCTGAGGATGAGTGGCCAGATCTAACCACCCCCTCCCCCCGACTAGGGAAGCGAGAGGAGGAGGAACACCCCTTTGTGGCAAATGTTGGTAGTCCTAGAGCTCCATGTTGTCCGTAGTAGTTGGCCCTTTGACATGATAGGGGGCAAACCCATGGAGTTATGGTTGTTGAATCTGGCTTTGAGCCAACCTGCGAGAAGGGCGCAACACCTCTCCTAGAGGTTCGTTGCTAGAGAGGCCAAGAGGATAAAAAAGATCATCTATAGAGGCCTATATAGCCGATCCTGTACCTCGTGTGCCACCAATACTTGGATCCATCCGTGAGAGACAATGTCGACATCTCTAACACCGATTGGGGACTTTGCGTCCCAGCGACGAACGCTAACCTAAGATCTGGTGTTGGGGTCGTCGGATGTGTCTCCTCCCGCGGATCCTCAAACTGCAGATGTAGCTTGATGTTCCTCTAGTTCTTGACTACGAGCGAGGCCTATGACAGCCTTGAGGCGAGAGTGGGTCCTGAGAGATAACTCCATAGCTCTATTTCCATGCTCTTTTCAGGTCCGACCGGACTGCCTAGAGAGATATATAGTCGTTGTTAAGGATGAAAACGGTCGAACTCGGTCGAAAAACTCCTCAACCGTTTTCTACTTTTACATTTGAAATACGAAAGCGAAAGCGAAAGCGGACAAGCCGGACACGAAAACGAACACGAACTTACGGAATATCTAGAATTTCGAAAACGAACCAATTCGAGCGGAATTATGTCGAACACGGTCGGTATGCGAAAATTCAATACGAAATACTGACCCACAGTGCATAGCATTAAACAAGTGCACGACCAAATACATAACAAGTTCACAACTAACAAGTGCATGATCTAGTTCAAGTGCATAGCATTAAAAAGTGCACGACCAAATACATAATAAGAGAGATGAGGCTGGGCGCCGTCTATAAGAGAGGGCAGCTAGCCACCGGTAGAAAGAACACAGCTGCGTGGTGAGCAGCCTGTAATTGGGCTGTATGACCTGTGCAGTTGGCCAAATTCGGTTTAAACCGAATTTTGAATTCGGAATATTTCAAATTAAAAGTAGAAAAGTAGAAAACGGTCGAAAAAATGTGTAAACCGTTTTCTACTTTTACATTCGAAATACGAAACATCTCAAATGCGAAAGCGAAAATGGTAAAGTCGAACAAGAAAATGCGGATTCGGTCGGATTAAATATAGAAAACGATGCGGTTCAGTTCGGGATATTTCCGTTCCGTTTTCATCCTTAGTCGTTGTGGTCTGGGTGTCCACCACCTTCATAAGCAGGGTGAACTGCGATTCATCCACCTCTTCATGCACCCATTATTGATTCCTTGCAGCACGTGATGAAAGTTGCAGAGCCTGCATGGACCTTGCAAGCTCCACAACAAGTGGGGCGAGTTGGTGGATCGAGGGATTTGTCAGTTATGCGGGGGAGGATCTAGCGGAGAGGGTGGGATTGATGGTGGAGCCCTATCGAGAGAGTGACTCTTTTCCATGGTGGCGAGGGGAAACAACAACTTGGCCAGAAACAGGAGAAGAACAAATCTATAGGGCTCATCATCGGAGTAAAGCATGTTGGGGGATTCGGATCAGTGAAAAGAAGAGCGGTGGAATCAGGCCGATGGGGGAGGAGGGGTGGACGCGTGGGGAGCTGAGTCGATTTACTGAGCAGGTGTCGATCTGCCGGTCCGATGAGGTTGGGAGCGAACAGATTGATGAGCAGGTGTCGATTCGGGGTTGGATCTAGTGGAGAGATCAAGTTGGAAGTGGATTGGAGCAGAAGGTAGGGTGGGGAACTGGCTGCCCGCCGACTTTCTGAGAACTCATGACCTAGAATTTATTTTGACGGAGATTGAGAAAGAGAGGTTGTTGTATGTGTGAGTGTGTGTCTTCTTTGAATGTGTCAGACAGGGGAAAAGATGCCATTTTATGATACTATATTTTCTACAATGATTGGAGGCCATACATTGAGACCATATTTTTTTAGGATAATAAATACTCCATTCTAGATTAATCATTCTGATTTTTCTAGATGCATAGTTATATCTATGCACCTAGATATATATTACTCTCCATCCCAAAATTAGTGTCATCCTCACTTTCTAAGAAGTCAAACACTTTTAGCTATGACCAAAATATATATAAGAAAATATTAATATATTTATGTTGCATAATTAGTATCATGAGATGAATCGTTGAATATATTTTTATAATAAACTTATTTAAAGATTTAAATATTACTAATATTTTGTACAAACCTAGTCAATATTATGACACTTATTTTGGAACGGGTGGAGTATGTCTAGACACTTAGTAAAACTATATTAAAAAAACAAAATAACCTATATGATTTGGAACTAATAGAGTATGAAGGTTACGTATTTTGTGATTAGAATCATAAATTGCTTCCAATCGTAAAATCGTACAACTACAACAGAATTAAGATTATAAGAAAAAAAAATCATAGTGAGGCGTGTGGTCGGTTGGACGTAAGAAGGTGCCAGGTTTGGTGGCAGAAAAACAGAATCAAAGCCACCTTTCAAATTTCAAACCATCAGTCCATCACTCCAGCAGACTCCAGTAAAGCTTATTTGCGCATATTCAATATAGATTTGATTTGTTTTTGTTGAGCTTGTTCATAGATTGTTTGATTTGCAATCTAAATGGTAACCTTACACGCTTACAAATAAAATGTGTGTTTTATTTTTGAGTGCTCACTGGAACGGAAAAACCACATGATACTCCTGAGTATTCTGTACTCGGACAATTTAAGTCAGTGCTTTTTGGGCGCGGTCGGCACGACGCCTTCGTTGCCGGCGAGCGTCATGTACTTGTCCTTCCGGGTCAGCCCGGTGAGCTCGAACCCCAGCGCCTCGCCGAGCCCGCGCTGCACCCGGTTCGCCACGTCGATGCTGTCGCCGCGGCCGCCGTTGTCCACCGGCGTTGTGGCGGCGCGCGGCAGGAACTCCACGCAGTAGGCCGGCCGCGGGTTCATCATGAAGTAGAAAGGGTCCATCCACTTGGCCCCCGGCTTGGTGGACGTGCCGTAGAACATGCCGACGCGGGTGTCCAGCGCCACGGGGTTCACGTCGACGCCGAGCTCGGCGAAAAGCGGGCTGAGCCGGAGTAGGTACTCCTCCCGGCACGTGGTCCCCTCGGGGCACACCACCAGGTCGCCGCTCGCCAGCACCGCCGCCATGTTGCGCTGGTCCTTCTCGCGGTCCCGCGTCAGGCGTGCCGTGCGGATCGGCGCGATCAGCTCCGACACCGGGCTCAGGCTGTACGTCACCGCGGTCACCGGCTTCCCCAGCGCCGCGGCCACGATGATGGGGTCCAGCAGCGTGCGGTGGTTGCACACGTACAGTCGCCCGCCGCCGCCGCCTTCGCCGCCTTGGCGCGCGGTGGGCACGTGGCCGCCCACGAGGCGGTAGTGCATGCCGGTGAACGCGCCAACGGGGAAGCAGACGCGGTACGGGAGGAAGGAGAAGGCGATGGTGCGGAAGACGACGAGCGCGATGCCGAACGGGAGGAAGGTGTACATGGCGAGCGCGGCCGGCGGCGTGGGCGCGAAGGCGAGGCGGCCGTCGTGGAAGACGAGGGGCCTCGGGTACTTGTCCCGCGGCAGCGGTCGCCATCCCCGCGTGTCGGCCTCGCTCACAGCGAAAGTTTCCTGCACGCACAGAAGGTGTGCAACGTAATGTCAAGGGCGCTGGCGTGTGCCGTCACGAGGATCAGCATTCAGCACTGGCGTTAGTTGACTGCGACTATATTTATTATGACAAAAAATATATATATAATAAACCTTTTTGTTGCTAATTTGGCGAGGAACATTTTAATTGCTGATAATAATGTTAATGCAAATTACGGAAGATTATTCAGAGTCCGTACGTGGATAGGATTTCATTTTCAATTTGATCTGATGGGGCTCCTGGTCATTATACTTTTTACAATTTTACTCCTAGCCTGGCCCTCTCTCCTGGTCATTCAAAAAATACTACCTCTGTTCCAGAAATAATACAATTCTAAGTTTAGTTAGAGTCAAACTAACTTAACTTTAGTTGAGTTTGGAAAAAAAATGATACTAACATTTAAGACTCTAAAAATGTATATTATGAAAATATCTTCCATGAACATCTAATGATGTTTATTTAGTACAATAGATAAACGTTAATATTTTTTATATAAATTTAATGAAATTTAAGATGCTTTCACTAAGCAATACTCTAGGATTATATATTTTTTGAGACGAAATGAGTAGTTTTCTAATAATATAATTTTGTTATGTGTAACCGATATATGAAAACAATAAATGTAGTTAAATAAAAGTTATGATTTGTAGACTGATGTGTAAAAAAGTCTAACTTATTTGTAATTGGAGACCTATATTAAGGCTATGTTTAGATTGAAAGTTTTTTCAATCTGATGAATAGTACCACTTTCGTTTTATTTGGCAAATATTGTCCAATCGTGGATCAACTAGGCTCAAAAGATTCATCTCGTGATTTTCAACTAAACTGTGTAATTAGTTATTTTTTTTACCTACATTTAATACTCCATGCAAGTGACTAAAAATTGATGTGACGGAGAGAGAGTGAAAAAACTTGGAATTTTGAAGGGAACTAAACAAGGCCTAAAAACGCTATACATGTGGGTTTCAAGCTATTAATGTTCCATGATAACCAGGAAATCGCTTGTTCCTGGTTATGTTTCCACGATCAGAGTTCAAATTGTAGCACCTACTATAGGTGCAATTTACACACATATAAATGCTTTTAATTTAACTGTTATATTTGCAATGCTATGATTATGAACCAATTTATGCTAATAAAAAATTATTTCGCAAGAACATCATGGTCTACGTTAATTATGATCCACGGAAGGAATATACTCCCCCATCAAAAAAGAATGTTATTTTAGTGTTTTACTAAGTTAATCAATCTTAAGTTTAACCAAATTTATGTAAAAAATAACAAGATTTATCAGACCACAAACACTACCGGAAACGTTAAATTTACCGAGTGTATTCTCTCGAGCACTCGGCAAACAAGATCTTTGCCGAGTGTTGCGCTAAAAACACTCGGCAAAAAAAAAACACTCGGCAACGACGGGGTTTACCGAGTGTCAAAAAAAACACTCGGCAAAGATGGGGTTTGCCTAGTGTTTTTTTACACTCGACAAAGAAGTAAAAATCTTTTTTTCTGGGAAAGAAGGAGAAAAAAAATAAAAAAAAAACTTTGCCGAGTGCCCAGATCCAGGACACTCGCCAAAGAAAGAAAATCTTTTTTCTGGGAAAGAAGGAGAAGAAAAAAAATAAAAAAAAACTTTGCCGAGTGCCCAGATCTAGGACACTCAGCAAAGGAAAAAATATTTTTTTCTGGGAAAGAAGGAGAAGAAAAAAAATAAAAAAAAAACTTTGTCGAGTGCCCAAATCTAGGACACTTGGCAAAGGAAAAAAATATTTTTTCTAGGAAAAGAGAAGAAAAAAATAAAAAATAAAAACTTTGCCGAGTGCCTAGATCCAGGACACTCGGCAAAGGAAAAAATGTTTTTTTAACCATGGATGCGTCCTATCCTTCTCCCCGCACGGCCCCCTCCCCTTCTCCCCGCGCCGCGTCCGCACGCCCCCTCCCCTTCTCCCATCGGCGGCCCCTCCCCTCCTGGCCGGATCCGACCACCCCTCCTTCCCCCCGCCGCTGCCCCCTCCCCTTCTCCCCTGCGCCGCGTCCGCACGCCCCCTCCCCTTCTCCCCCGCCCCACGTCCGCACGCCCCCTCCCCTTCTCCCCGGTGCCGCCCCCTCCCCTCCTGGCCAGATTCGACAGCCCGGCCACCCCTCCTTGCCCCGACCGCCGCCCCCTCCCCTTCTCCCCGGCGCCGCCCCCTCCACTCCTTCCCCAGATCCAGCGGCGGCCCCTCCCCTCCCGGATCCGACGGCTTCCCGGCGGCCGACCCTCCCCTCTCCCAGATCCAGCGGGTGGCGTGCAGCATGGCGGGCGGCGTGGTGGCGTGGTGGCAGGCAGCGTCTGCCGTGGGGCTTGGTGGCGTGGTGGCCGTGGTGGGCGCGTGGCGTGGGTGGCGTTGTGGCGTCCGGCGTGGGGCAGTGGGCGTGGTGGCCGTGGTGGGCAGCGGTCGGTGGCAGCATGGTGGGCGGTGGCAATTTGTTTTTTTTTTATTTCTTACGAAAAATGTTTGTCGAGTGTTTTTTGGCACTCGGCAACGTCTTTGCCGAGTGCCCGACGAAAAACACTCGGCAAAGTGAGTTTGCCGATAAATTTTTGTCGTGTGCCCTTTGCCGAGTATTTTAGAAGCTCCCGTTCCCCGTAGTGAAATAGGGAAACTATGAAAATATATTTCAAGATGAATCTGGTCATGTTTATTTTGATATCATAAATACAGTTGTTTTCTTAACATATTAGTCAAATCTAAGATAGCGTGGCTTAGAATAAAATTAGAATAACTTTCTCTTTAGGATGGAGGTACATAATAAGCGATGTGAAAGGCTAATTAATTAGGAGGTTGTGTATCGCACTGCTATATAGGCCAACATGGACTTCGACGTTAACCAATATAAAATTAGAATAACTTTCTCTTTAGGATGGAGGTACATAATAAGCGTCGTTTGCAGGGAACTGAACCTGTTGATTGAGTATGGTTAACCAATACAAAAAAGACACTTTCGTGCATGACTAAGACTTGCAAACAAACATGGTTATATGGACCCAAGGCTCGGTGACCCTAGGCTGCCGCTCGAGCTCATCAGCGTCAATTTCCCTAAGTAAAATCAGTGTTTAGCCTATATTTTTAAGAGATTAGGCTTAATCTCATACTTAGCCATGAGATCCGCCCAGGCTTATAGAAAGTTCTAGGTCCACTACTGGTTATATATATATATACTTGTACACTCTTATGGTTTTCTTCATATTCTTACTACAACACTTCTATACTATTCCATCCGTTTCAAATTATAAGTCACTTTGACTTTCTTAGTTCATCTATTTTACTATGTATCTAAACATAATATTATATGTAGATGCATAGTAAAATGAATGTACTAAAAAAGTTAAAGCGATTTATAATTTTTGGAATGAAGAAAGTATATATCTATGTATGATATCACCGTTATTAACTATATATACTTATTAACTATATTACTTGTACACTCTATGGTTCACCACCAATGTTGACTTCCTAGTTTACCATTTGAAATTTTGGACTCATTTCCCTTACGCTACACTTCACACAACCTTCCTAATATATGAGCCCGTGGCTGGCGTTCTTACCGTTATCATATAGAGTTCTTTTTTTCCACCCACTATGGCTACACTTCTACCGTATTGCTTGACCTTTTCTTCTCTCTAAATAGTAAATTTTAAAACTACCCTAAAAGATGAGAAAAGCAACTTTTTAAAAGAAAAATAATATCTGGGTGTTATATATATTATTGCAACGTTTTATGCGTCTTTGACGTACTGTAACATCACGTATATCGGACGGTTAATGTTAGGAGAGTAATAAGCAATGCTCTGACGGTCTCACCTTGCAGTAGTAAGGAGAGAAAAGGTAGTGCACCCTACCGCTGCTCGCCGGTCCGACGAGCCCCACGGCGCCCTTCTTTCCGGCCACCTCCAACTCGTCGCCAAACAGCGCCCGGAGCGTCTTCGCTGCCATCTCTGCTGCGTCCTCCTCGTCCATCAGCCCGGCGAGGACCCCACCGACCGACCTCACCTCAGGCCCCACGACGGCGTCCACGCCGACATACTCCTTCAAGAACCCGTCCACCATCACCCTCGGGAACGTCGCGCTCACGGCCACCACCCGCGCCGCTGCCTGTACCGCCGCCACGCCCTCCGCCGCCGTGGCCTCAAGGAAGAACTTGGGGAGCACTGCTCTGCCGACCCTGGCCACCTCCTTCTCCTCCAGACCGACGAGAGCGACCGTGGCCATGGCCCTAGCCCGCGCGCCGTCGCCGGGGAGGAGGAACATCAGCGGGTAGAGCAGCAGCAGGAGAAGGCCCCGGAGGAAGCCGCCGGCCTCGACGGCCACGAGCATGAAGTACGGGAAGGCGGACACCGGCGGTTGCAGGATCCACGCCTCCACGTCGACCACTAGGGTCTGGCCATGTAGCATGTCCAGCGGCGGCGGCGGCGGGCTCGGCTTCATCGTCACTGCCATCCTGGTGGCACGGTGGTGCCGACGACCGGCGAACTTCCGCAGGAGGAGGAAGAACAAGGAGACCAATGGCTTGGACAATGATGAAGATTTCATGGTCATGGCTGTCTATACCTTGCTGGGTAGGTATCTATTGCCTTCGATCGCGAGCCCTATAGTCTGTGTCGAGGTGTTGCATGTACTTGTCCTCTGGCATGCAGTCTGGCTTCTTCGATGGACGTTTGTGTATCTGCTCAGGAGCCACAAGTAGAGCGCTGTGGCTTATTTATTATATACTCGGCTTAGTAGACGTGCCGGCGTGTGCCGTGCCGTCTCGGGGATCAGCACGGGTGTTAGTTAACGTCACGAGGATTAGCAATGTGTTCGTTAGAGTAGGTGTTGCTGCAGCAAAAAGACTTTGGCCGGTCAATTAGGCCCTGTTTAGAGCTCCTAAAATTTCTGTCACATTAAATGTTTAGATACATATATAGAGTATTAAATATAGACTAACACTACGTAAAAAAACAATTTTTACTCATAACCCTTTGTAGGGGCGGTTTTGCCAGCCGCCCCTATAAAATGGTGGCTACAATTTGATTTATAGGGGCGGCTGGATATTGAATCGCCCCTACAAATTAATTTTCAGAAATTACGAAAAAAGGGGAAAAAAATAGCAATTTTTTTATCCGAGGAGGTCCCCACCAGCAGCCACACACACCCACTCTATCGTTGCAGCATTTTTTTTTACGATTTTTGCTAGGTTTCGAACTCGCAACCTCTCGCTCGCGCATAAACTCCTCTACCAATGCACCTCACGATCATTTGTGTCTATATTCCATTTTGGTTCCTCACATATTATACAAAACTGAGCATAAATTGATTATTTAAGGCCCTAAACTAATTCAAATGAAAAAGTTGTCAACTACAAAGTTTTATAACTTTTCGAGATCTATAACTTTCATTTGGTAGTTTCTCCATCCGAGGTCACTTATAAAATTTGAATTTCAAATTTGAGAAATTCGAACGTAGTTTTCCATAACAAGATGATTTCAAATAAGAAAGTTGTCAACTACAAAATTTCATAACTTTTCAAGATCTACAACTTTTATTTTTACTATTTATCCATCCGAGGTCGTTTAAAAAATTTCAATTTCAAAATTTTGAAATTCAAACATATTTTTCCTTGACAAGATGATTTCAAATCAAAAAGTTGTCAACTACAAAGTTTCATAACTTTTCAAGATCTACAACTTTCATTTTTACTGTTTATCCATCCGAGGTCGTTTACAAATTTCAAATTTCAAATTTTTGGAAATTCAAACATAGTTTTCCTTGACAAGATGATTTCAAATCAAAAAGTTGTCAACTACAAAATTTCAAAACTTTTCGAGATCTACAACTTTCATTTTAGTTGTTTCTCCATCCGAGCTCGTTTACAAAATTTGAATTTTAGTTCTTAATTTTTAATACTCGACGTCTATTTGTAGGGGCACTTTAATCTTGAGCCGTCCCTACAAATCTGATTTATAGGGACGGCTGGATATAAAGCCATCTCTACAAATCAGGCCATTTGTAGGAGTGGCTGATAATACTGGCCGCCCCTACAAATCCATTTGTAAGGACGGCTCATTTGACAACCATTTGTAGGGGCGGCTCAATATAGAGCCGCCCCTACAAAGAAATGAAGGCGTTGCTATAAATCGTTTTTGTAGTAGTGTAATTACAAAACTAATTACACAACTTATGGCTAATTTATGAGACAAATCTTTTAATCCTAAATAGTCCATGATTTGACAACATAATGCTACAGTAGCATGTGCTAATGACATATTAATTAGGCTTAAAAATCATCTCACAAATTAGCCTCAATCTATGTAATTGGTTTTGTAATTAATCTATATTTAATACTCTTTATTAATATCTAAACATTCGATGTGACATGAATTTTAGGAGCGACTGAAGAACCAAACACCCCCTTAGTCATTTTTTCTGGATCTGGGGATATAGCCCGTTTTTAATTAAGAGGAGTGAATTACAAGTCAGCTATGAAAGAACCCTCATAACACAGATTACAAACCACTAAGACAGTAGTGACTGACCTAAAATAAACATAGGAACAATAAAAAGACATAAGAAAGAGCGATTGCCCTCGACACCCTAAACCTACAACTGTGCCTGCAATAAAAGTAATCAACGCTATGGTTGCCCACAACAAAGATAAAGTCGTGGTGGCAAAGCATCCACCCAGAGAAGACACATCAATATCCAGTAGCAACGGCAGCAAAGCATCCGCTAGTGAAGACCAAGTGACCACAGCGGCCAAGCACCCTCCATGAAGTGGGCCTACACGCTCTCGACAGCAAAGCATCTACCAGAGAGGGGACCAAAGAGCCAACAGCGGCAAAGCATCCGCCAAGAGTTCCATCGGTGGCCAATAAGTATCCGCCAAGAAAGAAACAAAGATGCCTCCTACGTCAAAGCATCCGTAGAGGGCAGCGGCCATGACACCCTGTCGATGCGGGACCCACAGGATACCCCACAAGGAAGAGAGAAGATCTAGTCCAACTAGAATTCTTCCCGTGTAATCTTAATAGTAGTATTATTCCATAATCCTACTAGGAACTCTCATTGTAAACCGACTAGAACTCTGACCTCCTGACTATATAAGGGAGGGCAGGGTTCCTAGAGATGAGACTTTGGATGATGACTTTTGAACAACACAACAACACACAATTAATCCAACGCAAAGGCTAACGCCGACTGGACATAGGGCTAGTACTCGATCACAATTGAGGGCCCGAACCAGGATAAATCGACTGTCTCTTGTGTTCACCGTCGAGTTCCGCATTCGCTAAAGCCCGAACATACTGCCCCGGGGACCCCCGTGGTAGGCTATCAGTGGTCAAACATCGACAGCTGGCGTGCCAGGTAGGGGCTTTCGGTGAATTTGCATCTAAGAGCTCGATGGACCTCAACAACATGATCTTTTCAACGGGATCAACCTTCATCTTTGGTTCGTGGATCTACGAGGCAGGCGACGATGGCAAGCTTCAAAGCCATCTTCTCGAAGATTCGGATCACCATGAAAACTTTCCTATTTCAGCGACTATGACGAATCAAATCACCGAAAGATTCGCACAGCTCGTGATGTCCGATTCAACTCAGGTTCCATGACTTTGTGCATCCGACTCGAATTCAGGCTCCACATCCGAGATGGAGTATGGACCGAGTTCTTTCAAGAATCCGAGTTCTTTTCCAATGGGGTTCCAGAATGCAGCCTCGGCATATCAAGAATACAACTTGGAGTGCACTTAGAATCTTTCCAAGAAGTCGGATCTTTTTTCGTTTGGATTCCACAACACGGCAAGGACTTACCAGGCACAACTCAAAGGATCCCTTGATCCGGTGCTTAGAATGCCACTAAGAGGAGCTCAGGAAGGTCTCATGCTAACTATAACATCTTAAGACTGCATTGTCCACTGGCCAGGTTCTATTCCTGAGGATAGCAGTACCTGACTGGTCAGCACGACGACAACAGCAATTCTACCCTACCAAGGAGACTCAATCTGTGACCTTGAAGCCTCTACCGAAGTCATCAGCAACTCCGACAGTGTAGAAACCAACGCCAATAATAGAACAGTTTACGCACGGGAAGTACTCATGGTTCACCATCCTCGATCACCATTGATCCCTCCAGAAGCACCCAACGTCAGGTCATCGGATGAGTCTGAGTCCAACATATCACCCTTTGCCCAAGGCTACGATGGTGAGACTGAGAATCAGAGACAAGCCAGAGAAAGAAGAAACAAATTGAAACAAGGACGCCAGCGACGTGCTAGGCAGCGCAAGGAAGCTTGGATCAAATATGAGTTAGATCTGGCCAAGTATAATAGAAGAAAATCAGAACAAGAAGTCAAAGAAAGACGTGCGGCGAACACACCCTATAACAGGATCCAAAAAGCACTTGAAGAACTCAGAACAACCTCGCATCCTAGTGAGCAGTAGGAACAGCTCCAGGAACTTCTTCGGACAGCAGCCCTAAAGACACATGATGGAAGAACCCGTTCAAGACTACCCGCTAGGTCAACATCTCATAGGAAGGAAGATCAAAATCAAAGAAAGTCCGCATTCGAGAGACTTGGACCAAGTGGAAGTCACAATAGAGAAAGTAGAAGGGACCACAATCAAAACTACCAAGCCGAACAACCAAGGCAGATCAGAAGCGAAGCACCCATTCAGACAGCCTCACAGAACTACTCTCACTAAAACAACAGTTGGCTGGAAGGAGGTGCCGAATCAGAATACAGAGAAGCTAGGACACATGATAGATTCCCCTGTTTTGCAAGCAGGCTTGCTTCAATACGACTACCTCACAAGTTCAAGCCGTCCAACCACTCTAAATACGATGGCAAGACTGAACCAAGGCAGTGGCTTAGAATCTACTCACAATCTATTGAACTGGCTGGAGGGGACGACGATATCAAGACCTTGTTCTTTCCCATGGCCCTAGAAACCATGCCCCTCCAATGGTTCGATAAATTAAATCCAGGGTCAATCAGAAATTGGGAGAACTTGCAAAGGGCTTTCTGTGAAAATTTTGCGAGTATCATTACGCACCCAATCACCCACGCAGAACTAAAGGGACTCAAGCAGAAATGAGGTGAAAGTCTCAGAGATTACTATCGACGATTTGGCGAATTACGTGCCTAAGTACATGACATCACCGAACGAGAAGTAATCGAAGCTTTCTCTCACGGAATCATGGCTAGGTGGCAATTTTAGGACTTCTGCAAAGAAAACCCAAAAAACAATGAAGAATTTAGATGAACAGTAGAAAAGATGATTACTGCAGAAGAGAAGACATGAGAAAGGTTCCCGGATAAAAATAACCGAGACAACCCGGACAAGCAAAGTCATCGAAACAACAGATATCAGGAAAGAAAACGTGGACCAGATAACACAGTAGCGATGGCTGACAAATCAAAGAGGTTTTCAAAACCCAGAAGGTATGACGATATTGAAAACATGCATTGCATCTTGCACCCCAATGGAAAGCACACCATCAGAAATTGCTACACCTTCAACGAACGATACACAAGGAAAGATAGTAAGGGGAACAATAAAGAAGACAGTCAAAAAAAAGAAGAAGACAACCTTGAAGATAAGTGATTCCAAAAATCTAGGGGGACGGTAGCAGTGATCTTCGCCGGGGCCCTAGATTCTAGAAGCAAGCATTAAGAAAAGTTAGCCCTACGAACCATCATGGCAGCGGAGCCGGTCACTCTAAGATATCTCAATTGGTCATAGTATCCAATCCAGTTTTTAAGAGAGGACCAATGGACTAGCATAGGAAACGCAGGCCATTACCCATTGGTTCTAGATCCAACTATTGCCGGTATGACTGTCACCAAAGTACTAATCGACGGGGGGGGGGCTAGACTCAACATCATCTTTTCAGAAACACTAAGGAAGATGGGATTACAACTCGCCAGGAGGATTACACCAACAAGTGCACCTTTTTATGGCATAGTACTCGGTAAGGCAGCCATGCCACTTGGGCAAATTACTCTACCAGTTACTTTTGGGACTCCCTCGAACTACCATACAGAGTTCATCAAGTTTGAAGTTGCAGACTTCGATTCATCATACCACGCAATCCTCGGGCGCCCAGCACTAGCAAAATTCATGGCAATACCGCATTATCCGTACCTATTGCTTAAGATGCCAGGACCTAACGGTGTCCTTTCTCTTCGAAGTGATTTGAAGCGCGCTTTCGACTGCGATGTTCAGGCAATCCAAATTGCAGCCAAAGCACAAGCTGACAATGGTAGAAAAGAGATAGCCACTATTGCCAAAGAAATAAGCCAAGAAGAACTAGAGATACCGGCTAAAAAGCCCAGCATCCTCGCACCACCAAAAGAAGCCGACGTCAAGCAAATCGACCTGGGCACTGGCGATCCCTCCAAAATAGCAACCATCAGCGCCTACCTCTCAGCAAAATAGGAACTCGCGCTCACAAACTTTCTTTGGGACAACAAAGATATATTCGCTTGGAAGCCAGCCGACATGCCAAGTGTCCCAAGAGAGTTGGCTGAGCACAGAATTGATATCAATGAACGCTCCAAGCCCATGAAGCAACGGCTACGATGATTCTCACCCAACAAGAAGGCAGCAATTAAAAAAGAAATCATGAAGCTATTGGTAGCCGAGTTCATCAGAGAGATTCTTCATCCAGATTGGCTAGCAAACCCAGTCCTAGTACAGAAAAAGAATACAGACGAGTGGCGCATGTGCGTCGACTACACAGATCTCAACAAACACTGCCCGAAAGATCCGTTTGGGCTACCACGCATTGATCAGATAGTTGATTCAACGGCAGGATCCGCCCTATTATCCATTCTTGTTGCTATTCAGGATATCACCAGATCGCATTAAAAGAACAAGACTAGAGCAAGACATCTTTCATCACTCTGTTCGGTGCCTACTGCTACAAGACCATGTCATTTGGACTCAAGAATGCTGGAGCCACCTACCAAAGAGCTATTCAAACGTGCCTTGGTGATCAGATCGGTGAAAATGTAGAGGCATATGTGGATGACGTAGTAGTAAAAACAAAGAACCCAGACACACTGATCGAAGACTTAAAGCAAACCTTCGAAAATTTAAAAAGGTGGAGATGGAAATTGAACCCAAAGAAGTATGTATTCGGAGTTCCTTCAGGACAACTACTCGGATTCTTGGTCAGTCAACGTGGAATCGAAGCCAGCACCAAGCAAATTCGAGCTATAACAGAGATGGGCCCTCCTCAAAGTATCAAAGATGTGCAGAAGCTAACAGGCTGCATTGCGGCCCTTAATTGTTTCATATCAAGACTCAGCGAAAAAGGGTTACCTTTCTTTAAATTGCTAAAGAAGACAGACAAGTTCGAGTGGACAGAGGAAGACGATGAAGCTTTTAAAAGACTTAAAGCATACCTCACATCCTCGCCTATTCTCACACCTCCAAAAGATATGAAGACATGATGCTATACATTGCGGCGACTTCTACTATGATCAGTACAGCGATAGTCATGGAAAGAGAAGAAGAAGGGCGCACATATAAAGCACAACGTCCTGTATACTACATCAGTGAAGTACTATCAGAATCAAAAATCCGGTACCCACATGTGCAAAAACTACTCTACGCCCTCCTGATCACTTCACGCAAACTTTGCCACTATTTTGAAAGCCACAAGATCACTGTAGTGACAGATTTCCCACTCGGAGACATCCTACACAATAAAGATGCAACAGGGTGCATATCCAAATGGGCGGTTGAACTTGGAGCTCTCAACATCGATTTCACCCCACAAAAAGCAATTAAATCTCAGGCCCTAGCCAATTTTGTGGCCGAGTGGACAGAAATTCAACAGCCTATGTCAAATGCCATCCTTGACCATTGGAAGATGTACTTTGATGGATCACTCAAGCTAGGCAGAGCCGGGGCAGGCATTCTCCTCATTTCTCTAGATGGAAAACAACTCAAGTATGTTCTTCAGATATTATGGCAAGCTACAAGCAATGAAGCAGAATACGAAGCCCTCATCCACGGGCTCCGAGTGGCAATTACCCTCGGAATCAAGCGGTTACTCATATATGGCGATTCGATAGTAGTCATCAACCAGGTCAACAAAGATTGGGACTGCACCAAAGAAAACATGGGTGCCTACTGTGCTGAAATACGAAAACTCAAAAAACAATTTCAAGGATTGGAAATTCTACATGTCCTACGCGATTCTAATATTGCAGCAGACATCCTCGCCAAGCTCAGATTAGATAGGGCAAAGGTTCCACCCGGCATATTCATAGAGGAGTTATTAGCTCCCTCTATCAAACAACCCGGTGAGAGAGCCCCTGAGCTCCTAGCTAATAACAACCAGATTTTGGTAATCAACACCTCATGGACCTAGGTCTTTATTGATTATATCAAAGAGAACAAGTTGCCAGCAGATAAAGAGGAGGCTACCATAGTTGTTTGCAGAAGCAAGAACTACGTCCTAGTAGGGCACAAACTATATAGAAGAGCCGCATCATCAGGAGTACTCCTAAAATGTGTCTCGTTTGAAGAAGGCAAAGAGATCTTAGATGAAATACACTCAGGTTGTTGTGGAAATCATGCCACTTCAAGAACACTAGTCGGCAAAGCATTTCGCACCGGATTCTACTGGCCAACCGCTTTGAAAGACATAGAAGAACTTGTTAGAAAATGCAAAGGTTGTCAAATGTTCGCAAGACAAGCTCATGTGCCAGCTCATAATCTCATCTGCATCCCACCTGCTTAGCCTTTCTCTTGCTAGGGGCTGGATCAAGTAGGACCTCTCAAGAAAGCAAAGGGCGGTTTTGAGTACATCTTCGTAGCAATTGACAAGTTCACCAAGTGGATCGAATACAAACCACTCGCAAAATACAGCATAGCCAAAGCAGTCGAGTTCATCCAAGACATTATGCACAGATTCGACATGCCCAATCGAATAATCACAGATTTGGGCTCTCCCTTCACAGCTACAGAATTCAAAACTTGGGCACAGGACTGTGGTTTCAGCATAGATTATGCGTCAGTCGCACATCTAGAAGCCAACGGATAAGTAGAAAGGGCTAATGGACTCATACTAGCTGGACTAAAGCCAAGACTGTATAAAGAACTAGTAGACTATGGATCCAAATGGATTGAAGAACTACCAAAAGTAGTATGGGGGCTATGAACTCAAATAAGCAGAGCCACCGGATACTCACCTTTCTTCCTAGTCTATGGGTCAGAAGCCGTACTACCTGTAGACTTGATCTGGACATCACCGAGAATAGAACAGTATGATGAAGGGGAAGCAGAACACACCAGAAGATTAGAACTTGACAATTCAGAAGAAGTCAGAGTAAACGCTACCCTTCAATCAGCTAGATACCTTCAAGGTCTAAGATGCCACTACAACAAGAGTAACCAGCCTCGATCACGCCAAATCGAAGATCTAGTACTAAGAAGAATACAAAAAACTGATGGGCGCCATAAACTACTAAGTCCATGGGAATGTCCTTTTATTGTCATAAAAGTCACCGGACCAGGCACATACAAGCTGACAACTGAGGATGGAAAAGAAGTCAGCAACACATGGCACATCAGTCAACTAAGAAGATTCTACGTGTGAAAACAACTCAAGGAAAAATATATGTACAAGCAACAAGCATATCAATGCTCATGATCAATAAAGAAGAAGTTCCTCAACAACACATGCCTTATTGTAACTTTCCCCTAGTTATTCTCACTAAGCATGTCAATAAAGAAGATATTCTTTGACAACATATATCTATTATGGCTTTCTCCGAGTTGTCTTCACTGAGCATACCGGCCGAAAGCACCGACGAGGGTAGCTAATAAGCTAACACCCGAACCAAAAAGCAAAATGGCTGAAACATGCCTAAGCATACCGGCTGAGAGCAAAAGTGCTAAAAAGATGCTTGAGCCCACCGATGAGGGTAGCTAATAAGCTGACACCCGAAACAAAAAACAAAAAGCAAAATGGCTAAAACACGCCTGAGCATACCAGCCGAGAGCAAAAGAGCTGAAAAGATGCTTGAGTCTGCTGATGAGGGTAGCTAATAAGCTGACACCCGAAACAAAAAGCAAAATGGCTAAAACATGCCTGAGCATACCATCCGAGAGCAAAAGAGCTGAAAAGATGCTTGAGCCCGCCGATGAGGGTAGCTAATAAGCTAACACCAAAAACAAAAAGTAGAATGGCTGAAACATGCCTGAGCATACCAGCCAAGAGCAAAAGAGCTAAAAGATGCTTGAGCCCACCGATGAGGGTAGCTAATAAGCTAACACCCGAACCAAAAAGCAAAACGACTAAAACTAAGCCTGAGCATAAATTAGGGCAATTTCAAGACAAGACCCTCCAGCTCCTTGTTCCAAATAGCAAGAGGCTCGGGGGCTACACTCAGAAGATTCCAAGAAGCGCTACATGGTTTTGCTCAGAAAAGCACTCGGACAACGCCTGTACCTGCTCGGCAAGACCTGAAGGAACAAGGCGAGGCTTCTAGAGCTCAACCATGAAGTGCTCGGGGGCTACACCAGATGCTGATCACACCTCGAGTTAAGCGAAAAAGTTGAGATCACTGGTCCTAAGTCTTTTTAGTACTAACAAGAACACAAAGTTTGTCAAGACAATGGTCTACATCAAGTTGTTTTACACGGCGAAGACGAAAGCCAGACAAGTACTCGGCAAAATCAAGAAAAATTGTCAAATGCAATGATCTACATACACCGAGTGGTTTATACAACGCAGATGAAAGTCAAAACAAATAACTACTCAGAGAAAATTCTGATCACTTGGACGACACATTTAAAGAATAGACAAAGAAGACATCAACAAAGATAAAGGATCTTCATTCAAGAAGAAGTATAAGTATTCTGTTACAAAAGCCAGAGTACAAAGGTCGACTACATTCAAGCATTGTCATCAGGAGTAGAAATATCAATATTAAGGTTATCAACAATCCTACTGGCTAAGTCTTTGACCTCAGGCTCCGCCCTTTCAACAGCATCAACATATTCTTGACTTTCGGCTTCGTTAGCAATCTTGGACAGGGGAAACTCCGAAGAAAGAACCCAGACCTAGGCAAGAACATTCCTAGTACACAGTTGGGCGCACCTCTTCATGAACTCCTGGAAATGGGTCAAAACCTAGGGAATAAACTGACCCCAAGACTGACCATCATCCGCTGAAGTCCAGAGGAGACCGGCTACTGACCGAAATGATTTCCACAAAGCATTCTAGTTTTTAGTAGCTGTCGCCAACCTATCAGACAAGTCTTGAATAGTCTTTTAAGCCTGCACAAGATCTCTGTCAGCTCCATGCCTAATCAGTTGGGCAAGCGCGAGTTCTTCTTCAGCACGAGTAATTACCTCCTCAGCCCTATTGTGACTATTGTGGGCGGTGGTCTTCATTTCCTCAAGACCCTCTGAGAGTTTCTGCTTTTTAACTCGGAGAGCTAGACCAGGCAATAGAAATGAGTCAGCGGAAAGGAAAATCAGAGTACAAAAGAAAAAAACAAAAGTCAGCAGAAAGGGAAGTCAGAATACAAAAGGAAACAAAAAGAACCTGCAATATGTTTACACTCGTTCTTCACAGCATCCTTCTGCTTCTCTACCTCTACCACCCAGGCACGAAGAGTTTTCTCCTTCTTTTGGTGCGTTTGACGCTCAGTCTCCAACTTGGCTCGGAGGAGGTCAAGCTTAGCCTTCAAGGCGCTTACCTCAGAAGACAACTTTTTCTTATTTTCGAACGAGAAAAAGAAGCCGGTATGATCCTGAGAGAAAGACTGAACAAAGAGAGAGAGAGAGAGAGAGAGAGAGAGAGAGAGAAGGCATAAGAAGAAAATGAAGATTGAACATCCAAAGAAAGAACTCTAGAAAAACTCACCTGAAGCTTTTCACCAAAAGAAGTCAAAAAGCCCCCCAGGCAGCAGTCAACTCTGACAAATGATGGGTGGCATCGAACTGTAGCAACACATCGTTGTCCAAACGCTGACTGCTGGTTCCAAGGGGAGCAGAGGGAGAAGCCGGTGCAGGGAAAGAAGGCAAAACCAGGGCTGTATCCTAGGAAGCCTTGGCTACCTCCCCAGAAGTACCCATCGTCGCGGCCATGGTCACCTCTGGAGCAATAGGATCAGCAGCGGCAGGGGACCCGGCTTCCCTCACAGCTACATCACCGACCGAACATTCCAAGTCCTAACACTCAGCGCATAGAGGCAGGTGAGAGGACTGAGAAGAAGTTGGTGGAGGGTTAAGGGAAGGCGAGGGTCTACAAAATCATAAGAAAAATCGATGATAAGAATATGAGTCAGGGAAAAATAGAGAGAGAAGCAAAGAAGCATAACAAGGAATCACTTACTCAGCTATCTTCTTCCTCATAAAACCAAAAGAAGACGTTAAAGGTGGGACTATGGTAGCAAAGACATCACCGCCACTCTACGATGGGAGCGGCGTAGCCGGTACTAGAACCCTAGAAGAACTCAGCATAGGAGCCCTAGAGGAACTCGGTGCTAGAATCCTAGAGGAACTCGATGCCGGTGCCCTAGAAGAACTTGTACCCGACAACCGCTTACTACAAAGAGATCAAGACCAAAGTCAGAACAAAAAGAAGGTTTCAACTACAAGAAAGCAAGAAAACAGCTCACCAATGAGTAACAAGGGCAGCATCATTGTCCTCTTCCTCCTCACGCTCGACCAAGGTCGCCAAAGCACCAGCTGAAAAAGGACAAAAGTACTCAGTTAAAGACAAAAACATAAAATAAAGGGACAGAGCGTATTAATATGCTCACCTAAGAGCATGCTAGCTACAACTAGAGTACCTAGATGAGTACTCGACTGGCGAGACTTCTTGGCAGAAGACAAACCAGAAGAACTTTCAGCTCGCCCCCTCTTTCCGACACTACGAGGGCCTCGAGGAACTAGACGAGGAACATACTCCACATATACATCAGAAACCATGGAAGAAACACTAGAAAATGTTGTGGTGGTTTGAAACTTACTAGTTAAAGAAGCCCGAGCAAGACTATCCCCAGTCCCCACAATGGCAGGGCAGGCATCAAGGGGGATCGGGTCAATAAAATTACGTCCCAATTCCTACAAAAAGAATAAAACAACAAGACAAGGAAGATTAAGCAAAAAATGGATACAGCAAAAGAAATACAAAAAGTACCCGCACAACAACTTACAGCTCGAGGTGGGTTGTTTGCATGGTACTCGGAGACAGTAAGCGGGACAACGCTTGCTCCTTTTAGCATCTTCTAAAGATGCTCGAGTACCTCCTTGTCAGTCAACTCAAGGACAGGGACCATGCGAGAAGGATCCTTAGCCCCAGAGTACTTGAAACTGAAGTTCTCTTGCTCCTTCAGAGGCTAAACACGACGGTGAAGAAAACTCGAGACAATACCGAAGTCGGTCAAGCCCTGCTATTTAAGAGTACTTATCCTCTCAAGAAATGGCTAGATCGCTTGGAGCTCGAGCGCGAGGGGAATCAAATTGGCGGCGTAAAACCAGTCGGCATGCCAATCCCTCACAGAATCGACCAGGTCATAATCAAAGAATTTGCTTTTGAAACCTTAGCGAAACTGAATCCCGCAGCCACCAAGAACATTGGTGTCTTCACGGCGGGGTTGAGGCTTTAGGCGAAAGAAGTGACGAAAGAGAGAAAAAGAAGGAGGAATTCCAAGGAAAGTTTCACAAAGATGAACAAAAATAGAAAGATGGAGGATGTCATTGGGAGTAAGATGGTTCAAACTAACCCCAAAATAACCGAGAAATGGATGAAGGAAGGCGGAAGCAGAAAGGCAAAGCCCAGCACGGATAAAGGAGACGAAAAGAATAATCTCACCAGGACTTGGAGCAGGGACCTGATGCTCGCCTAGAGCTCTCCATTCAGCAATGTCCTTGCTCTAGATCAGACCATCGCTAACAAGCTTGTGAAGCTGGTCTTCAGTCGTTGTTGGAGCCGACCAAGCCTTCTGGGCAGCCCTCATGGCCACGAACTCTTGGTTCTCGATCATGGAAAGTGATGACTCCTCATCCACGAAGGCTGCCTGGGACTTGCTTGCGGCTTTCTTCGTACCCATGTACTAGCGGAAGTAGGAAGGCACTAGGGAAAGACGAGGCTAAGACGGTGGTGCTCAGATGATGGCGACAATGGCGGCGGTGGATTTCTAAAAACTAGGGTTTCAAGGCAAAGGCGGAGCAGTAAAGAAGAAGAAGACAAAAGGCATTTAAATAGATTTTACAGCAGTAAAGCATGGCCCACCAGGCCCATTAAAACATGGTGTGAGAACGCAATGGTCCATTTACTGACACAACTAAAATGATGGAAGGCACAAATCCACGCAACGGTACAGTTCAACGGGCAGATTTTGGACTTATCCATCCAGCAAAACAGCAGAGTTACCATATTGCTGCAAAAAGAACTCATCAGCCATGAAGCAATGGAAGGTTACGCCACAAGGAACATAACAACCTGGTCCTAACATAAAGAACTCAGGAATCTCATGGACAACCAAGACATCAGCAGAACAAAGAATGACAACTCAGAAGACAAGATTCTCTATTACAAATGACTTCAAAAGATACAAGATTACACATCTTACAAGACCCAACGAACTTGGAACTACGATAGGCAAGTAGCAAAAAGGAACCCAAAAACAACTAGGCTCTAGAACGACTACATGTTCCAAATCGCTACTCGGTAGAAGAAACCGCACTCGGCTACACTATTTTCTTTAAAGGACGGACGCAGTGCATCCAAGGCGGAAATCAGCAGAACGGTGGGACAACATGGAGCAGAGAAGGCCGGCAGGCATCTGTCTACCCAAGTCTAATGTGATGCTAGATATGGTGTTGATCTGCACCAGATAGTCTCAAGACAAGCGGCGAGGATCAACCCAGAACTACCAGATGAAGGAACGAAGACCTCATCACAAGACTTCCTCCAACTACTGCCACGTACTTCCTGGTATATTGCTGCTGTGGGATTAGTCTACCTCTAATCCCTATCACAAGACTTGCCCCAGCTATGACAAGATATACGAGAACTACAAAATGCGCCCGAAGGCTGCTCTACTTCATAAACTACCATATTCATGACTACAGAGACTTTAGAACAAGCAACAAAATGCTCAATGAATCAAAACAGCACTCTAGGGGGCTATTTATAGACTGAAGGAGCAGTGCACATGGACCAAGAGCACCAATAGAACAAGCCTAACAAAGGACATAGTGAAAAGACAGAACTCAATAATGAAAGGGAACTCAGGCGTGAAGGAACAGTACTCAACAACAAGCATATTCGGGAGAATATACCAACACAGTACAACCCGTGAACAAAAGGCATTTACACTCAACCACCACCATATAACTACACCTGACAACAGCGGACTCTACATCTGAAAGCAGCAGACTCTACATCTGACAATAGCAGACTACCAGAGAATATGTCAAGATTCTGTATCCGAGTTCTTTTTGAACAATGCTCGGAGGCTGCAATAGGGGAAGTTTTCAGTTCGTTAAACAACTCAAATTCAAGACCCTCCAACTTTTTGTTCCAAATAGCAAGAGGCTCGGGGGCTACACTCAGTGAGTGCACTTTTTTCTTCAAAAAAGCGCACATCACTCAGAAGACTTCTTCAGAACAGGAATTTTCAAACAGCATAAAGATTCAAGACCCTCTAACTTTTTGTTCAGGGCAGACCACTTCAAGACCTTATGACAAAAAGAACTCGGACCGAGCAATATCCAAGTTCTTTTTGACCTTCAACGAAGAAAGAGATCAAGACAAGATCCTCCAGCTCATTTTCAAACAGCATAAAGATTCAAGACCCTCCAACTTTTTGTTCCAAATAGCAAGAGGCTCAGGGGCTACACTCAGTGAGTGCACTTTTTCTCAAAAGCGCACGTCATAGAAAAGACTTCTTCAGGGCAGACCACTTCAAGACCTTATGACAAAAAGAACCCGGACCGAGCAATATCCGAGTTCTTTTTGACCTTCAACAAAGAAAGAGATCAAGACAAGATCCTCTAACTCCTTGTGCCAAAGCGCAAGAGGCTCGGGGGCTACACCAAGATGGATGAACTTTTTAAAAAAAAACACACACCACTCGAAGATCCAAAGAAGCGCTACATGGTTTTACTCAAGAAAGCACTCGGACAACCCTTGTTCCTACTCGACAAGAGGAAAAGATGAGGCTTCCAGATTTCAACCATGAAGTGCTCGGGGGCTTGTCGATGCGGGACCCACATGATACCCTATAAGGAAGAGAGAAGATCTAGTCCAACTAGGATTCTTCCAGTGTAATCTTAATAGTAGTATTATTCCATAATCCTACTAGGAACTCTCATTGTAAACCGACTAGGACTCTGACCTCCTGACTATATAAGGGAGGGCAGGGTTCCTTGAGATGGGACTTTGGATGATGACTTTTGAACAACACAACAACACACAATTAATCCAACACAAAGGCTAACGCTGACTGGATGTAGGGCTATTACTCGATCACAATCGAGGGCCCGAACCAGGATAGATCGACTGTCTCTTGCGTTCACTGTTGAGTTCCACATTCACTGAAGCCTGAACATACTGCCCCAGGGACCCCCGTGGTAGGCTATCGGTGGTCAAACATCGACACACCCTTGGTAGCAAAGCATCTGCTAGAGAGGAGACCAGCAACAACAGCGGCAAAGCATATGCTCAAGAATGTCAAGAGCTGCAAGACAGACTAAAGCGAGTATAATTAAGGCACACATAGGCACAGTGAGGAGGTCCACCAGAATCTAATGGCTTGACAGCAACCACGGATGACAGCGACCACATGAGGGAAAAGTGATGAGCCATAGTTGATTCTTCAGCGATGCCTTCTGTTTACACCAAAATTTGGGAAGAAGAACGTGGGAACTCGAAGCTTCCAAGATTATATCATCAAGGAATCGATTGCATAAGGGTCGATATTAGCTGATTTAGATGTGGCATTGGAATCAGCTTCCTTCAGATGACATCAGTAGATAACAACAATAAACTACAGCTGGCGTCGAGAAATACATGTCAAACTCTACAAAAAGGAAAGATTAGGGTCCAAGTTATCTTAAGTTAGGAATATTTTCTTTTATACCAAAGATTGTAATGAGTTATACTTGAGTAGGATTCATGCTTAGGCTTTAGGTATAAATATTGGACCCCGGCTATTGTAAAAAGGACATCCAATCAATCAATACAAATTACTTTCTTCAGCTTTATGCCAACCCTTAGGAATAGGAGTAGTATAGATCTCAGCGAGTTCTTCAACAAGTAGGGCTACATCGGTCCAGCCGACCTCCAACTTGTCTGTAAGTACGTCATGACTTATACTTCCATTAGTAAAGTTGCATCGGTTAAGTTTGACCTCCACTGTGAGCTCTAGCATAAGCTAGTTATCGATCTTTATCTAGTTCAAGTACGATTGCATCGGTTAAGTTCGACCTCCACTGCTCGAATTAGATTAAAGTCAAGTTATCGGCTCTACCTAAGAGTGGCATCTTTGGGTAGATTCATTTAGTTACCGATCTTGCTGATGTTCTTATTGCCATTAGTTTCAGCAACATCAACATGCCCTATCGAGATCGATCTAGATCGGCCTCACATCCATTTAGTCCGCCGTTTCCCTTGTTACAATACAATGTTTCTTACTTTGAGAGATGGGTTATGTTTCATCGGTTGTTCTACCTCAATCTTGATCATGCATAGTATGTGGTTAAGGCACGTATGATCTTGTGGAGGTTTGTTGGCTAGTTAAATTTGGTTTATAGTTCGCTATTATGGCTGTAACGATCTAGTCGATCCCCACTGATGGCACCTTAGATCGGAGGATGCTAGTTGGTAGATTTGTTTTTGATCAGGCATGACCTTGACTGTTTGTTGTGCCTGTATTGGCTAAATAGCCGATTGCCTATGCTTTAATGCCTACAATGTGTCTTCATGATTCTGCTAAATATGAATAGATCTATTTATTTTAAATGTTTGATTTGTTGTCTTTATCATGGCTGTCATCGATCCGGTCGAACCCCACTGTTAGAGTAGCAGGTTAAATTTGATGAGTTCATAGATTTGTCCATGTTAAATAGTCAATTGCTCACATGTTGTAGTCCCTTTTCCACCTAAATTGGCTATTTTAGCCAATCCACTTGAGCTTTCACACATATAGCATGTCTTTCGAAAAGCCTGTCAATGTATAGATGGTTTTACGGATTCTTTGGTTTTAGTTTGTTATTATCATCATAGCTGTCATCGATCCGGTCGAACCTCACTGTTGATGGTAACATATTAGATTTAGAGCAATTGTAGATTCATTTGTACTAAATAGTCAATTTGTTCGCATGTTATATCCTTTCTCGTTAGATTCATCGGCTTAATGCTTTACACTGGTAATACCCACCTAGCTGATGATTTTCACTTAAATGTGCATGTGTTGTACTTGTCAACATAAAATCAATCACAATCCATGAGCTTTACAATCCGTAATAGCCAATTTCCTTGTGCATCGGCCGTTTAGTTGATTTTTCCTATCTGGCTGCTCCTGTAGCGACACACTTGGAACTGTCTAGGCAAAACCAGCATGTTCCACCTTAAATTACTAATAAACTTTCGCTCATTGTCAATTGCAGGTCAAATTGACTCACATGCCTTCGGGAAGAATTCATAGGATCAGCTACCCCTGCGTTGAAGCCAAGCGAATCTCTAGCCTTGTTCCATCAAGCAGATCCTTCTGGCTTGCTATGTGCCAGGCGCATCGACATGTTTTTGCACTGCCACACATTCTGACATGCTCGATAGGACCCCACAATCGTCATGGCAGCTCACAACAACAGTGACATCCTTATGGTGCCTTATGAAGACTTACCTGATGAAGATAATGATGTCATCAACAAAGCTATAGAAGAATTTTAGAACAAGTGTTTGTTGTCCTACACCAAGACACGTGACAATATTGTTGTTCAAAAATATCCACTACCAAGAGTTTTGTTGCATGGGCAGTCAGATATAAATGAAGCTGAAGATAGGTGTTTCTTCATAGAGGTTGTAAACAAATCTGTTCATGATGCCATATTGAACCATAATGTAGTTTTCTTGAACACATTCCACAACACCATGAAAGAGGTGTTTCATGGATATCCAGTTGATCAGGTTGGACTAGTTTACTACAATATTCCACTTCCATTGACTCAGGGGACTAATCAAGCTGGTACTAGCCATCAAGAAGCAGCACCAGCATGTAATGATGATGTCTAGGCAGTCCAGAGCTCATCTGAGCAAGTTTAGGGTGCCACTACTAATCAGATGTAGTATAATCCTGGATCATTAGTGCAGCATATGCAACAGCCGGTGGGGCAAATTCAGAATCAAATGGCCAATTTTGGCACATCAGGCCAAATACCATCATCGGCTCAAAAAATAGTACCATCAGTTCAAAGGATTCGTAGAGATACAGATTCTAACATCTACAACTAGAGACTTCAAGCAGCAAACCAGCAAAGGACTCAGCAGATAGAAATTCAACAAGGGTATCATTATGGCATAGATTACAATACCCTTCATATGATTCCAAATCCAGGGTATCAAGGTACCTAAAATTTTAATCCATAGATGGGTCAGCAATTGCAAAGAAATCTAAATTCAAATTCTGATGAGTTGTTGCTTAGAGTAACCAAGATTATAAAGAATTAGTTCGGTTTGAAGCCAAAAGGGCAGACCATCTCATACAAACGCCCATATCCATAGTGGTATGATTTGGTTGCTCTTCCTGCAAATTATAGGCTCTTGGAGTTTGCTAAGTTCACTGGCCAAGATAGCATAAGCATAATAGAACATGTTAGTCGGTATCTTACACAGCTGGGCGAAGCATCCATTGAAGAGGCCCATCAAGTTTGTTTCTTCTCCTTGTCTCTATCAGGACCAACCTTTACTTGGTTTTCATCGCTGCTAGTTAACTCCATTGCTAATTGGGCTGACCTAGAGAAGAAGTTTTGTACATATTTAGGACAGGAGAAAGGAAAATTACCAATTTGACGATTATAAGGCAAAGAACTAATGAATCAGGCACCAAGTTTCTTCAGAGGTTCCGAGAGACCAGGAATTTGTGCTTCTCATTGAACTTAACTGATGATCAACTGCTGCTTTGGCCATTCAAAGAATGTTGCCAATGTGGAGAGAGAAGCTGCTTGGGCAAGAGTTTGATAATTTAGGTCAGTTGGCTCAATGAGTGGTAGTGCTCAATAGCCAATTCCAGAACATATGTAGAGATACCTAATTCTAGAAAAGTGCTGCAATTACCGAAATAAATAATCCATATTCAGTTGATGATGGCTATGAAGAAGATGAAGAAGAAGAGGTTACCACGGCTGAATGGAATTGGGGTAAGAAGATAGTAATGGTGTCAAATCCTTGGGAAAGAGGAGTCGAAGAGAGCTATGATTTTGATGTCACAAAATCGGACAAGCTCTTTGATTTCTTGCTTGAGAAGAGACAGATCAAGTTGCCTGACAATCATGTTATGTTACCTTCCGATCAGTTGAAGAATAAGTTCTATAAATTTCACAACACCACTTCTCATTCTACTAATAAGTGTAGAGTTTTCTGGCAACATATACAGAGGTCTATTCAGCAAGGGAGGCTCAAATTTGATACACCTCAAAAGATGAAAGTTGATGATAATCCTTTCCTAAGAGATCAGAACATGGTTGATGCTAAGTTGCTCAAAGGGAAGACTAAAGTCCTAACATCAACAAGAGCAAGAGAAACTAGAACAGTCGATCCCAAAATACAAATATCGGCTGATGAATATAGAGAGATTAGAAGGCATCGTAACCAACAAAAGAGCCAATACAAATGGGGAGAGACATCAAGGGACGAGGCAATAAGGCCACGTGTTACATCTCAAATTTTGTTGAATAAATAGCGGCAGAAGAAAACTGATTATCAGCATTGGTTAGAAGAGAAAAAATACCAGCATCAATAAGAGAAAGAGAGGTATGAAAGAAAGTAAGCTAAATCACATTGAAATTGTCCTTTCTTCAAACATTGTTGGAATGAAGGTTTGAAATTGCCTACTAGAAATAATTGCCTAGAGTGCAGTGAGCAATATTAGAAGTTTAGGCAATCTTAAGCCAACCACCGGTCTATCCATGCTCGAGATGAGTATCATCACAATAATATGGATTGGTGCTTAAAAAATAAAAGTATTCATGATCGGCTTGGGAAGCAAGTTATTGATCAAAACTGGGCTAATTATGAAGAAGAAAGTAATGAGGAGTATGTTTGGCAGGAAGGACAATGGTGTCCAAGAGGTTTGATAAGAAGCTAGAAAAGAAGGGTGCAACGCCTAAGGAACAGAGAACTAGAACAAGCTCAGGCATCTAGTAGACCTCAAGTATGGCGTGCTAAACAAACAACCAATAGGGGTCAACCATCGGCTGATATTCAAATGGCTTTTCTGTTGCTGTCAGAATTTAGGGCTCTAGCAGATCAAGAAGTCTATTTAGATTTCGATGAGTTAGAGTATGAGAAGATAGTTGCCAAGTTGATAGTGATACAACATGCTATATTCGATAGGCTAGTCAAGCATCGACACTTAAAGGCTTTATATGTAAAAGGTTTTGTTGATGGGAAGCCAATGAGCAAGATGTTGGTGGATGGATGTGCTTCTGTCAATCTTATGCCTTACATCACTTTCCATAAACTTGGGAAGGGACCAAAAGACTTGATTGAGACCGATATGATGCTTAAGGATTTTGGGGGTAATACATCTAGGACTAGGGGGGTAATGAACGTCGAATTGACAATTGGAAGTAAGACTTTGCTCACCACATTCTTCGTCATTGATGGAAAAGGGTCATATAGTTTACTCCTTGGTTGTAATTGGATCCATGCAAACTATTATGTACCATCGACCATGCATCAGTGCTTGATTCAGTGGCATGGAGATGATGTCGAGCTGGTTCACGCTGATGATTCTGTAAGTATTGCAACAATCGATCCAGTATATTGGGAACTAGAAGACTTCAAGTGTTTTTCTAGCAAGCTATGGGAAGGAGGCTTCATTAAAGTCAATAACGAAAGCCAACAGCCGATCCAAGCAGTTCACTTTGAGAAGTTGTTTTAATAGATAATCCAATAGATGGTACAGATGGTAAACTAGGACATGGCTTTACGTTGGTCGATGAATTAGAAGAGATAGATATTGGTTCTGGAGATAGGCCTAGGCTGACGTATGTAAGTGCCAAGTTGGATCCTGAGTATAAGCAGGAGTTAGTGGATTTATTAAAGGAATTTAAAGATTGTTTTGCTTAGGAATACTATGAGATGCCTGGTCTAGACCGATCGATTGTTGAATATTGGTTACCAATCAAACTTGGATATTGGTCATTTAAACAAGCTCCAAGGAGATTCAACCCAAACATTCTTGATGATATCAAAAAGGAGACTGAAAGATTACTAGAAGCGAAATTTATCTGACCGTGCTGATATGCAGAGTGGATATCGAATATTGTTCTTGTGTATAAGAAAAATGGGAAGTTGAGAGTTTGCATCGACTTTAGAGATCTAAACAAGGCTACACCCATGGATGGTTATCCGATGCCGATAGCCGATAAGTTGGTAGATGCAGCAACCGGGCACAAGGTTATTAGTTTTGTGGACGGCAATGTAGGATATAATTAAATTTTTATGGCTAAGGGCGACATAGCAAAAATAGCTCTTAGATGCCCTAGCATAATCGGTTTATTTGAATGGGTTGTGATGACCTTTGGTTTGAAGAATGCTGGTGCAACTTATCAGAGGGCAATGAATTATCTTTTTCATAAGTTGATCAGTAGGATTATTGAAATCTACATTGACAATGTGATGGTAAAATCTAAGGGTTACAAGGAACACCTAGCTAATTTGCGGGAGACTCTGGAATACACAAGAAAACATGGTCTAAAGATGAATCCCAATAAATGTGCCTTTGGAGTATCAGCTGGACAATTTTTAGGTTTCATGGTCCATAAGAGAGGAATCAAAATTGGTCAAACAAGTATGAAAGCAATTGATGAGGCAGTGCCCCCGACTACTAAAACAGAGTTACAATCTTTGCTTGGTAAGATTAATTTTATTAGGAGGTTTATTTCAAATTTGTCAGAAAGAGTTCATCCATTTTCTCCCTTGTTGAAGTTGAAAAATGATCAAAAATTTAAGTGGGGCGACGTACAACAAAATGCGTTTAAAAGAATACATGAAATGTCCACCTGTGCTGGTCCCTCCTCAGCAAGGTAAGCCTTTTAGGTTGTACGTATCGGCCGATGACCAAACAATTGGGTCGGCCTTGATGTAAGAGTTTGAAGGGAAAGAACAAGTTGTTTTCTATCTAAGTAGAAGGCTTTTGGATCTAGAGACAAGATATTCTCCCATCAAAAATTTATGCTTGTGCTTATATTTCTCTTGCACTAAGTTGCGACATTACTTGTTATCGGCTGAGTGTACAGTTGTTTCCAAGGCTGATGTGATCAAGCACATGCTATCAATGCCAATATTAAATGGAAGAATGGGGAAGTGGATTCTTGCGTTGTCAGAATTTGACTTGACGTATGAATCGGCTAAAGCAGTCAAAGGGCAAGTAATAGCTAATTTTGTCACCCAGCATCACCAGCCAAGTATTGGCTATGTAGAGCCGGTACCTTGGACGTTATTCTTTAATGGATCATCATGCAAGCAAGGTGGTGGCATTGGTATTGTTCTTATTTCACCTCGGGGCGCAAGTTTTGAGTTTGCTTTTCCAATTGAACCAATGCTCACCAACAACCAAGCAAAATATGAAGCTATTATCAGGGGGCTTCAACTTCTTCATGAAGTAAAGGCCGAGGCAATTGAAGTATTTAGAGATTCGCAGTTAATCATTAATCAGTTGATTGGCCTATATGAATGTAAAGAAGATACTCTGAGGGGGTACTATGATGAGAGCCAAAGGCACTCGAAGAAGCAAGCAGAAGAGAAACATAATTGAGTTGTTGAGTTGTTCTCGCCTGAGTTGGATAGACATTTATAATCGATCTAGAAAGATGGATCCAAGCGCCCGTGAAACAATGGTGCTCTTGTGAAGCTTTGAAGCATGGGCTCATAAGCAGGCAAGGACGGTGATAGATAGTAGACCTCAGATCAAGATTCTCTACCCGTGACCATGGACCTATCGGGGGTACAGACATGGTAATTTTGGAATAAAATTACTTTTATCCTAAAATTGGGTGGCATGTGTTTGCACCAAAATTTGAGAAGAAGAACATGGGAACTCGAAGCTTCCAAGATTGTATCATCAAGGAATCAATTGCATAAGGGTCAATATCAGCTGATTCAGATGCAGCACTGGAATCGGCTCCCTTTAGATGACATCAACAGATAACGTCAATAAGCTACAGTTGGCGTCGGGAAATACATGTCGGACTCAACAAATAGGGAAAGATTAGGGTCCAAGTTATCTTAAGTTAGGAATGTTTTCTCTTATACCAAAGATTGTAATGAGTCGTACTTGTGTAGGATTCATGCTTAGGCTCCGGTTATAAATATTAGACCTCGGCTATTGTAAAAAGGACATCCAATCAATCAATACAAATTACTTTTTCGGCTTTACACCAACCCTTAGGAGTAGAGGTAGTGTAGATCACGGCGAGTTCTTCAACAAGTAGGCCTACATCAGTCCGGCCGACCTTTGGCTTGTCTGTAAGTACCGTCATAGCTTATACTTCCGTTCATAAGGCAGCATCGGTTAAGTTTGACCTCCACTGCGAGCTCTAACATAAGCTAGTTATCGATCTTTATCTAGTTCAAGTACGGCTGCATCGGTTAAGTTCGACCTCCACTGCTCGAATTAGATTAAGGTCAAGTTATCGGCTCTACCTAAGAGTGGCATCTTTGGGTAGATTCATTAAGTTACCGATCTTGCTGATGTTCTTATTACCATTAGTTTCAGCAACATCAACCTGCCCGGTCGAGATCGATCTTGATCGGTCTCACATCCTTTTAGTCCATCGTTTGCCTTGTTACAATATGATGTTTCTTACTTTGAGCGATGAGTTATGTTTCATTGGCTGTTCTACCTCAATCTTGATCATGCATAGTATGCGGTTAAGGCACGTATGATCTTGAGGAGGTTTCCTGGCTAGTTAAATCTGGTTTATAGTTCTCTATTATGGCTGTAATGATCCGATCAATCCCCACTGATGGCACTTTAGATCGGAGGATGCTAGTTGGTAGATTTGTTTTCGATTAGGCGTGACCTTGAATGTTTGTTGTGCCTACATCAGCTAAATAGCCGATCGCTTATGCTTTAACTCCTACAGTGTGTCTCCATGATTCTATTAAATATGAATAGATCTGTTTATTTTAAAGGTTTGATTCGTTGTCTTTATCATGGCTGCCATCGATCCGGTCAAACCCCACTATTAGAGATAGCATGTTAAATCTGATGAGTTCATAGATTTGTCCATGTTAAATACTCGATTGCTCACATGCTATAGTCCCTTTTCCACCTGAATCGGCTATTTTAGCTGATCCGCTTGAGCTTTCACACATATAGCATGTCTTTCGAAAAGCCTGTCAATGTATAGATGGTTTTGCGGATTCTTCGGTTTTAGTTTGTTATTATCATCATAGCTGCCATCGATTCAGTCGAACCTCACTATTGATGGTAACATATTAGATTCAGAGCATTTGTAGATCCATTTGTACTAAACAGTCGATTTGTTCGCATGTTATATCCTTTCTCGTTAGATTCATTGGCTCAATGCTTTACACTGGTAATACCCACCTAGCTGATGATTTTCACATAAATCTATGTGTATTGTACTTATCAACATAAAATCAATCACAATCCATGAGCTTTATAGTCCATAACAGCCGATTTCCTCATGCATCGACCGTTTAGTCAATTTTTCCTGTCTACCTACTCCTGTAGCGGCACACTTGGAACTGTCTAGGCAAAACCAACATGTTCCACCTTAAATTACTGATAAACTTTCTCTCCTTGTCAATTGTAGGTCACATTGACTAGCACGCCTTCGAGAAGAATTCATAGGATCTGCTACCCCTACGTTGAAGCCAAGCAGATCTCTAGCCTTATTCCATCAAGCAGATCCTTCTGGCTTGCTGTGTGCTAGGCGCATCGACATGTTTTTGCACTAACACCTTTAGGAAGGAGGTGACACCCAAGGGTAGCACCCTAGATGCCATTGGCATGGGCCTTAGAAGCATCTAAGGCAAGGCTTACACCTAGAATCTGGCAATGATGATGCAGAAGCTTGGGTTCAACAACGATGCCTCCAAGGAGGTATGTGGCGCCTGAGGCATCACCATCATCCGCCTAGCCATAGCTAGGTAGAGCTTTCACCCAGAACCCATGCAACCACCGCCGCATCTTCGAGAGACCCACGAGCACCATACCCCGGCCACCACAGCGTCATCTAGCCTTACGAGGCGAGCTATAGGCTGGCCTATAGGAGGATCTGGCCAGCGATAGGAGAGTAGTAGCTAGTTGCGGCTTGGCAGGCAGAGACCTTGTAGGGCATGGCTGAGTCGAGGTAGGGTGCATCCACACACCGACCATCCAGAACCAGCCACTAGTCACTGGTAGCCCAGTCCTAAGCAGACACCAGCCAATGGCCGTAGGATTCCTAGCTGCCAGATCAGGCGACCAGTGGCCAGCAGCCGTAAGCCCCGACCACCATTATTAATGGCCTGGCCACGGCCAACCATGATAGAGGAGCAGATCCAAGCACCAGTGCATAGGCGCGTGGCCCAAGCCTCGCTATTGACCGCTCGGACGAAACACCATTGGCCACCGACGAGGAGGGGAGGGCGGATGTCCAGGGCACCACCAGATGATAGATCTGACCCTAGGGGGCCTGGATCTAGCCAGTCGCCACCGGAAGTGAAGAGGGTGGAGGGGGAGGTAGAGGAGCAAGGGGGAACAAGGGGGAAGTGTGAATGGGCACTGCTTTTCAGGACCGCCGCTGGCTATCGCTGCCACATGCTAGAGGGTAGCGACAGTGGCCGGAGAGGAGGCCAGGAGGGGGGTGCTCAGACGTGGTCATGGTCACCCCTGAGTCACCCATTGGGAGTGCTCGAGGGAAGGGGGAAGGGCCACACACGTATAAAGTGTACTACTCTATAGTACGCATAGTAGGTCCCTTGAAACACATGGCTGTTCATGCTATTTCATTCTCTGTAGCAGGTTGGTAAAAAATGGCTATGATGGGGGTTATGAATCAGACAACCGATTGTGGTGAACTTTCTGTAGCAGTGTGTACTTGTCCTCTGGCTTCAATGGGCGTTTGTATGTGCTTGACTGCTCACGTAAAGTGTTGACCTATTTTTACTTAACTTAGTATCTGTGGTTTGGTTTCTACTATAGTAATTACATGGCTAATTATGTTGATGCTTTAGTAGGTGTGTACATGGCGAGCGTGGCGGGTGGCATGCAGGGTAGGGGAGGAAGGAGATGGAGATGGTGCAGAAGACAACTAGCGTGATGCTGAATGAGAGGAAGCTCTATATGGCGAGTGTTGCGGGCGGCATGGGCACGAAGGCGAGATGGTTGTAGTGGAAGACTAGGGGCTTTGGGTAGACATGTACTTGTCTCATGGCAATGGACGCCATGCATCATGCATGTCAGGCTCGCTCAAACCTTGTATAGATACACTCATATTCAGCTCAATCCATGTGTGTTATAGCGATAGTTTGTTGGACACATAAGAGCTTGCAATTAAACTTCCAAACAAGTCCTTACAGAAAGTTTCCAATACACGTACAATTATGCAACAATCAAATGGAATTCGCACTAGTACATTGGTGGGTTTCAATCCATGTTGGGAACTAGCTTTAGTCCCAGTTTTCCAACCGGGATTACGGATCCAGGACTAAAGGTCGGGACCTATTGGGTTCCTAAACCTAGGGTCCCCAATGGACCCGCTTCCTAGCAAAAACTCAGCCTAGCAGACAGCATAGTGACAACGCACACCTCCTAGGCCGGCCTAGTTACCTAACGATCGACCGGGAGAACGATCCGGTCTCCGATCGGAAGGCCTAACCAAGGAGGGGACACAGTTTGACTCCAACCTGCTTTTTCTGACTGGGGATACGCCGGATCTTTGCCTATGATTCTTCCCTGACCGACATGGTCAGAGCCAACTAGGAACAACCAACCAGGGATGCCCACTTGGTGAGGACCCAAGGATCAAGCGGAGCAGATAAGATAAGGCGCTCTAGTAAACCACAATGTCGAGGACCACACCCCGCACACCTATAGGACAGTGCCACCGGGCCATGCTAGATGGGTATTGTGCAACCTTCTAGGCATGTCAGAACCCAAACAGTGTTATGTGCACCAACATTTGCCTTATAGTATTGTAGGCGATGACATTTACCATACCAGGCGAACACGGTAAAACCTGTTAGACGCATCTGGGCATGAATAGTATTGTGGGCACCGACAATCATCTTGTACCTGATGGCATGAGTAACAAGACTAGGTAGCACATGTACACACTCTCTCTCTTCCTCTCTCTAACTTGTAAGGCCATCCCCTTCACCTATAAAAGGGGATGCACTCTCTCCCAACAGGGACAGTCGTTCAGACTCTCTCTCTCTCTCTCTCTTAGGCTGGCTCTAGACAATCTGAGCATTCAAACAGCTCCATAGCTCTAGAACTCTAAAGCTACACAAAGTACACGCTTTAATACTTAGTGCAGGTTAGAGCCCCCGTCACTCTTAGCCTTTTGGTTCAGAGTCCAACCGGGCCATTAGCACCCCCCTTCTTATTCCAACTCATTTGTAACCCCACAGTAAACTTTGAGCACCTGGGCTCAGGAATAAAGTCACCGACCGATTGAAACTAGACGTAGGGCACGTTGCCTGAACTAGTACAAATCCTATGTAATTGAGTGCTAGGCCACATTCGATCGTAGCGCATGGCAAAACTACAAATATTTACATGTTGGTCACTTTTCGCACCGATAGTTGGCGTCGTCCGTGGGGAATGCGTCATGCATTCATGCTTTTGGTCATCGGATGGCCCATCTTTCCACCATCTTTGACATGGCAGGCTCAAGCAATAAGATTCACTTTGGCTCGCTGGAGTTTCCCACGCTCTCACCTATTGGGATGTGGGTTCCTACTATCTTCGAGCCGCTCTAGACTAGCTCGGCGTGCTCCACTAGAGGAGGAGCGCCCTCCACTAGCCTCGGGCCGCTCGACGACCTCAATGTCGAGACACTTGTACTTCGCCTCAAGCCCATCCTGGGCTTGAACCCCTTGGTGAGTAATGTACATATTTTTCTTTACTCGCTATTTAATACCTTCCGTCGACTCTCCGGAGGGACCCCATTGTCCCCACCACAACCATTGTGTGACCGGTTCTCCTATGGTTTCGCGTCCCCTATGGGACACATATGCACAGGGGCTCTAAAGGATGCTGATGCTACCACCTCTCACATCCAAATTCGTGGGGATGGTAGGCAACGCTCTCGTCTCCTTTCATGACCTTGTGGATGACGAGGTCAAAAGCGATGGCTCCAGCATCGGCGATGTCATAGCACCCGACCACCCTCTGTCCTGGGAGTGCGCTATGGTGGATGCTTTGGGATGGCCATCGGTGGTAGTAGAGTCTCTACAGACTCACACGCCTTTGGACCCTCGTGCGGGGGCCCTCATGCGTGTTTAGGATCACAACGAGTAGTTACAACAATGGTGGCAGAGCTAGCCACCACCTAGGCTAGCGCGCTCAGCGTAGCACGCTACGCCACGCGCGCGTAACCCTATGAGCGGCGCCTGGGGTCATGGCCGTTAGGTCCAGTGCAACATCTTGGATGGAGGGAATGACCCCCCTTAGTTCGCTTGGGCTAGCCAAAACATCGCTGCTACGGAGTTGCTTCTACGTGGCCTCCCTGGGCGCTCATGGAAACCACCGCCGTTCAACAGGTGGAGAGCTTCGCGTCATGACATCAACTCATGGCCTTTTTTCCCCACCAGGGAAATGGGGCCACACCAGTCGAATCGCTCTATCTACTCACCACTACAGTTGTCGGGCATGGAGTAGGAGGCCACGGCTACACCATGGCCTGACACGGCGCCCGCTCTGCACCAACCGCCTATGTGCGAGCGGCTCGGGCCAAACCATGATGCTCATAGCATCATCAACAATTGGTGCCAAGCCCAGCGTGATGATAACATTTGTCGAGTGGCGGCGAGGGCAAGCGATATAGGCCTTGACTTGACCATCGAGGAGTGTGGGGACACGCACCCTAGGCATGGATGCTGACCAGACAACTGGAGTCCCAACTCGGATGGCCTAGCGGCACATGCCTTTGGTCATCCCATCTAGAGAGCGATGTTCGCACAGCGCTTTTAGCTGCCCACCAACATCACCAGATACACTGGGGAGACGAACCCTAGTATATGGCTCGAGGACTCCTAGCTCGTCTACTGAGCCGGAGGAGTGGATGATGACCACTCCATCATCCAGTACCTCCCCATCTGTGTGGGGGAACTATTTGAGCATGGCTCGAATTCCTTCCACCCAACAGCATCCATGACTGGGTGGATCTCAAGAGGGTCTTTGTCAGCAATTTCCAGGGGATGTATGTCTGCCTTAGGAATTCTTGGGACCTCAACAACTGCCAGTAGGAGCCCAATGAGTCCCTATGAGATTACATCTCTAGGTTCTCGAAGCAGTGCAACTCCCTTCTTGATGTCGTCGATGCAGACATCATTAGCTCATTCCTCTATGGGACAATCTGTGAGTCCTTGATCCACAAGCTTGGCTATGTGAAGCCCTAGACCACCCGTGACCTGCTCAACATTGCCACAAACCATGCCTCTAGCGAGGTGGCAGTTGGGGTAGTCTTTAGTGGTAGTTGGTATAGGGGCAAGGCCAAGCGCGAGGACCAAGGTGAAGGCCCTTCTGCACAAAGGGGCAAGAAGAACAAGAAGGATCGGTGCCAACTGGCTAGCCTAGCCTTGGTCGCCATGACCGATCGTGTAGGCATGCAGCCCTAGCAGGGCTAGCCTAACCACTTTAACAAGCTCATGGAGAGTCCATGCACCAACCATGCCTACCCCATCAAGCACCTCTACAACGACTGAGAGCTCCTCAAGCGCTTTCTGTGGCACACCAGCAAGCCAAAGGAAGGGAAAGGCAAGGAGGAGGTGGCTAGGAAAGGAGGCACGACATGCAAGGATGATGATGGCTTCCCCAACTCCAAGGAATGCCTCATGATCTTTGGGGGATCTAACGATGTCCACTCCAAGCACTAGCACAAGGTATGCTACAGAGAGGCATGCATCACCGAGTTGGCCATCCATCCTTCCTACGTCACCCGACCGGGTCGCTACCCGCTCATTGTTGACCCCATCATCCACAAGAAGCGCCTCACCAAGGTGTTGATGGACAGAGGTAGCGATATCAACATCCTCTATGTCAATACCCTCAATGCCATGTGCATCCCTTGGTTAGAGCTCCACCTAGTGGGCTCTCCCTTCCATGGCATGATCCTAGGAATGTAGGCATATCCGCTCAGGTAGATTGACCTACCCGTCATGTTTGGCGACCAAGCCAACTTCTGCTTGGAGGTCCTCACCTTCAAGGTGGTGGACTTCCTAGGGTCCTACCATGCCATCTTGGGGCAGCCATGCTACACCAAGTTCATGGTGATTCCCAACTACACCTACCTCAAGTTGAAGATGCCGGGTCTAAACGACGTCATCACCGTGGATAGCACCTTTTCGCATGCCTACACGTGCGACTGCTAGCATTACGAGCTCGCCACTACCATCATCAACTCCACCAAGCTCCCAAAGCTCAGGAATTCATCATCTCTGTAGTCCCAGACTACAATGAGCTGACCTTATCGAGTGTCTTTCGCCCAACTGAGGAAACCAAGGCGGTGGGAATCGACCTCGCCGACCCAACCAAGATAATGCGGATTGGGACCAAGCTTTGGGCCAAATAGGAAAGCGAGCTCGCTGACTTTCTATGCACCAACCGTGATGTCTTTGAGTGGGTACCTTCTGACATGCTGGGCATACCAAGGGAGGTCACCGAGCACACACTATGCCTCATCTTGGGCTCAAAGCCCACCAAGCAATGCTTGCACCGCTTTGACGATGAGAGGCGTAGGGCCATAGGCGAGGAGATCGCCAAACTCCTGGCAGTCAGATTCATCAAAGAGGTATACCACTCCAACTAGCTAGCCAATCCTGTTCATATTAAAAAGAAGACTAGGAAATGGAGAATGTATGTTGATTATACTGGCCTCAATAAGGCATGTCCAAAGGACCATTTTTCTTTACCACACATAGACTAGATAGTCGAATCCACCTCAGGATGCGAAATCCTCTCCTTTCTGGATACCTACTCTGGCTATCACCAGATCATGATGAAAGAGTCCAACCAGGTTGCTACTTCATTTATCACCCCATATGGTTCATATTGTTATGTAACCATGCCTTTCGGTCTGAAGAACGCTAGCGCCACCTATCAATGGTGCATGCAGCAGTGCTTTGCCGACCAAATCGACTTGCCTGACCAGCCTAACCAAGTCAAGCGGCCAAAACCAACAATCATCGTCTATGTAGATGACATAGTGGTGAAAACAGCTCAAGCCAGTGACCTAATCATAAACTTGGCCGCAACATTCGCGAACCTCAGAAGGTTCAACATCAAATTAAATCCCAAAAATGTGTTTTTGGGGTTCCAAAGGGGAAGCAACTTGGATACATTGTGTTTGAGTGTGGCATCGAAGCCAACCCCAAAAAAATCATGGTCATCTCTAACATGAGCCCTATATGCAACATCAAGGGCATACATAAGCTCACTAGCTGTTTGGTCGCCCTGAGCCGGTTCATCTCCTGACTAGGCGAACGGGGGATGCCTCTCTACAAACATCTCAAGAAGACAAATGTGTTCATCTAGATAGAGGAGGCACAACAGGCTTTGGAAAGCCTCAAAACATCACTAACATTGGTCCCAATCCTCATCGCTCCCGAACATGAAGAATCCCTCCTCCTCTACATTGCGGCAAGCAACCATGTTGTGAGCGCCACCTTTGTCATCGAGAGGGAGGAGACGGGACACCCCCTAAAGGTCTAGCAACTAGTATACTTCATCGGTGAGGTACTCACCAACACCAAGGTTTGATACCCCTAGGTGCAGAAGCTTCTATACACCGTGCTGATGGTGACCCAGAAGCTCCTACACTACTTCACCAACAACAAAGTCATGGTCATCACTTCATACCCACTGGGAGGCATCGTCCGCAACCATGACACTATACGATGGATCTCCAAGTGGGCTCTCAAGCTTATGGGCCATGACATCAGGTATATCCCCTGCATTGCTATTAAGTCTTAGGCTCTCACCAACTTCATTACTGAATGGACAGAAGTCCAACTCCTGACCCAAGATGTCACCCATGAGTACTGGATGATGTACTTTGACGGGTCGGTCATGGCACCTAGCTCAGGGGCTAGAGTGGTTCTGATCTCCCTGGATGTGAGCAGGCTCTGCTACCTAATTCATCTTCACTTTTCGGCCTCAAACAACGCCGTGGAGCACGAGGCCCCCATCAACAGACTACGCATCGCCATCGAGCTCAATGCTACATAGCTGTATGTCCGTGGTGACTCATAGTTAGTCATTGACCAAGTCATGAAGGAGTCCTCCTACAAGAGCCCCCTTATGGCAGCATACTGCTAGGAGGTGTGCAAGCTCGAGAACAAGTTCTAAGGGATCGAACTACATCATGTCCCCCAAAAGGATAATGATGCCACTGATTTCCTCACAAAATTGGCTGCCAGGTGGGATCTATCTCTAGATGGGGTCTTCATCAATGATCTCCATGAGCCATCTGCTCGCATTCTAGAGGATCTGATCCAGACACACTCTGACACCAATGTGGCACCCGGGGGCTCCGACCTCCCAATGTGCCCTCGACCCTGACCAAGTGCTCAAGGGCTCCACCCTTGCCACCTTCATGCCAACATCACCATGGTGGTGCTCGATCTAGTCAACTAGAGAGCACCACTGGTCGCCTACCTCCTCGAGGAGGTTCTCCCACTAGAAAGTACTAAAGCGCAACGAATCACTTGACGTGCCAAGACGTTCGTCGCCATTGGTCATGAACTTTACAAGCAAAGCCCATTGGGAGTACTCATGAGGTGCATCCCAACCGACCAAGGGAAAGAGCTTCTTCTCAAAATCCATGCCAAAATCTATGGACACCACGCGTCCCCAAGGTCGCTAGTTGGAAAACCTTCTACCAAGGTTTTTACTAGCCCACCATACTATGAGATGTAGAGGAGATCATTTGCAGGTGTGAGGGATGCTAGTTCTACGCTCGGCAAACTCACTTGCCGATGTAGGAGCTTCAAACCATCCCCATCACCTAGCCATTCATGGTCTAGGGCCTCAACATAGTCGGACCCCTCAAAAATGCCCCGGGCAGCTTCACTCACCTGCTCATAGCCGTGGACAAATTCACCAAGTGGATAGAGGCAAAGCCCATCACCAACATCTGCTCAGAGGAGGTGGTCAAGTTCTTCCTCGACATCATCTATCAGTTTAGTGTTCCAAACTGTATCATCACCGACCATGGAACAAACTTTACCGGAAAGAAGTTCCTGAACTTCTATGATGGATATGGAATCAGGATTGATTGGGCCTCAGTCAGACATCCATGTACTAATGGTCAGGTTAAGCAGGCTAATGGCATGGTCCTCCAAGGACTCAAGCCCCACATCTTCGACTGACTCAATAAGTATGCCAGGTGATGGGTTGTAGAGGTCCCAGCGATCCTCTGGAGCCTAAGAATGACCCCGAACCGATCCACGAGATTCACACCTTTCTTCCTAGCCTACGGGGCTGAGGCAATGTTGCCCTCTGACCTCGACCATGGCTCCCCAAGAGTGAAGGCCTTTGATCAAGACCAAGCCATGGAGGCTTAGCAGGACACGGTCGACCTACTTGAGGAGGCTCATGAGATGATCGTCATACGCTCTGCCCGCTACTAGCAAACTCTTCGCAGGTACCATGAAAGAAAAATTAGGGGGAGGATCCTCAAGGTTGGTGATCTTGTGCTCCGAAGATCCTAGTCAACCAAAGAGAAACACAAACTCTCCCCACCATATGAAGGACCCTACATGGTGATTGAGGTGATCCAACCGGGCGCCTATCGGCTGAAGGACGACAACGGCAACATTCTCACCAACACATGGAACATTGAACAGGTACGTCGTTTCTTCCCCTACAGCTTAGTCTTATCGCTTTTCTTTCCATTCAATGTTTGGTCCTACAACACCCCAGCCCGAGCACTCTTGGCCTGGGTCGCTCGGGGGCTCCATGGGGGTGTGATACCACCCTCCTTTTTTACTATCATATAGTAATACTTTTTGCCCAAATGAAAGGGTGTTGCCCAAACGAAAGGGCATTTTGTTCCTTTGATTACCCTACATAACTTGTGTTTTAACCTCCTGATCGATCACACCCCTCCATGACCTATGGTAACGAGTAGCTGAGCCTCATGGGCCACGCCTAGGTTCTTATGGTTGCAGCCTATGGGTCAACGGGTAGGTGCAAAAAAAAAGGACAAGAAACAAAGCTACGCTAGGGTAAAAATAAGGGCGGATGGGACAAGCTTCCCCTCATGAGTGATTTCATCACAAAAAATGAACTCAAAATAGTCACAAGTGTAAATTTGTTCACACAGGGGCTTCCCCATGAACTCGTTCATTTACATCTACTGACTATTTCACTCTAAACTATATTATGGCCGCCCGGCGGCATCGGCTGATGGCATGATCAACGAGGACAAAGGCAGCTCGCTCCTGGTTGGGATGATGCTCGGCTCTATTGGGGGTAGGACGATGCTCGCCTCTAACCTAGTCTCCACTCCTTCCATAGGCAGGACAACATCTTCCTAGCGTGCATCTTTAGCCATGCTCGAATGACAAACCTCCATCACCCACTATGCGCTGACCTGCTTGGTGACCATCTATGCGTATGGCACAAAGCTCTCCCCCAGCGCATGGATTTCATCTACGCTCCACCTATCAGCATATCCTCTATAGATGGACATGAAGTCTAGATTGGGGTGATGGGTTGCCACCGAGGTCAACACCCCCGATATCCTATAGAACATGCCATCAGAGCTGACTGACTGAACTTCAATTGGGACCTCCATCAGCTAGACGGTAGGCGTACTGGTCCTTGGTCCTAGCTCGAACACCTCGGAGACAACCACTTGAGCGATGTTATGAATCTAGTCGAGCTCTCCCTCGAGAGCATGTCGCTCCTCAAGGGACTTGGCTAACGCCTCTGTGCCATGACTGATCGCCACTTTGGTCTTCTCTAGCTCTTGCTCTAAAGAGCTAATTTTTCCACCTAGTTCTAGAAGAAGACGACAAGTTTAGAAGCAAAGGAAAGGAAAAAAGGCATCAACCGAAGGTGGAACAGATACATACCAAGGTGGGCGCTTTTGAGGATGGAGAGTCCTTCCTCTTGTTGGGTCACTTTCTCAAGCAGTCAGGCGTTTGACTCCTCTGCCCCGAGCACCTGCCCTCGAAGTGCGACCACTTCTTGTTCAACATCTGACCGGGCCTTCCACTCCACCTCTAGAGCCTCCAAGGACTTCTGAAGCACCACCTCAGTCTCCGCCAAGTGGACCATAGCCACATTGAGTTCCTGCTCGATAGTAGTCACCTACTCGACCGCACGTTGTTCCATTGCCCGTGCTCCCATCGCCTCAGCCGCCCAGTCTTGGGACTCATGGCGGGTGGACTCCAGCTGGTGCCTGAGATCATCAACCCGCCATGACGTTGTTGCTTCCTGCCCCATCCGACTATGCTCCTCCTAAAGAAATCGAGACTTATGGATCGACATTACCTCCAGATCCTATGAGACAAGAAGCAGGCATACTAAGACAACCATTGAAAGGCCAAGAAGTCAAAGACAACACCAAAAACGTAAAGAACTTACCTTGGCAACATGTGGTAGGTCGACTATCACCGCCTAATGGATGAGCAAAACCCGCTCCAAGGCCTCCTTGAGTCTCGCCTTGGTATGGGTGAGATTGGACTCCATTGACAGTCCTCTCTCCCCAAGCAAGAGCTAGAGCCTCACTTCCTGCTCATTGCAAAGAACAAACCGGGCCTTTCCTGGCTCACTAGGGCAAGGCCACACTAGCTCATGGGTCGCTACCGACTTGCTAGAAGATCCAGCCATCAAAGTGTCATGCGATGATCGGATCATCACCAACTCCCATGGTGGCAGCATAGGTGGCAGCTCCACCCTAGTGCCTGCCTTGCTGGAGCAAGGGATCTCCACCACCTAGACTCCATGGCTCGTCGGTGAATGTTCTACCTCTAGCCTAGCCATGTCTCCTCTCAACCCCTCCAGCTCTGACTAGGAGGGTGAACCATGCACTCCTCCACCAGGTGAGGTAGGGAGCCTAGTTTCCTTCCTCTCCTCCTCCGTAGTTGTTGAGGGAGGGATCACGAGGGTCACCTCCCACCCAACCTCCACCGTCACCATAGGGATCGCCGCCATCACCGCCGCTACCGCTGTCGCCATGCTTGCAACTGGCTAGGAAGACGCAACCCCTAGTAAGGAAGGTTACGCTGCCACCAGCCTACTTCCTCCTCCATGTGTTGAGACCCGCTGCAAGCTAGGTCTCCACTCTTCTAGCACGGGAGGTGGGGAGACACCTAGTCCCGCCAGCCCCTGGCTGCTATCAAACAAACACGGGTTAGTCACACTCAAAAAGCTCTACTATGAGAACAGGAGGGAGCATGAAGGCTTACCTAGCCGAAAGCGGTAGAGCCCTAAAGCCTCAACTAGCCGACGGTGAGCTGACCAGATGAGGTCTGCCCGTGGGTCACAACCCACACCCCCTCATATTGACTGAGGTAGGAGCTAACCCAGCCGATCCCCGGTCGGCCCATCAATGGCCACGACCACCAGCTTGTGGTGGAACCACCAGAGCCACTAGTGGAACATCCCCCCATTGGAGGTCACGCACATGCGCCGACCGCAAAGATGTAGGGGACGAACACGTTCCTTTGATCGGCCGTCGTGCTCTTCCACACATGGAGAAGGGGGGTGTAGAGCCAATGACACCTCCGAAGGATGCGGTGACTGTGCTCACTTTGCCTCTCGCTCGACAATGGTGTCTTCAATCGTGGCATGCTTCCTTGACTCAGGAACATCGCCGCGCATCTCCGTATCATGTCCACCGCCGACGGATGCGGTCGTAGGCTCATGGTGCTCCACCGAGGTCACGATAGTGCCCTGTCTCCTTCGTCCTCAGAGGCACTTGCCTCACCACCCACCTCCATGGGCTCCTCCGACTCAAGCTCTGCCTCCATGTCACTCTGGCTCTCACCCCCCAACCCACTGGCTGATTTCCTTGTCCTTTTTGGACCTCCTCCAGGCCTTCTCAGCTCTTTTCTTTTTCTTAGCTAGGGCCACCTCCTTCTAAGTAGCTTGCTGAGCTACACCCTCCATCCCCCTCGAAAGGTGCGGCTAGGATTTGTAACCCATGAGTCCCTACGAAACGGGCAACTTGAAATCAAAACCAAGAAGAGCAAGAGGAAAAAGGTCATGGGAAAAGGGGGCATACTAGATTGGACAGCTTCGCGGCGTGAAGAGGTCTGGGCATCCCTTCAAGGGAGTCTTTTATCCCTCAGCAGTAGCACCTAATCAAGTCGACTCCAGAGCTCATCCTTCAGCAACTCCTCGGGGGATGCACGATCGGGATCCATCGGGCCAATGTATTCCCACATCGGCCTCGTTCATTCCGCCAATGGGGCAACCCATTGGTAGAAGAAGGTGTGGAAGATCCACAACCCATCGAGGCCATGCTACACAAGCTTCTAAAGCTCCACCTTGATAACCTCCAACTTGTTCTACCAACCAGCAGGACCCCACGACCAGCTTTCCCACCTCTCTAGCCTTCTTTAGGTGAATGACAGGAATGGCGCCTCTGCTGGGTTCCTGATGTAAAACCACTCATCGTGCCACCCCCAATTAGAGTCATAGGGGGAGTACATAGGGTAGGGGGTCGACAGCTTTAGCTTCTTCTACAAAGCGAATCCCCCAACCGGTGTGGTTCTGGGTGGCTTCCCCTCGAATAGGGCTCGCCCGCTGAAGATCCACCAAAAAAGGTCCATGTGCGGCTCCATCCCAAGGAAGGCCTTGCAGACAGTGACAAAACCAGCGATGTGTAGCACCCCAGTCGGGTTGAGGTGCTACAGCTCTAGGCCCCACTCGTTGAGGAGCCCGCACAAGAACCAGTGCGTAGGGTAACCAAGCCCGCGCTCATGGAAAGTGAGGAAGGAGACGACCTCATCGGCCTAGGGTTGTCGAACAACTTCTCACAATGTAGGAGCCCTCCAATGCGCCACCTCCTTCGATGGGAGCAGCCCCTTCTTGGTGAAGGTGGCTAGCACCTCCTCATCCACGTTGGATGGCCTCCAGTTCGACATCACACCTCGGATTCATGAACGGATCTATACGTTCTCCTCTCCCTCACTTTACCCTATCTCTTAGAAACCACCACGGCGCATGAATGGGCTTGGCGAAAAGGAAGAAGGAGAAGAGGCAGTGGTTGGAGAAAGGCGAAGGAACGGGAGGAAAAACCCTCTCCCTTCCCCCTATTTAATACGGAGAGGCATGTGGTGGGACATGTCTTGGCTGATGGGACGTGCCCTGCCCAATGAAAAGACGCTTGGTTAATGGGATGTGGCCTGGGTAGGGCCCACCACTACCACAACCTGGGTGCAGGAAACAAGGCGCAATCGCATGTAAACGACCCTCCGCCTTCCCAAGTAGGGTTTGGAAGGGCCCACCAATAGGATCTCCATCGAGAGACCAATTCGTCACCTGAGTTGATCGGATGGCTTGGGTGGCTACCGAGAGACAGGTAAGGAGCAGTGGGATGCCCCATGCGGGCTATGCTGACTTCATCATGAACGACGGGCCTGGGTTCCATTTGGACATATTTGATAAAGAGCTCCCTAAACCCATCACTTGAGCCATCAAGGTAACTTTACCAAAACCCCTTTTTGTTTTCTGGTGCATGATCATTTATTCATCCATTTTCATACATGCACCCATACATTCATCCCATACATCCAAGCATTGCATATGTAGTTGTTGCATCACAACACTTCGCGTTGCATCACAAAGCGGTAGTTGCCTCATTCGATATGAGCGACAACCGACTGGGGTTCAAAGGCTGGCCCATGAAGGGCTCGAGGCCACCTCGCATCAAATAGAGTCAGGTGAGAAAATGCAGATGAGCCCCAGTGGCTCTCGCCCAATCCACTCTAAAGCGGACAGGGTCATCTCGACCTTCTCGTTTGTTCTTAGCTCGAGCCATGCCCATAGAATCTACATCGAGGGGAGGCCAGCGGGCCACCTGAATCAGTCTTTGGAACAGCTTGGGCATCTACCAGGAGGCAGGTTAAGGAGCAATGGAATGCCACATGAGGGCTATGCCGACCCCGTTATGAATGATGGACCCGGATTCCACTCGAACATACCTGTTATTGAGCTCACCGAGCACATTGCTCGAGCCATCGAGGTAAGTGACGTTAGCTCAACCCCTCCAGTTACGGAAACTATGAACAGGGTAACGCAAGAAACTAGACTAACCCCTCGGCCATGCCCGATGCTTGGGTTGGCACTCGACACTTCGTGTTAGCGACTCTGCCTTGCCCGGCCCCTTGGCCGCGCCCACCGCACCCTGACGCCTTGGGTTGGCGACTCTACCTCGCCCGACCCCTTGACAGCACCCACCACGCTCGACACCTTGGGTTGGCAAATCTGCCTCGCCTGACCCCTCGGTCGTGCTCTGCTGCGCCCGACGCCCCGGGTTGGCGACTCCATCTCGCCCGACCCCTCGGCCATGCTCCACCATGCCTGATGCCTTAGGTTGGTGACTCTGCCTCGCCCGACGCCTCAGCCACGCTCCACCCCTTGGGTTGGTGACTCCATCTCACCCGATCCCTCGGCTGCGCCCGATGCCTGGGTTGGCGCTCCAACTTGTTCATCGGCAACCCACAATCTTGCACCCACCAGGTGCTCTCATAAAACAAGTATAAACAGCCCCTTCATGACTTCATAGAAGTCCCAAAAGGGCTCAGGGGCTCCTGTTGGGTTCCTAAACCCAAGGTCTCCAATGGACCCGCTTCCCAGCAAAAACTCGGCCCAGTAGACGGAGTAGCGACAACGTGCGCCTCTTGGGCTAGCCTAGTTACCTAATGACCGGCCAGGAGAATGATCCAATCTCTGACCGGAAGACCTGACCAAGGAGGGGACACAGTCCGACTCTGGCCTGCTTTTTTCCAACCGGGGATACGCCGGATCTCCGCCCGTGATTCTTCCCCGACCGACATGGTCGGAGCCGACTAGGAACGACCAACCAGGGATGCCCACTCGGTGAGGACCCAAGGATCAGGCGGAGCAGATAAGATAAGGTGCTCAAGTCAACCACAATACTGAGGACCGCACCCTGCACACCTGCAGGACAGTGCCACCGGGCCATGCCAGACGGGTACTGTGCAACCTTCCAGGCGTGTCAGAACCCAAACAATGTTGTGGGCGTCGACATTTGCCTTATAGTATTGTAGGCGCTGACATTTACCATACCAGGCAAACACGGTAAAACCTGCTAGACGCATCTGGGCAAGAACAGTATTATGGGCGCCGACAATCGTCTCGTACCCGATGGCATGAGCAACAAGACTAGGTAGCACAAGTACACACACTCTCTCTTTCTCTCTCTAACTTGTAAGGCCATCCCCTTCACCTATAAAAGGGGATGCGCTCTCTCCCAACAGGGATGGTCATTTAGACTCTCTCTCTCTCTAGCTGGCTCTAGACAATCTAAGCATTCTAACAGCTCCACAGCTCTAGAATTCTAAAGCTACATAGAGTACACACTTCAATACTTAGCACATGTTAGAGCCCCCATCACTCTCAGCCTTTCGGTTCAAAGTCTGACCGGGCCTTTAACACCCCCCCCCCTTCTTATTCCTACTCGTTTGTAACCCCACAGCAAACTTTGAGCACCTGGGCTTAGGAATAAAGTCACCGACCGACTGAAACTGGACGTAGGGCATGTTGCCTGAACGAGTATAAATCCTGTGTCATTGAGTGCTAGGCCACATCTAATCACAACACATGGCAAAACTACAAATATTTACTTGTTGGTCACTTTTCGCACCGATGGGACCTTTAATCCCGGGTCATGCAACCGGGACTAAAGCCTATCTTCGGAACTAAAAAATAGTTTAAATCCTGGGAGACCTCTCTTGCGATGCATGAGATTCGAACCCAAGACCCCTTGCCTCGCTTGTATCTTCCTTACCAACTCAACTGCACATCACATGTGACAAAGTCATATGCACTCTCCTTTTGAATTCACCCGTGGGGGACCTTTAGTCCCGGTGGGAGACCTTTAATCCGGGTTGATGACACCAACCGGGACTAAAAGTCACTCTTTAGTCCCGGTTGGTGTTACCAACTGGGACCAAAGGGTGTCTTTTAGTCCCAGTTGGTGTTACCAACCGGGATAAAAGGGTCTTTGGCGCCTGTAAAATTTAGAACCGGGACTAATACTCACATTAGTCCCGAACTCTAATACAACCGAGACTGAAGGTGCGGAATGAAAGTCGTTTCTCTACTAGTGTCAATATCCTGAGACGGAGTAGTGGCTAGGAAAGATGTCATAGATGCACAAGTGACAATTAAGTACCCTATCTTTCTTACTACCATTGAAGATGGCCCTACCCATTCTATGACGGAGGTTAAGACAGAAGAGCCACGATTGATAGAGGATCAACCTCCAAAGGCATCATCTTATTTAGCTGCCATGGTAGGAAGAGCGAGAACATCATCTTATTTAACAAGGGTGCAAATCAAATCTATGCAGAGTAGTTACAGAAATCTTTACTGTCAGATCTTCTTAAGCTATTGATGGATTTAAAAGACCGTGCCTTTTTTCGCGAACACGCTTTGATCGCGCACATTTCATTAAGAGGGAAGCAAGCTGTGCCTTTTGAAATTAGGTGGCAGAGGTTTCTTTGCTTCTTGGTTAGGTGCTTTCTTTGTTGTGGGTTGCTATCTATGTAGCTACTTGCTCTTTTTGCAAATGGGTTGTTGTTAATGGAGCTGCCTTAGACATTGTAACTGCTTGTTTTATGTTTTAAACTCTTTCTGGAGGTGTCGTTTGTCCTATTTAAACTGTTTTTATTAATATAATCGGCAGCTCTACTGCTTGATAGGTTTTATAAAAAAATAAAATTGAATATTGTCAAAGGTGCCACTAAATGCTGGATAGTTCGTCGGTTACTGTTTCCAACCATAGTCTACCTAATAACTTTGTTGCAATCAACTTGGATTTAATTTCTCTATAAAAAGAAAATATTTAATGTAGTACTCTTGACTGAAAAGCACCTTGACGTTTTCTCCATCACCGCCTGATTTGGCACCAAATATGAAATGTGACAAACTGGCAACAACAATTACTACGACACTGTTAGATCATGAGTGTGTCAAGAGGTATTTTCGAAACTGGTCTGCTGTTAGAGGTTAAGGGCTCAAGAAGTGAAAAAAAAGTAAATTATATTTTTCAACCTCCAGCTTACAACATAGTTCGACAGTCAACCTTGAACTATGATATCTCCAACTTACACACACCCTCCAACTGTTAAAATTGAACTCCTCTAGCTGGCTTCAAAGTGGTTTTCTATTTTCTAATAGAGTAAAATTCGCCACCGCTTCCTAAACTTGGTCGGCGGTGTCATTCTGGTCCCCGAACTTTCAAAAATGATATATGTGGGCCCTTAAACTCGACCAACGGTGTCAAGCTAGTCCACGAACTTCCAAAGTGATCACCGTCGGTTCCTAAACTTGGCTAATGGTGTCATCCTGGGCCCTAAACTTGGTTTTGAGTCTCATCTAGATCCAACGGGCCCTAACTCACCCTATGCACTAACATGGCGTGCTGACTGTGTGTTTGACGTGGACCCGATATATGAAATATATCTATATTTTAATTTTTTGGAGGAGTAAAATTCACCGCCGATCCCTAAACTTGCCTAGCAGTGTCATCACGGTCCATGAACTGATATATAGGTCCCACATGTCAAAGATGAGGAATAGAGAGAAGTGGATCTCACATGTTGGGTCCACGTCTAACACACAGTCGGCATGCCACACCAGCGTATAGAGTGGGTTAGGTCTTGTTTGGACCCAGTTGAGGCTTAAAACCAAGTTTAGGGTCCGGAATGACACCACTTGTCAAGTTTAGGGACTGATGGTAATCACTTTGAAAGTTCATGGACTAGGATGACATAATTGGCCAAGTTTCAATTTTGTTGTGAAGTTTCAATTTATAGAGACAGTGTAAATTGATTTTTTATTAAAAAAATAAAAAAAAAAACTGCCCTAGCTGCTAGCCTCTGCGGCTCTGCCGCTCTGCGTTGCCTGCCATTTGTGGGCTTCCGTCTGTGCTGGCCATCAATGAGTGTATCTGTCGTCAGCGTTGAGGAGGACGACGACGCAGTCCTTGCGTGCGCAGCGGACGTCAAGGCACCACGGTCCCGAGATCTCGACAACCTTGATGGGTGGTGTTGATGGTCAAAATTTAACATCACAGACGTGATCCGGGGCGCTGTCAAGATTGTGTGTGCTTTCCAGAGATCACATGCAGCAGCTGCAGGGATCTTGTCTGCCCTCTCCAGGGTCTACGTGCAAATTGTGTTTAGTAGGTCTCTCCAGGGACTACGTGCAAATTGTGTTTAGTAGGTTTCAGCTTTCGTCTGTGTTTTCCAGGGGCTACGGGCGAATTTTGTCTGCCCTTTCCAGAGGCTAAGGAGAGTTCTGTCTGCTCCAGTCAGCGGCAATGAGAACTTGTGTTTCTTCTTGTCATCGTGCGGAAGCCGCCTATTCAAATCAGAGTCCAAGTGCTGTATACTGGAGTTCACGAATAAAAAAGGAAGCTTGATCTATATGCTGGCCAATCGTATACTTGTGTATACATGATTAAAAGGCAAGAAACAGAGTCCGAGAAGGAATAAAGGGCTCAGGTTCATGATTGTTTGGACGCGTTTCTGATTGGCCGGCCAAGAGAAGGAATTGTCCGTGTAGAGGTTCCGATGGGATTCTTTATCCAGTTTGGACTGTGAAAATAGATGCGTCCGAATATAGTTAGAGGTATTTTATTCGGTCATGTAAATTAATATGGACTCTTGTACGGAAAGACCAGCCACCCTACAAATATAAAGGGTGACGGTCAATTGACAACACACATTTAACATATCAATCTGCTACATAATTTTGCATCTACTATTTTCTTTCTAGTTTTGCTTATTGTTCTTCGTTGAGGTCTACTTTGTTACGACAACTAGGCGGTCAGGCCGACCTAGGACAACCCATTGCCACCGTTCTCCCTGACGGGGTCCCTCTCGGGAGCGTGGGGGTGTCGGGTTCCAAGAGCTTTTGCCAACGTGTCTTGCGTATCGCGCTCCCGCCGAGACTCCACTTACGATATGTCTTGCACATCACGCTCATCGCTGAGGACACACCATCCTTGTCCTTCTTCTTCACACACACCACGTGTCGCCTCCTCGAACGTCTTGCTGCCTACATCATTCTTCGTATACACTCATATGCCACTCTTTTAAGGGGGGAAAAAGATCTGCTGCACTCCAAAGTGTCTTGATACCCCCCTTAACTCCTGGTTTCTTTTATGTTTTTTTTTAAAGACACTCAAAAGGTTGCTTCACTTTTGACATGCCTCAATGAGAACAAAGGCCAGTACAAACGATGGACAAAAAACACAAACCGATCTCCAAAAAATAAGGGTACATCAAAGACCAAATCAGTCATCTTCTTCATTCGAGCGGCCACTGCCTGCCAGAGTTTGAAGATCGCACTGCAAAGATGGCAAAGGAAAGGGACACCTACAAACACCCTCGCCAAACATGGCTTTGAAGACCGCAAAATCCACTCGCCGCTAACAGCGATATCTAGTATCCACTGAAACAATATCGGATGGAGAAATCCCCCAAAGAACACAGGCTTACAATCCTTCAGCATTAAAACAAAGTGTTGAAGATTCCGGACCTTGTTGTAGAACAGACCAAAATAAGAGGTCAAGATCGCCGCATCAAAAGCCAGGCAACTGCTACCTCTGATAAACACAACAAATGCCAAGATCCAAAGAAAATCCACATATCTGACAACCAAACTCCCACTAGCAAGAAAATCCACGTATCTTACAATCAAACTCTCATTAGCCATTCAACGACGCCAGATCGAACGTCGTCGAAGTAGGAAGGGGTCGGACAGACTTTATTCCAAAGTATCATCGTTGCCACCATCTCATCAATAATAATAGAACCAAATCCAACATCAACAAAGATCCTGTTTACTCCAAAATTTGGAAGAAGAGTCGCAGGGACTCGAAAGCTTCCAAGATCGTGTCATCAAGGAATTAATTGCGTGCAGATCAGAACTAGCTGATTTAAATGCAATATTGGAATCGACTTTCTTCAAGTAGCGCCGGCAGATAACGACAAAGGCTACGATTGGCGCCGGAACAAAGCATGTTGGACTATACAAAAAGGGAAAGATTAGAGTCTAAGTTATCTTAAATTAGGATGAGTCGTGCTTAGATAGGAGTCATGTGTAGGTCCCGGGTATAAATATCAAACCCTGGCTATTGTAAAAGACACACAATCAATCCAATACAAGTTATTTACTTTTTTTGCTCCGGCCACCCTTTAGGAGTAGGAGCAGAGTAGATCTCAGCGAGTTCTTCAGCAAGTACGGCTGCATCGATCCGATCGACCTCCACTGCTTGTTTGTAAGTACCGTCATGGCTTATACCTCTGTTCGTACGGCTGCATCGATCCGGTCGACCTCCACTGCGTCTCTGGTATAAGTTAGTTATCGACTCTTGTCTAGTTCAAGTAAGGCTGCATCGATCCGGTCGACCTCCACTGCTCGAACTAGATTAAGATCAAGTTATAAGCTCTATCTAAGGGTGGTGTTCCTTCGGATAGATTCATTAAGTTACCAATATTGCTTACTGCTTTCATTATTTATTTAATTATAACAATATCACTTCGCTCGATTGGGATTGGTCTAGATCGGCCTTATATCTTTTTTAACCCATCATTTGTTAATCTAAATTTGATCTAATCTGCACTTTAAACGATAAGTTATGTTTTATCGGCTGTTTTATATCAATCTTAATCGTGCATAGGGTGCGGTTAAGACGTGTCTGATCTTGAGTAGATCTATTGACTAGCGAAAACCGTTCCATGGCCAGTTATCACGGCCTGTGTGATTCTGCATCACACCCCACTATTAGCACCGCGGAGTGGAGATCATTATTTGGTAGATCTGTTTCTGAGAGGGCATGATCTTAACTGTGCGCTATGCCTGAATCGGCTGTTTTAGCCGAGTGCTTTCATGAACAGTTCACGTCACGAGACCGTTGAAGCAGCGATAGGTTGAAAGATGTGTTAGCCCCATGATCTTATTATTGTATTACGGCCTACATGATTCTACCTTATGCCCCACTGATATTAGTAAAAAGTTAGAGTCGTCGAGTCTATTATTGTTTCTACGGCCTGCATGATTCTGCCTCATGTTCCACTGGTCATAGCGATAGATGAGATCTAATATGTTCATTAGATTTATCTCTATTAAATGGTTGAATGATGATGAACTATTTCTTTTATAAAGGGGTTCGGTTACTTGCAGTCATTGGCTCAATATAAACTAATTATTGTTAATATCTTATTGCCATTGACCAATATTTGTCTAAAGAATGATAGTCATCCTGAACGATAACTGATTCTTCTTACACAACTCCATGAGCTTTAACCGATTTATTCTTATGAATATGCTGGAATCGACTATTTAGTCGATCTCCTTTCATATCGGCTCTCAGAGCCGTACATTCAGGACTGTCTGGCAACACCGGCATGTTTCGCCCTAAATTACTGATAAACTTTCTCTCTTTATCAATTGCAGGGTCAAATTGGCTGGCATGTCTCGGGGGGAGTGCGCAGGATCGACCACCCCTATGCTGAAGCTAGGCGAATCTCTAGCTCCATCGAGCAAACCCTTTTGGCTTGCTCATGTGCCCTCGGCACAGGACGAAAATTCCGTGTCAACACACATTTTCGGCACGCCTAGTGGAACCCCACAATCGTCATGGCGGTTCACAACAACAACGACATCCTCATGGTACATTACGAAGACCTATCTGATGGAGATAAAGGTGTCATCAGCAAAGCTACAAAAGAGTTTCAGAACAAGTGTTTGTTGTCCTACACCAAAAACACGTGACAACACAATTGTTTAGAAGTTTTCACTATTAAAAGTTCTATTACACGAGCAGACAGATACAGCTGAAGCTAAAGACAGACGTTTCTTTACGGAAGTTATAGACAAATCTGTTCATGATACCATATTAAGCCATAATAAAGTTTTCTTAGACACATTCCACAACACCATGAAAGAGACGATTCATGGGTTTTCAGTTGGTCAAGTTGGGACAGCTTATTACAATATTCCAGATCCGTCGACCCAAGGGACTAATCAAGTCGGTACCAGCCATAAAGAAGCAGCACCAGCTGATAATGGTAATGTCCAGGCAGTTCAGGGTTCATCTGAACAAGCTCAAGGTACTACTATAAATCAAATACAATATAATCATGGACCATCAGTACAGCATGTGCAACAGCTAGTGGGGCAAGGTCAGAACCAGGTGATCAATTTTGGCATATCAGGCCACATACCGTCGTCAACTCAAAAAATAGCACCATTAATTTAAAGGGTCCATAGAAATATAGATCCTCATGTCTACAATCAGAGACTTCAAGCAGCAAGCCAGCAAAGGACCCAGTAGATAGAGATCCCACAAGGATATCACTATGGAATAGATTATAACACCCTTCATATGATTCTGAATCTAGGGTATTAAGGCACACGGGATTTCAATCCACAGATGGGTCAGCAGGTGTAGAGAAATCCAAATCCATAAGCTAACGAGTTGTTGCTGAGGGTGACCGAGATGATGAAGAATCAGTTCGGTCTGAAGCCACAAGGGCTAACCTTCTCATACAAATGCCCATATCCAGAATGGTATGATTTGGTTGCTCTTCTCATAAATTACAGGCTCCTAGAGTTCGCTAAGTTCACTAGCCAAGACAGTTCAAGCACGATAGGACATGTCAGTCGGTATCTTACGTAATTGGGCAAGGCATCAGTTGAGGATGCCTATTAAGTTCGTTTCTTCTCCTTGTCCCTATTATGGCCAGCCTTCACTTGGTTTTCATCATTGCTGGTTAACTCCATTACCAACTGGGCTGACCTCAAGAAGAAATTTCATACATATTTTTACACTAGGACTAGAGAAAAGAAGATTACCGATCTGACAACTATAAGGCAGAAGACTAATGAATCGAGCATTGAGTTTCTTCAGAGGTTCCAAGAAACTAGGAACTTGTGCTTCTCCTTAAACTTGGTTGATGATCAACTAGCTACTTTAGCCGTTCAAGAAATGCTACCAATGTGGAAAGAGAAACTGCTGGGACAAGAATTTGATAACTTGGGTCAATTGACTCAATGAGTGGTAGCACTCAATAGCCAGTTCCAGAGTATGTGCAGCGTCAACTGGAAAAAGAGAGGTATGAAAGGAAACAAGCCAAATTACATTGAAATTGTCCTTTCTTCAAACATTGCTGGAATGAAGGTTTGAAGCTGCTTACCAGACATGATTGTCTAGAATACAGCGATCAATATTGGAAGTTTGGACAATCTCAAATCAACCGCCGGTCTATCCATGCTTAGGACGCATATCATCGTATTAATATAGATCGGCATTTAAAAAGTAAAAGTGTTCATGATCGGCTTGAAAAACGAGTTGTTGACCAAGACTAGGCCGGTTATAAAGAAGAAAGCAACAAAGGGAAATATGTTTGGTAGAAAGGCCGATGGTGTCCAGGAGGTTTAACAAGAAGCTAGAAGAGAAGGGTGCAACACTTAAGGAATAAAGAGTTGGAACAGGCTTAGGCACCCGGTAAACCTCAAGTATGGTGTACTAAACAAACAGCCGATAGAAAGCAATCATTGGCTAATATCCAAAGGAAAAAGTCTACTTAACCCCCCCACCTATCATACTTGGTCTACTTCACCCCCTCAACTATGAAACCGTCTGTTTTACCCCCTGAACTATCTAAAACCGTCTGTTTTACCCCCTGAGGCGATTTTCAGCGGCGGTTTTGCTACAGTAACAGCGGGTTGCTACAGTGCCAGTGGGGTTGCTACAGTGCCTGTGTTTTTAAATTTCCTTTTTTTATTTATTTTCGATGAATTTTTGAAAAATCATAGAAAAATCTAATTTTATTGGACTCCACATGAGTAGATCTATATAGTGAATATATAATACGGTATACTTTAGTACAAAATTTTTACTGTAGCCTTAGATTAATTGGAAAATCCAATTTTGTCTGTAATTAATTGGAATAATTTATAGCTGCAGCTTCTATGGTCCAATTGTGGTGAAATTTTTATGGTACGCTAATTATTGTATGCTTGAACTATAGTAAAAATTTCGTACTCATTAGACTATGTATAACTTAGTTATAGATAAATTCTAATTAATTATAGACAAAATTGGATTTTCCAATTAATCTAAGGCTACAGTAAAAATTTTGTACTAAAGTATACCATATTATATATTCACTATGTAGATCTACTCATGTGGAGTCCAATAAAATTAGATTTTTCATTTTATGATTTTTCTATGATTTTTCAAAAATTCACCGAAAATAAATAAAAAAAGAAAATTCAAAACCACAGGTACTATAGCAAACCCTCCGTCACTGTAGCAAACATGCTATTACTGTAGCAAAACCGCCGCTGAAAACCACCTCAGGGGGTAAAACAGACGGTTTTAGATAGTTCAGGCGGTAAAACAGACGGTTTTATAGTTGAGGGGGTGAAGTAGACCAAGTATGATAGGTGGGGGGTTAAGTAGACTTTTTCCAATATCCAAATGGCTTTTCTGTTACCATCAGAATTCAGAGCTCCGACAGATCAAGAAGTTTATTTAGATTTCGATGAGTCAAAGTATGAAAAAATAGTTGCCAAGTTGATGGTTGTACAACAAGTAATATTTAATAAACCAGTCAAGCATCGGCACTTAAAGGTTTTATATATGAAAGGTTTTATTGATGGAAAGTCGATGAACAAGATGTTGGTGGACGGAGGTGCTTCTATCAATCTTATGCCTTACACCACTTTTCATAAACTTGGCAAGGGACCAGGAGATCTGATAGAGACTGACATGATGCTTAAGGATTTTGGAGGTAATACGTCTAAGACCCGGAGGGCAATAAACGTCGGACTAACAATCAGAACTAAGACCCTGCTCACCACATTCTTCGTCATCGATGGAAAAGGGTCGTACAGTCTGCTCCTTGGTCGTGATTGGATACATGCAAACTATTGCATACCATCGACCATGCATCCATGTTTGATTCAATGGCATGGAGATGATGTCGAGCTAGTTCATGTTGATGAGTCTGTGAGCATCGCAATAGCCGATCCAGTCTTCTGGGAACTAGGAGACTTCGAGTGCTTTTCTAGCAAGTTATGGGAAGGAGGCTTTATTAGAGTCAATGGTGAAAGTCAACAGTCGATCCAAGCAGTCGGCTTTAAAATTTTATCTTAATGGATAATCCAATAGATGGTACAGATGGCAAACTGGGACATGGTTTCACATTGGCCGATGAATTAGAAGAAGTTGATATTGGTTCTAGAGATAGACCTAGGCCGACGTATGTAAGTGCCAAATTAGACCCTGAGTATAAATGAGAATTAGTTGATTTGTTAAGGGAATTTAAAGACTGTTTTGCTTGGGAGTACTATGAGATGTCTGGTTTAGACTAGTAAATCATCGAACATCAGTTGCCAATCAAACTTAGATATCGGCCATTTAAACAGGCTCCAAGGAGGTTCAACCCAAATGTGTTTGATGATATCAAAAAGAAGACTAAAAGGTTACTGGAGGTGAAGTTTATCCGACCATGTCGATATGCATAGTGGATATTGAATGTTGTCCCTATATATAAGAAGAATGGAAAATGAAGAGTTTGCATCAATTTCAGGGATCTAAACAAAGCCACACCCATGGATAGTTATCCGATGCCAATAGATAATATGTTAGTAGATGCAGCAGCCGTGCATAAGGTTATTAGCTTCATGGACGGCAATGCAGGGTATAACTAAATTTTCATGGCCAAGGAAGACATAGCAAATACCGCTTTTAGGTGCCCTAGCACAATCGGTTTATTCGAGTGGGTTGTGATGACCTTTGGTCTGAAGAATGCCGGTGCAACTTATCAAAGGGTGATGAATTACATTTTCCATAAGTTGATCGGCAAGATTATTGAAATCTACATCGATGATGTGATGATAAAATCCAAAGGGTACAAAGAACACCTAGCTGATTTGCGAGAGACTCTGGAATACACAAGAAAATATGGTCTAAAGATGAATCCTAAAAAGTGTGCTTTCGGAGTGTCAGCTGGACAATTCTTGGAATTTATGGTCCATAAGAGAGGAATCGAAGTTGGTCAAAAAAGTGTAAAAGCAATTGATGAGTAGTAGTTCCCCTGACTACTAAGATAGAGTTGCAATCTCTACTTGGTAAGATTAATTTCATTAGAAGATTCATTTCCAATTTGTCGGAAAGGATCTTATCATTTTCTCCTTTGTTGAAGTTGAAAAGTGATCACGAATTCAAGTGGGGTGACATACAACAAAAGGCATTTGAAGAGATAAAAGAATACATGAAGTGTCCACCTATGCTGGTCCCTCCTCAGCAAGGTAAGCCTTTTAAGTTGTACATATGGGCTGATGACAAGACAATTGGATCGGCCTTGATGCAAGAATTTGAAAGAAAAGAGAGAGTTGTTTTCTATCTGAGTAGAAGACTACTGGATCCAGAGACAAGATATTCTCCCACTGAAAAGTTATACTTGTGCTTATATTTCTCTTGCACTAAGTTGTGACACTACTTATTATCGGCCAAGTGTACAGTTGTTTTCAAGGCTAATGTGATTAAGCACATGTTATCAATGCCAATACTGAATGAAAGAGTGGGAAAGTGGATTCTTGCATTATCGGAATTTGACTTGAAGTATGAATCGGCTAAAGCAGTCAAAGGACAAGTAATGACCGATTTTGTCACCTAGCATCATAAGCCAAGCATTGGTTATGTAGAGCCGATGCCTTGGACGTTGTTCTTTAATGGATTATCATGTAAGCAAGGTGGTGGCATTGGTATTGTTATTATTTCGCCTCGGGGAGCAAGTTTTAAGTTTGCTTTTCCAACTGAACCAGTGATTACTAACAATCAAGCGGAGTATGAAGCTATTCTTAAGGGACTTCAACTTCTTCATGAAGTAAAGGCCAAAGCAATTGAAGTATTTGGAGATTCATAGTTAATTATTAATTAGTTGATCGGCCTATATGAGTGCAAAGAAGAGACTTTGAAAGGATACTATGATGAGTGCCAAAAGTTGCTCAAGGAGTTTCTTCATATCTCTTTCCAACATATTCCTAGAGCACAAAACCAAGAGGCTAATCATCTAGCTCAAAGTGCATTAGGATATCGAGTGTTTAAAGAAGTCTTGAGTAGTGAAACCTCAAGTGATGATTGGAGAGTCAAAATAGCCGATTACCTTAGAGATCCGTCTCAGAAAGTTACCAGAAAGCTAAGGTATAAATCGGCTAAGTATATTTTATTCGATGATCAGTTATATTATAAAATAGTCGATGGGATGTTTCTCAGATGCTTAAACCAAGAAGAAGCTAAGGTGTTGATGGGCGAGGTGCATGAATGTGGAGCTCATCAATCGGCTTATAAGATGAAATGGATTATTCGCAGAACTGGATATTTCTGACCAATGATATTGGAAGATTATTTTGAATATTACAAGAGGTGCTAGGACTATCAATGTTTTGGTAATGTCCAGAGACCGCCTGTGTCGGCCATGAATCTGATAATCAAGTCATGGCCATTTCGAGGTTGGGCAATTAATTTAATTGGCCAGATTTTTCCGCCTTCAACCAAAGGACATAAGTTCATATTGGTAGCAACAGATTACCTCACTAAATGGGTTGAGGCAATTCCTTTGAAGATGGTAACCTCAAAGAACATGATTGATTTTGTCAGGGAACACATTGTGTATCATTTTGGGATTCCTCAAACTATAACTACCGATCAAGGGACAATGTTCACATCAGAAGATTTGGGGATTTTGCTGCCAGTATGGGAATCAAGCTATAGAATTCCTCTCCTTACTATGCTTAGGCTAATGGCTAGGTAGAGGTGTCCAACCAGATTATGATTAAGCTGATCAAGAAAAAGATCGAGAAACAGCCAAGGAAGTGGCATTCGACGCTAAATGAGGCACTGTGGGCATATAGGATGGCCTATCATGGATCAATTAAAATGTTGCCTTATGAACTTGTGTATGGCCATAATGTAGTTCTTCCTTAGGAAGTTCGGACTGGATCGAGGCGTGTTACACTACAGAATGATTTATTAGCCGAAGTCTATAAGAATCTTATGATAGACAATTTGGAGGACTTGAGTTGCCTTCAGCTGCGTGCTCTTGAAAATATTGAAGCCAATAAACTAAGGGTTGCAAAATAATACAATAAAAAAAGTCAATATTAAGCAATTCTCTGAAGGAGATTTGGTCTGGAAAGTGAAATTGTCGATCGGGTCAAAGGACAGTAAATTCGATAAATGGTCACCTAACTGGAAAGGACCTTATCGGATCAAACTTTGTGCACCTGGTAATGCTTATATTTTGGAAATACTAAGAGGAGAGGAAGAATTTAGCCGAGCAATCAATGGAAAATATCTAAAGAAATATTACCCCAGCGTTTGGATTAATACTTAATAACCAATTTGTTCGGTCGTCAACTCTAATAGCCGATATCAGAAAGGTATCGCCTCTAGTACAAAAATAAGCCCGAAGGGGTAAAAGCCGGTGCGATGTGTATCGCCTATAGAAGCAAAGCAAACATGGATGAAGTGATGTGTATTAAGTACAAAACAAAAGAAAACCACTCAAGACGAAGAAGTTGTTTGCTAAATATCAGCTATTACAAGCTATGGGCCGGAAAACACTTTGCTTACTATATCATCGGCCAGGGTGTTGAAGGCTATAGAGTTGGCAGCGCTAGAAAAATCCTCAACCAAACACTCATGCTCCCTAGGGTGCACCGCATCTAGAAAACCATGGGGGAAAAGACAAAGATTGTGGCCAGAACAAGCTTGTGCAGCAGCCAACGCCATGGCAGCACCATGATGAATGCCATGAAGAGCAACCTCCCTGACATGGTTTTGGATGTCATGCAAGCGAACCATCGGAACGACGCCCCTAGCATTGACGAATCCTGCCGCGTGATCCGTAGCTGATCGAAAGCTTTCCAACTGAGTAGTTAGATCTAAAAAGATTTAAGGAAAGAATGATCAGAAATCATGAAGGCAAAATTAAGAAGATAGAAAGATTGTGGTAGATGTCTCACCCATGATTCTGGCTTTAGCTCTGGCCAACCTTTCCCCCACCGGGCTGGCCTCAAGGGATGATCGACCTTGAATCATGGCCAAAGTCAATTCTGTAAGGGAGAGGCAGCTGGCCAGATTCTGGTTAGTCCGATCGATGGAGGCCATGAAGGCATTGGCGCTATGATGCAGATCCATTGAGGGCCTCCTCAGCAGACCTCTTGCTATTCTCCATGATCTCAAACCTACAGAAAAAGCAGGAACTATACTAAGGATGTAGAAGGTTTGAGACGAAGCGGGTTATTGTTCGATCCACAGCCGTGGCCCATATATATAGCCCGGGAAGGTGAGAAGATAGATTTTGTCGGGGGTGTGAAATTGAAATTAGAAACAGAAGCAGATTGACACTCCGGAAATTTAGGGAACATATAATGAAGAGATAACATATTCAAACTTATTGCTTCCCCCAAATTATAAAATATCATGAGATGGATACGAAGAATTTACATTGACCAGAGATCAACCCACCGAGGCTTCTTTGGATTGAAGAGAGTTTGGGTCCCCACAAGACCAAAGGTCATCGTAAACCGAATCACATCGGCCCATTGATAAAATTGTGCCAGAGAAGGAGAAAGGCCACCCGCCTAACGGATGCCCAGCCGATTTCTTGGTAAATTGAGAAATTATGGGAAAGAAGCATGTGGCTTTCCCGATGGGCATTTGGAGGAACAAACAAGGGGAAGGTGTCCACATATTTTAGCCCTTGCAAACACTAGAACAACTTTGCGAGCATGGAGAGAAGACTCAGGTCATATCATAAGAATTCTTCTAACTGCAATAGTTGGTCCTCTTGCTCAACAAGGCGCTAGAATGAGCGACACAATCACCCTATGCATAAAAATTCTTCTAACCGCTCAAGATCTTCGTAGCAAAAGGATAGACCATGGAGGGTCCGGCGGAGTCGGGAGCACTCGAGGGGGCAGATAGAAGAGAAACATGGCTGAATTGTTGAGTTGCTCTCACCAGGGTCGGATAGACATTTTATAGCCTGCCTGGAAAGATGAATCCAGGTGCCCGTGAAGCGATGATGCTCTCATAAAAAGTTTTGAAGCATGGGCTCATGAGCTGACATAGGCCACGACAAATGGTAGAACCTAAATCAAGATTCTCTACCCGTGACTGTGGACCTATCGGGGATACAGACGCGATAATTTTGGAATAAAATTACTTTTATCCCAAAATTAGGAGGCATATGTTTACACCAAAATTTAGAAGAAGAGTCACAGGGACTCGAAAGTTCCCAAGATCGTGTCATCAAGGAATCAATTGTGTGTAGATCGGAACCAGCTGATTTGAATGCAACACTAGACTCGACTTTCTTCAAGTAGCGCTGGTAGATAACGACGAAGGCTACGATTGGCGCCGGAATAAAGCATGTTGGACTCTACAAAAAGGAAAAGATTAGAGTCCAAGTTATCTTAAATTAGGAATGTTTTCTCTAGGGCCCAAGATTGTGATGAGTCATGCTTAGATAGGAGTCATGCGTAGGTCCCGGGTATAAATATCAAACCCCGGCTATTGTAAAAGACACAATCAATCCAATACAAGTTATTTACTTTTTTCGGCTCCGGCCACCCCTTAGGAGTAGGAGTAGAGTAGATCTCGATGAGTTCTTCAGCAAGTACGGCTGCATCGATCCGGTTGACCTCCACTACTTGTCTGTAAGTACCGTAATGGCTTATACCTCTGTTCGTATGGCTGCATCGATCCAGTCGACCTCCACTGCGACTCTGGTATAAGTTAGTTATCGACTCTTGTCTAGTTCAAGTAAGGCTGCATCAATCCGGTCGACCTCCACTGCTCGAACTAGATTAAGGTCAAGTTATCGGCTTTATCTAAGGGTGGCGTTCCTTCGAATAGATTTATTAAGTTACCGATATTTCTTATTGCTTCCATTATTTATTTAATTACAGCAATATCACTTCGCCCGATTGTGATTGATCTAGATCGGCCTTATATCTTTTTTAACCCATCGTTTGTTAATCTAAATTTGATCTAATCTGCACTTTAAACGATGAGTTATGTTTTATCGGCTATTTTATATCAATCTTAATCGTGCATAGCGTGTGGTTAAGACGTGTTTGATCTTGAGTAGATCTATTAGCTAGCAAAAACCGTTCCATGGCCCGTTATCACGGCCTGTGTGATTCTATCTCACACCCCACTGTTAGCACCATAAAGTGGAGATTGTTATTTGGTAGATCTGTTTCTGAGAGGGCATGATCTTAACTGTGTGTTATGCCTGAATCGGCTGTTTTAGCCGATATCGAGTGCTTTCACAAACAGTTCACGTCACGAGACCGTTGAAGTAGAGATAGGTTAAAAGATGTGTTAGTCCCATGATCTTATTATTGTATTACGGCCTGCATGATTCTGCCTCATGCCCCACTAATATTAGTAATAAGTTAGGGTCGTTGAGTCTATTATTGTTTCTACGGCCTGCATGATTCTGCCTCATGCCCCACTAGTCATAGCGATAGATGAGATCTAATATGTTCATTAGATTTATCTCTATTAAATGGTTGAATGATGATGAACTGTTTTTTTTTATAAAGGGGTTCGGTTACTTGCAATCAATGGCTCAGTATAAACTAATTATTGTTAATATCTTATTGCCATTAACCAATATTTATCTAAAGAATAATATTCATCCTGAACGATAACCGATTCTTCTTACACAACTCCATGAGCTTTAACCGATTTATTCTTATGAATATGTCAGAATCGACTATTTAGTCTATCTCCTTTCATATCGGCTCTCAGAACCATACATTCGGGACTGTCTGGCAACACCAGCATGTTCTACCCTAAATTACTAATAAGCGTTCTCTCCTTGTCAATTGTAGGGTTAAATTGACTGACACGTCTTGGGAGGAGTGCACATAATCGACCATCCCCACGCTGAAGCTAGGCGGATCTCTAGCTCTATCGAGCGGATCCTTTCGGCTTACTCGTGTACTCTCGGTACGAGACAAAAATTCCGTGTCGACAGATCCACAAACTTAATCTAAAACTAGGAAGGAAAAAGAGGTCAGGATAAAATTATGGGGGTGAAAACGGATCGGATATGGACGGATATCACCGATATTATATTTGTTTTCATATTTCTGTCCGGATTCGGATTCGAATACGGATAATGTCAACTATATCGGATAGGATACGATTGGATATCGACATCATAAATATGCGATTTGAGTATTCGGATACGGATACGGTATCGGATGTTGGATATCCGGACTCGGATACGGACAGATCTCAACCCCTCTAAACAGATTCGATTTCGAATACGGTCAAAAAATATCTGTACCGTTTTCATTCCTAGTCAGGAGTGAGGAGAGGGACAGAGTCGAGGGCGGCGGCAGTGGCAGTTGGGATCGGCGGCGGCGTTGTGTGCGATTGGATCCTGATTTCTTTTACTTCAACCCAACAAATTCTCTTTACTCGAACAATGGTTCCAACTTCCAAGAGTTGTTTTGCATGCATCCACTAGGAGTCACCGTATTTATTCACAAAAAGAAAGGAATCACCGTATTTATTTGGCCACAGGGTTGATATGCGGCTGTGAAAATCATTTTCAATTACTAGAATAATGACGCACGCTTACAGACACTACCGTCCACATGCACGTATGTGGATGAAAGCAAAGGGAAAACAAATCACATTCGAACAGATATATATCGATATAAACATAAATAATTGTTATTTAGGTTTGGGTTCAGAAACTAATAGTGTCAAATGTGTTGAATATAATTAGTTGTGGTCAATGGATAATCGGATACTAGAAGTGAGCTACGCAAATATCCATATCAAATATATTTGAACTCAAATATGAGTTATCCAATTAGTATATATAAATCTCTCAGATTCGGATACGAACTATATTCAGCCTGTTCGTTTTTTGGTTTCAGTCAGAGCTTATCAGCCAGCCAACAGTATTTTCATCTCATAATAAAACAGCACCAGCCAAACTTATCAGCTCAGAAACCAACCAGCTAACAAGCGAATTGTCGTAACCCTTCAAACGTATAGAAATTATGTCAGACTTGTCTTTACCCCAACACGTGCTTTTAAAATAAGGGCTTGTTTGGCAGGGCTCCTCTCCGGCTCCGGCTCCGGCTCCTCCAGAGGAGCCCTGCCAAACGTTTTCTTGGTGGAGCCGTTTTTCAGTAAAAACAGAGGAGCCGGAGCCATTTTGGAGAAGCCACAATTTGTGGCTCCTCCAAAACGGCTCCGGCTCCTCCGGAGGAGCCCCTCGGGAGGAGCCGTGCCAAACAAGCCCTAAGTGACATTCCATGTGCTCACCGCAGCTTTTCTTATCTGCAGCTGCAGCTGTGGCTGCAAAAAATAAACTAGAATATACTAGAACACCGGATATTTTCCATGTTCATGCATTTTTCCCATAAAATTAAATTGATTTTTATAAAATTTCTACATTCCAAACAGACCTAGAAATATTCAAGGGCACAAGCGGGCAAAATATTGAAGAAGCAAAGCAACCTTTTCATTCATTCAAAATTGGTGTTCAGTAATATTTTCTACCAACAGAAAACGGTGAATATTATTATCACGCACGTTTGAGCTCCTCTGTTCTCTTTCCTGCTATTGCTTTTACGTTGCTATAGATGTTGATGTGCTTTCCTTTTCGAAATTTCTATCTGGTCAACACGGTTGTATGAAGTCACGAGCTGTCAATTTTGTCCTTAAAAGATACTATAATAGTTCCTAAAAATTTTCACCCCAAACTATCATATCGAATCTTGCGGCACATGCATGGAGTATTAAATATAGACGAAAAAAACTAATTGCACAGTTTGGTTGGAAATCGCGAGACGAATGTTTTAAGACTAATTAGTCCATGATTAGCCATAAGTGCTATAGTAACTAACATGCGCTAATGATGGATTAATTAGGCTTAATAAATTCGTCTCGCAGTTTCCAGGCGAGCTATGTAATTAGTTTTTTATTAGTATCCGAAAACCCCTTCCAACATCTCCGAAACATTCAATATGACATCCAAAATTTTTCATTTCGCGAACTAAACAGGCCTTTAGCCGAAACTGCAGTTGGCTTTTCAGTTTTTACAGTATAGAACTGGCTGCCCATTTCCGAGCTAGAACGGATGACCTTTAACATAGGACGTGGGTTGGGTGGGGCCCACTTGCAGCTCATCAAGGGTGGCTCCATAATCAGTTGGTCAAATTGTTGCACAACAAGTTGGTCAAAGCATGGTACAACACAGTACCATATATGCCAAAAGAATGTAATTGTGTGTTAGGTGGATGGACATATCTACAATAAAATCGATATTATTATGCTATGAAAGGGAAACCATGCGATAGTCAGATCTTATTTAGAGAAGGTGGTTTTGTGCGTGTTTGGGGCTAACACACACCGAATTTCTTCGGTAGTCCACTGAAGAAAGCACCAGAGTTTTCACATAGTGCACCTGAACCAAACCCTAGCTACCAGTCATTACAGGAGAAGACCAACTATTCATGTTCATTATTACTATGATGAAACAAGTGTACTGCTAGATTAACCACAACTAATAACCATATAAAACAAGTCATTGTCATTCTAGAGTACATAAATCTTCAACAACCTTTCACGAGAAAACGAAGAAAGAGAGATGTGGATGAGCCTTGCCGCCCCACATTGAGCACCGACTAGAATAACCTATTGTTTGGCTTATATTCCTACTTAAAGGGAAAATGCAAGGAAGAAACAAAATGCAAGTTTTTTTTGAGGTCTGCACCTTAGATTTCTGACATGTGTACTTTTTTCCAACCTAGATCAAACGGCTTTGGAAGAAGGTACGCTAGGTCACTCATGGTTATGGATGTAACAGTTTTCAACTAATACACAGACCCTAAAAATAGTCCCTTTTACCGCTATAAACTATCGTCATGGTTTGATTTCCTTCTCAAACTTCAAAACCATTTAAATTACCTCACTGTCTTGGTTTGGAGTGCTTGTAAATGCCCGATGAGGTTTTCAAACAATAAAAATGTCTTTAAGATTCTAAAAATTTTGAGAAAAAATCATAGATACATATTAGGACACGAAAAATCAAAATAACATATTTAGAATAGTGTAAAAAATCTCTATGAGCTTCCAAAAAAATAGATTTAGGTATAGAGAAATGGAAAAATATCCAAAAACTATGAAAAAAAAATCCAAAACATTATAATCAATGTTTAAACGCATTTTGAAAACATTTCACAATAAAAACACGAGATACAATCAGTACAAATGCATAGCATGAATAAATTCAACATCGATTGGAATGTTTGTAAATTTTCAAATTGTGTTATATTCATGATGGTTGCATCTTGTGTTTTTGTTGTGGAAATTTTTCGAAATGCATTTATACATCGAGTATAGTGTTTTGTGAATTTCCAAATTTTCCTAGATTCTTTTTCCGTTTTCATAGAACCCTTCAATATGGGATACGAAGCTAACGTAAACGGTTTTAATAATAGTTAAAGAATATTGATATTTAATTGTAAGAGTACGTTGGAGTTGGAAAATCAGGCCACGACCACGATGGATTTCCGAGAAACTACTGCGCTGCGCCGAGTGGCCTAGCCCACAGGATAATTGGGTAAGGCCATTACTTTAAGGGACATGCGCGCCAAGCTCGCCGTGCTCGCCACCGGCGCCCCTCCGCCACCACGGCCGCCCCACCCCTCGCGGCACCAGCGGCACATCCCGCGCCGTCGGTCTTTCAAGCCACCCCATTCTCTGCTCGACGGCGGACAGCCGTCGCCCCCGGTCCCCGCTTCGAGGAGGCGCGCCTGGCCGGCCGTCTCGGCAGCGCTCTTCGGTGAGGGGTTCCTCCTAGGCCCGCTCCTCGACGGAATCCACTCCCGCGTCGGCCTCCAGGTCTACGGAAACGGCGCCCTCGACGCCGGCCCTCTTCACACCCACATCCTGGTGCCGCCCCTGCTCGGCGCGTTCTACCTCACCGTCGACCTGCTCCACCTGTTCTTGGACCAGAGGGCGCCCCCAAGATCCAAGGCCACCGGGACCGCGCGGAAGACCGCGACGTCGCTACTGTGCGTTCTAGCTAGATACGCTCATGCTTCTTTATCTTCTGCTATGCATTGATCGAGACATCGAGTGTTGTAAATGATCCATTGATTTACGCAGTGTTCTTGCTCTGTTCATCGAGCTGAGCGCGGAGCTGTACAGAGCAGGGGTGTCCAGCAACTTGGAGGCCTACATCCTGTTCGCCGCCGCCGAGTTCGTGTGGGTGTTCCTCGATGGCTCCTGGCTGGGCTTCGCCATCGCCTGCCTCGTCGGCACAGTCTGCCCACTCGCCGAGATCCCATTGATCAAGTAAAGACATTTGTACCTACCCGGATCAATAGCTTCGTTTGCAATCTGCTGACTGTAGTCTGTACCACCTGCTGCGTGCGTTCATCTTACACTTTGCTAACATTATTCCTGGCACTGCCACTGCAAATGTCGCATCTGCAGATTACTTGGGTGCTGGAGCTATCCGAACGCCGACGTCCACCTGCTCGGCGAGGTACGTTTTCTTCTCCGCCAGGCGACAGGACCGGATCACGCACGCATCTCTCTGTCCTCTGTGAAATACTAGCGTCAGCGTCACGTCGTTGTGTGCGGGTTGTTCTGGGGCTGGTGAGCTGGACGACGACGTGCTACTTCGTCTACACCCCGTTCCTGGCGAACCTGGCGAGGTGGCTGGATTCACGGCTGGCAACCAACGACGGCGGCGCGCAGGGAGACGACGAAGCAGCTCGGTCTTGACGCCGGGAACAGCAGCACGCTCATGACCTGCTCCGTTCACCTGCACTGCACGATTCCAGACTGAAAAAACATTGTGCAGAGTTGCACGGTTCAGGGCTTCAGAGCTCCCTCCCGCTTGCATTACGCAGTGCCAAATGTCACGATGGTTGTTGGGTCTTGCGAAGGTTCTCTGAGAGAGTAATACTCGGAGCATATGCCGTGCTGTTCCGATAAGCGTCTGATGGCGATGCGGCCTTAATTTTATGATGGCCGTAGGGGGAGGAGAACGATGGGCATGGTTGTGCATAACTTTTGTTATAATGATCTGAAAGCATGGCCGCATTATGTTTTATGGGATTTGTCTTCAGGAGAGACACTCCAGCGACGTACGTGGCGACAGGTGTTCTGATACCTGAAAAATAGTGTCTTTTTTGTGTTGTTCTGCTCTGGATGCACGCCTGAGAAATACTAAATCTATTGGGGCCTCGTTTAGATTGCGAAAAAATTTCAACCCGATGAATAGTACCACTTTCGTCTTATTTGATAAATATTGTCCAATCGTGGACCAACTAGGCTCAAAAGATTCATCTCGTGATTTCCAACTAAACTGTGTAATTAGTTATTTTTTTTACCTACATTTAATACTCCATGCAAGCGGCTAAAAATTGATGTGATGGAGAGAGAGTGAAAAAACTTGGAATTTGGGATGCATCTAAACAAGGCCTGGGATTGTCAACAAACTTTTTACGTTACTTGTGTACATCGCACTTCTCTGCACCCAATTATGCCATTGACACTGTGCACAGACTGACAGACATTAGTGGCAAATAACAGAAGGATTAAAATTGCCAGTATGTTGTTTATCTGAAAGAATGGGCGTATGGCTGTCAACTGAGCTTACTGGGTAGTGTGACATCTATGCGGCGTATGACCTAGCTATCTAATTGGCATGTTCCATCAACTAGAAAGAACACTCAGACTAAGCACATTATTACGAACAATGGTGTCAGTAACTGAAGCCTGAAGGAAATGAGCTGTCTTAGAGCAGTCCAGCAGAGCACTAGTGAAGACGTACACCCCACTGGGCAACGCAGTGCACGAATCTAACGAGCTCCCACGGGGAATTCAGTTAGGTGACGTTCACAAAAATAAGAATTCAGTCAGGTAACGCACCCACTGCAAACCACATGCAGAAACGAAGAAAACTTGCGCGGTGCTGTTTTGGAGTTAAAAACAAAAAACACGTATAAAAGCAGAACCGAGATGTGGGGTGAACAAACATTCACCGACAAGCATAAATAATATCAGAATATCTTCACGACATCACTGCCAAGCACCAACCACGTCCCAACTGGCTCACCTACAGCCCAGCAGACAGCAACACAACCAAACCCTGACCATGGCCTTTGTGTGATGTGCTCCACCTGACAAGATAGCCTTGCACGAACACAGCAGATTTCTTGCAAGAAATGCAGATTCACCTGAAACCAGTAAACAAAAAAGCCCGTGCGCTGTCAGAGCTCGTAGGTCACTACTATATGAAGCTGTTACTACGACTGTTGATGCTTGAGCAGGCAGTTGAGCATTGCCATCATCCACCTGCGTTCTGACTTCAAGGCTTTTGAGAGTAGATCCATCGATCGAGCCACTGAACGATGGCTTCCCTCCTCCTGTTCCTGCGAGCCATTGTCAGTGCCAATGACGAGGGACTCACGGGCGTGGCGGCGGAGGAGACGACGACACCGACAACGCATAAACAGCGGCCGGGGAAGTGGACGTTCCCGTCGACGCGTCCGGCGACGGCACCTTTACGCGACGCGGAGGAGGAAGAACGGTGGCTGGTCTCCTGCCTGCAGTGGCCTCGCGTCGATCGCAAGTCCGCGTGGATGCAGATAGTTTGACGGCCGGCCGGGTCCGACCACCGAGTACTTGAGGAGACAATCTGAGTGTAACTATATATTACTCGATGGCGGTTCATCTCGGCTTGCCCTTGCCATGTGTTTCCTGGATGAATTCCGTCCGAACGTTTCCACGTGGTGCTGCCACTGCCAGCAGCCTTGTGACCCTTAGCCAAGCGTCAAGTCGCTCCACGCTCGCTTGACCGCTCGAGGTCATGAAAGCTCAGGTCTTGGTCCCGGATTCCCCAGTGAGCCAGCCCCGCCGAGACCAGACGTTGCCATGCAACGGCCACGAGACGGTTGCAATAGTGCTACCAGCCTACCAGACATGGCTTCCCTTCTCCCCGAGCCCGAGGGGAGCTCGCTCCCATGGCAATGGATTGGGGCGTGGTCCGTCCGGGTCCGGGGTACCTACCTGAAAACCGACGTGGCCTCGTCAGCACGGCTCTAGGTGCGGCTCATAATCTTGCCGGCGACGGCAGTGTCCTCATGTCGTCATGTTCATTCTTGGAAGAACCACTTGCCACCTTCCTGGGGCAGTGTTCGGCTACACTTTAAGCTGGCTTGTTCGGCTTATTTTTTCAGCTGGAGCAGTGTTTTTCTCTCACAACATTCAAGCATAAACAGTATTTTCCAGCATGAATAGTAAATAATCCAGCTCAGCCTTTGGAGACCACCTACACCTCGTGGATGTTCATAGATGTGTGATGGTGACATCTTTCATGTCATTCTCCTCCTCAAGGCGTCGCATTTGGAGACCACCTACACCTCGTGGATGTTCATCTTTCACAAGCCCAAATCCACCTTCAATGATCAACCCTTGGTGTTTGCACAAGTTACTAACCGGCAAATATCACTGTCGGTGTCCTTAATTGATTGCTTTGTGTCACTAAATATCGGGTTATTGGGACCTTGATCCTCTCTTGGATCTCCTCCTTCTCCTATTGGCGGTCCTCTCTCCTTTGTGGCTTCCTCTCTCTGAATGGGCGTTGGTGGACGTCGATTGGATCCTATATATGCTTCAAAGACATTGTAAATCACGGTTGTCATCTTACTCGACATAAAAAAACTTAACAGGCACATGTAGAATGAAGATCGCTAGAGTAGACAGTGGTGTTAGAGCATCCCCAATAGTTGGGAGCATATTTGTTGGGTTGCTCCTACAGTTTTCAAAATCTCGATCCTAAAATATATAAGACAATTTTACGTTAGGAATCTCATAAATCATCATAACCACTTTTATATTTTCTTTCTCTCTTGTATATTTGTATCAGAAACTATGCCCTACTCTTTATTCCTCCCCACGTCTGCAATCAGGTAGAGTTTTCCATGTACGGAAAGATTCGGAGTTGACACAGAGAGTTGTTGGATATGCTCTTAGTTGAGTACAGTCACTTGATAGTGGTATTAGTCTCTCTTTTTTGGTGGGGGGATAGGGATTTTCATTACTCAGACAGAGCTGAATCATCAGTAATTATAGATTTAATACATGCCGGAATGGAGATAAAAGATTGTTCCTCCTCCAGATCACATAAGCTACCTAACATTGTCAATTCATGCACTACCCTATTACACGATCGCGCCCGTTGCTGAATCTTCCAGGAGATGAAGTTCAGAGCCAGCAGACTTCATAGTTCAGAGATAAGGTTGGTATTAGTTAGTGAACAACGATGTGCTTTTGTGATGGGAGTTTTTTTATTTCCCCCTTATTTGTTATTGCTTTTGTCATGGGAGTTTTTTATTTTGGAAAATTTTATGTGAAAGCGAGGTGCTGCTCACAGTAAGGTAGTAAGTGCAAATTGTACACGGATTCCAACTGCCAGAAGAGCACCATTGATACACAGTATATTTTCTCAGTTACTTCCTCTTATGTCACAAATATAAGTTCATTCAAACATCAACACAATCTCCAAAGTGTGACTTTGACTGTAAATATCTATAGAAATAAACTTACGATCAAAGGTAGTAAACTGGGATCCTCGTTATTATACTGCGCTGCAAGTAGATGCGATTTAGCACAACCAATCAAGGTACAAAATGTTAAATGGTTCAAATTTCAGGGAGACAACACCCCTTCAGCCCCAGTCGATGAACGGGAGGGGAGGATAGCCGCCTTCAGGAGGAGGTTGCAGTGACGGCGGCAGGTTGCCCCAGGAGGTGTGCCCCCCCAGTATGTTCCCTGCGCAACAATAACAGAGGAATGAAACATTGCCAATGCAAACTCGCTAAAGGTAAGTGTGATGGAACTCATTAACGAGATAAATCATGATGGAGCATTTGCAAAACGGTGAACCCTATGCTTCCCTGGCAGCTTAAGCACTTGAAAGCATCACAAAATTTCAGAATTCAGAGAAAGGATCAAGAGCATGGTTCCTGCAGACCTGGAAGCTGACAACAGCTCCAAACCAAACAAATTTAAGGCCTTTAATCTGTAGGCCCTCCTTCCTAGTCATCTTGAGGCACCAACCGACAGGCCCGCTTGCAATCGAATAGCCTCGAAACATCCAAACGGCACGCGATCAGTCTCTGGTAGGCACCAAGTCACTAACCAATGGACCCGCTGGCACGTGATCGTGTAATTTAAAACGTCCAAATAGGATGATTGTGTGGCAAGGGCTCAATTCATGGCAGGACAGCTGACTAAACTGAGGATATGATAAGCATATAGCTTATCGCATATCACAATTCTTTCTGTAAGGTGGGTGCCAGAATTTAGAAATCTTTTGTTGGTTTTCAGAGGAGAATATATTAGTACCTTAATTATGTGTGTTTCTTCTACGAGCAGGTGTTCTCTACTTACAAGTAGAAGTAGGTTTCATCTCATTCAACGGTCATCAACACAATTTTCCCTTCATGGCATGTTAAATGGCAACCCAAATATTTTTTTTAAAAAAAAATACTAGATGGAAAAAAAATTGTAACACTAGAACTCGAGAAGTGCAATTGTTTATTCTGGATTGGTGAGACCATGAGACACCTACAGTTAAGCACACTTTTCATATATTTACTAGTTACTTGACTGAGTGGGTGGCGTATATAACTCTTAAAATTTTCATATCCATTGTTTTCAAGTTCGGGCTTCATAAAGAATACTGTAAACAATCTCTAAGCATTGACTGGAATGCAGTAATTAATTGTTTATGAAGCAAAATCTAACTAGTAATTTCAAGGTTAGGCATGCAATCATACAGTTAACTATAACAATATTGTGTTGATAAGAATCTCATGCAATAAAAAGATTACCTGAGGAAGAATTTCTGTCTGCTCCCTGGTATCCAACAAAATTGGGTTGGTTCCCAATAAAATCAGACTGCTGCACCAAGGGTCCAGGCCCAGACCCAGGCCCTGAATGATACAAATTTATTGGAAACATATAAGGCCTATCCATGGACTAAACCAACCTCAGTATTGTTTTAGCGCTGACGGAACTAATACACAAATGTTTCTCCAAGTTATAAGCATCAGGTGTTACCAATAGTAATTGTAAATATAAGCTTTGTAATGCATTCAAGATAATTAGTCATACCTAACGATTTATACCTAACAAGGCTAAAGGTTCCTTGCTGTACTGGTCATGGGGTTATGCCCTTTTAAGGGGTTGTATGAGTCACCTACACACCTTTTCTTCTATTTAATATAATGATACACACCTCTCCTGCGTGTTCGAGGGTGGAAAAAAGGCTAAATGTTCCTACACTCCAGCAGATTTGTGTACAGACAATTATTTCCTCTGAGGCAGAAGTAAGGGAGACCCAAAAGCTCTGCTTGGATTCCGCAGAGGGGCACAGATATCACCTAAAATCAATTACAGTGTCTGTTGCTCAAATGAAACAGTATGTGTGGAAAATCAAATGTAGGAACATGTGATCTTCAGGAGGTGTTCCATTTTTAGAGTTCTTTAGAGTTTTGAGGTGTTTCATTCAAATAGAATCTAGCCCAAATGCAACATACAACTCGATGGATACTTAAAATTTTAGTATGAGTAGATGTTCAAACAGCCCCTAAGTTGCACCCAATAGCATACCTGTAGGCATGTATTGATTTATACCCTACCAGATGTGTGGATGGCACGCTACTTTAAGAAAAATGCAAACCCTTACCAGATGCAGCTAATGCTGGATTGACACCATCTGGCTTCGGATGGAAGTACCTGCATGAATCCCCATACTTGCAAGTCCCCTGCAACATGAAGGAATTGACCTCAAAATTCAGAGCGGCCTACTCTTGGTGCATGTGAGGCAGCTGCTAAGTTTCCGACGCAGCGTGAGATGACTCACCGTGCGGACGAAGTGGTGACAGATGCCCTTAGCGAGGGTGCCGTCAGGCAGAAGGAGGGAGGAAGCGCCGCCATGCTGCTCTGCCGACGAAGGAAACAGAGGAGTCAACCGGAAAGACCTGAACGGCCCCGAGCGCGGTGGCAGACACGGTGTTCGACGAAACGCGCCAACCAGAGAGCAGATGAAGCGACGACTGCGAAGGGGAAGAAGGGGAAAGGGAAGGGGAGGGTTTCCGGCTGACCTTGGTGGTGGATGGAGTCGTACCAGAGGGCGCGGGCGCGCTGGTGCTGGACGCTCTGGAGGTGGCGCCTCCGGGCGGCGGGGGTGTCCTGGAACTGCTTGTCGCAGTAGTCGCAGTAGTACTTCCCCAAGGGCATCCTGCTGGGTGTTGGCAGCTCTGCTCTCTGCTAACCTGCAGCAACAAATCCCACACAATTTTTTGCAAGAACTGAGAATTTCCTTTGCTAATCCGAAGCCTAGCCAAAACCCTATGCGGCGTTTGGATTCAGACCAGGACAGGGATATCCCACCCTTGAAAGAGTAATTCTGTATCCTGGCTATCCATTCTTTACGCTTCATTTAATCTTGGTCGTTCATCCATTTAACTGTCCCTATCCCATCCTTTATATCCCTTTATCCAAACGCCACCTCGAGGTACAACCAAAGAAACATCTGTAGTTCAACAGTCCAGTGCTTAGATTGACTCAAAAATATCACCCACGAAGACTCGACGCCTCGAAATCTAACCTGATACCAAAAATCTGTTTGCCATAACGCTTTATCTCACAACAGCTTCGATTGGAAAAAAAACAAGACCAATCATACCAAACACCTCATGAGAAGAGGCGGCGGAACCATACCCACGAAGACTCGACGCCTCGAAATCTAACCTGATACCAAGAATCTGTTTGGCATAACGCTTTATCTCACAACAGCTTTGATTGGAAAAAAATCAAGACCAATCATACCAAACACCTCATGAGAAGAGGCGGCGGAACCATACCAACCACCTCACGAGAAAGAGCCGTTTTTTTAAGAAAGAATTGTAATGGTAGTTTCAAAACATCCAAATAGCCCGAAGTAATACCAAACCAAGGATACCATCTACGCGTGTCACATTTCCTCAATCGCATCAGATTTCCACAATCGTCTCAAACGCTGCAATAGCGCAACTTTCAGGTAAGAGCGATCAAATCAGCAACTTCCAGACTGAACAAATAACTACATCTCAATTCTCAACCAAAAGATTTTGGCAACAATCAACAGCAGATACCATCGCCAGTGTGCAATAATCGACAGGAGCAGCACTAGGTAACAATCAACAACAAAATACGGTAGCAGTCTGGGTCTGGAGACAAGGAAACATGGAAAAACGAAGTGAATCCATACATAGATTCAAAGCTACCATAAATACATTCATACTGCTCTATAACAAATTACAAGATCAGCTATGGCAATCTCCAGTAAGCGTCAGTCAGTAGGAGGGGGGTGCCGTTACATGTCACTGCGACATAGACTACTCAGCTACACAGGTCACATTGTCATACATGTAGGTAATCTTGCATCTTCAACGACAGGCTCGCATGCCTCAGATCATCCAACATCCCAGGGGAAATGCACAATTGCAACCACAGGTTCCAGTCTCAAGGCGCAGTCATTTTCACAATCCAACATAGGCGCATTGCTTCTTTGCATGTTCTGGAATCAATTTTGCAACAATGTCTGCTGGGACTCCTTTCAATTCTGCAGAACAGAGGTGGCAAGCATGTAAGGTGGTGATATACAAAGAACAAACTTGGAACTACACTGCTAGCTGGTTGTAACAGCTATGATAACAATGCTGAATTGAGTAGGCATGAAACATACCGTGAGTCTTGAAATTGAAAAGGGGTGGCAAAAAGCGGCCATTTGGAAGGCGGGTATTAGGATCCCGAAGCTCATCAAAGAATGGGTGAACAAGTGCCTCCACCTGGACAAAAGATTCATAAAGATCTTAGAAAATCATAAAGTCAACAGGGGTAATGCAGGAGCTGGCACACAGGTCTAATGCTATGACTATTTCCATCATGTAATGTACAATGACATGCACTTACAGCAGTGCATCTCAGATTTGGGGAGTACTGGAGTAGCCGAGAGACCAGATCAACAGCTTCTGGCGGCATCCTTTTGTGGAATACCTGAAAGATAAATGTACAAAAAGGCAATTAGTAACACAACAGCAACAGTTTTTTCAGAATATTGTAACAAAATGTAGAAAGATTTGCACCTTGTGCCATGGGTGTGCTTTGATTTGTGGGAACTTAAACTCTGTATAATTCGGGTTCATGCATTTAATCTCCTCCCTTGTTGGAGTACCAAGGACCTGCCATACAAAATCAAATTAAGGGTGATCAGAATTTGTGTTTCTGTAGAAGATAATTTACAAGTTCGCAGAACCGACAACTACCTTGATGATTTCTACAAGTTGGTCCACACCACTTTCACCCGGAAACAAAGGCTGTCGAAATAGTTCTTGTAAGACAATGTGAACTGAAAAGACTTTTGTTGACTTGAATTTTTTTTTAAATAGCAATAAAAATTTGAGACACCTTACCTGCCCTAGCATAAGCTCAGCAAGAACACATCCAGCAGACCAAATGTCAATCGCTGTGGTATACTCAGTAGCACCAAATATGAGCTCTGGAGCCCTATAGTACCGGGAGCAGATGTACGATATGTTTGGTTCCCCCTTGACCAGAACTTTTGCACTACCAAAGTCACATAGTTTAAGCTGGTGGGTGTGTGGGTTCACCTGTAGTGAAGTTTGAAAATCAATTTCAAAGTACAAAACCATTTCTTCTAGAAAAAGATACAGAAGCAAAATAGAAGATTTTCCAGCATACCAGAAGATTCTGTGGCTTAATATCTCTGTGGCAGACACCGATAGTACCATGAATGTAAGCCAATGCCCTACATATCTGCCAAAAACCAATACAATATCAAATATTGAAAAAGAACAAGCACATCCATTGGAGCAGCCAATATTTAGGTGAAATGAAATATTTTGTTTAGCTTCAACATCAAACATTCTCATACAGGATCCAAAACATAAGCTTTAAAGTATAATTAAAACAATAGGAAAAAGGAAAGGTACAAATCATTACCTGGTACATATACAGCTTCACATAAATAAGTGGCATACGTTGGTTCATCTTGTTGTGATGCTTCACAACTCGATGAACTGTCTCCGGCACATACTCAAGGACCAAGTTTAGATAAAGCTCATCCTTCTCAGTTGTTGAAAAGAAGCAATGCTTCAAAGCAACAACATTAGGGTGGTCAAGAAGGCGCATGGTCTGCAGCTCACGGTTCTTGTAACGCTTATCCTGAAGAACCTTCTTTATGGCAACAGTCTCACCCGTCTCCAAACACTTAGCCTATGAACAGGTGAAATGGCATTGCAAATTAGGAGAGGCATCTGATTACAAAAGGTAGCACGCAAGATATGAAAGATCTAAAATAGGTACAGCGCCATGGAACGTATAATACCACCGACAGCTGCATAATAGAACATATCTAAGTCAGTCACAAGTTGTTGCAACTAACCTGGAAGACAATCCCAAAAGAACCTTGACCTACAATGCGCTCAGCCATGTAGCTCACTGTCTGCAAATGCAACCAATAAATTCGCATTATTAGACATACAAAAAGAAACAGAGAAAATTGATCAGAACAATTCCACACATCATGAAAATGTTGGCAATATGCAAACGTAGCACATTAAATTATGGTCTTGTCTTTCAATTATTAGATTCAAGCATGCACTAAAAACATGTACAATAGTTGATAAATCCTGATCAAATGCAGTAAAGCACTCTCACATGTTTTGGTTGACCATTCTTGCCACCAGTAGTGGTGACAATTATGTGCCCAGTTTCAGTCCCTTTCCCATTAATTATGGTTGCTTCAACTTCCTGCAATTGGCATTCACGTAAAATGTTATATCACGGTCCCATTTTTCACATCATCTTGAAGAAATTCCCGAAACAAAATGTCAATGCATCTTCACCTTATCATCTCTAATCTTTATCTCGTTCATCTGATCTTGCAACTTCACCACACCAATGCTGGTGCTGCTGCTGTTCTTGTACCCAGAAGGGGCTACACCAGCTGAAGCCATCTCTTAAGAAAGCCAACGTGCATCAACTCCCCCAACAGCAGCAGATCTATTGGGCTACCTGTAAGTGGATTAGCAACCAAATCGATCAGAGGGATGGTTCTAGATACTGCAATGGCAACATCATTCGCAACGGCAGAGGCTTAATGTCTAACGAGCCGAACTTTGTTAACAAGTAGTACAGCCCATCCCTCGAATATAGGTAAAATGTAAGAAACGAGAACAAGTTCATCCTAGACTTGCAAACACGGCTGAAGTCATGAGCCAAGCAGGCCACCGACAGAAAATAGAGCACAGAATCACCTAATAGTTGACACACATTGCAAGAACCGCTCACGGCTTATCAAAACATCGTAAAACGAAGTCATTCGTGTTTACTGTACCAAAGTTTAGCCATGGCATCGAACTATCTAAGGGCTTTCTTATCTTGACCCTCCTCTCTAAACATATAAAGCCAGACTGGCAGATACTCGTAAAGATACAGACGCTATGTTCATCCGCGAAGCAAAACTTCCCCCTTCTAAATGGCCTTAGAATGGAAGGGGAAAAAAAAGCTCGACTGTATGTCTCGGCCAGAACTCAAGCATATCAAGGCAACGTGCTCCGAACTCTTGCAAAGTCAAAGCAAATAATCCTAATTTAGGACCCCTCTGAATCTGTTCAGGGGGCATTTCCGAGCCTGTAACGAAGGGAAACAAGCAAATCCACAAAGAATTGACGGCTTGGGCACTAATTGATGGATTTCATTTCGCATGGAAGCTAGAGCAGCACCTATGCACCGATAGACAAGAGGAACAGAAGTCATGAGATCCGCGCAAACGCTCTAGCGTCTAGGCTGACTAAATCACTAAAAACATGAACACGAACTCAGAGATAGAGCGCATCTTTCACAGAACGATACCAACTTCGTCAAGAACCCAGGAAACGCTCCAGAAATCGTCACTGACCCGCGCGAAGAACAGGCCCAACCCGGCGGCGAACGGTCCGCGCCTCCCACCGGGAAAAGGCAGATCCCAGGAGACGGATGACCAGAGCTCCCAGAACCGCCAGCGGCGCACGGAAACATGGACCAAGAACGGAGCGCCCATTCGCGGTCACAAACGACCAACAGAGAAGAACAAACCGAAAAAACAAACAGCCAAATCTAGGAGAAAGAACAGATGGGTTTCCATGCCTCTAACCTCCCCCTGTTGCCTCCCTCCTTCCTCCACCAAAGAAATCTCTCTGCTCCCCTCCGAGATGGTTCCTCCGCTTCGCCTTCTCCCTCCTCCGCCTCCTCTCCACCAGTCTACCTCCCTGTTCTCTGGCTGCTCGCCCTCCTCTCCCCTCCTTTCCTCCCCCTTTCTACCTCCTCCCACCCCCGCCTCTTCTTTCCGCTTGTCGGGACGCAGGCACAGCAGAATACTGCTCCCAACGCGACGCAGCGGCCGAAATGATTTGTGCCTGCCTGCCTGCCTGCTGCCGAGGCCTGCAGTCAAAGCACCCAGCACCACCACACGACGCCCGCGCGCACCATGTGGGTCACGTTCCTCACGGGCCCCACCTGTCAACCAAGCGTTCTCGGCACGAGTCACGTGCACACAGGGCGCCGGATCCCTTGGGGTTTTGGTTGGGCCACGCCTTTTGACTGGTCAAATCCGTGGGGCCCGCTGCCCGGACTGCGTCGGGGGGGGGGGCTCGGTTACTGTTCGCCTGCGCTGCCCCTGCACGCTGCCGCGTGGAGGCGAGCGCGGTCAGGGCCCACGCCGCAGCGGGTGGGATCCGGTGGCGGGGGGGTTCCCCGTTTGTCCGTTATTTTTACCGCATCTGGGCACGCGAGATTCGAATACTGGGGTGTCGTGCGAGGGCGAGGAAAAGACGGTCGTGCCCCTGGGCTTGGTTAGATCTGGACTCTTGTTTTGCAGCCTGTTCGGCTGAACTGCTTCCAGCTTCTTTCAATTCGCTAGAACACTATTAAGCGCGTGTTCAGTTCCACCTAAAATTCTAAAAAATGCTACAGTACCTATCATATCGAATGTTTATGGCCCGTGTATGGAGCATTAAATATAGACGAAAAAAACTAATTACACAGTTTGGTGAAAAATTACGAGACGAACGTTTTGAGCCTAATTAGTACATATTTGAACACTAATTGCTAAATAAAAATAAAAATGCTACCATAACCTAAAATTCCAACTTACTAGAAGTAAACACGCTCTGAATTATCCGAATTCAGCCGAAAATGGAGGTGGGTGGCAGAGCAGCGAGGACGGAGGACCACCGCACCGGCACTCGCGAGAGACTGTTGACTGGAACCGGTGAGCTGGTGCAAGTGAGGTGAGCCGGGCTTTACAGGACCGCAGGAGCAGGTACTCCCAACCCCGCGGTGCGTTCTATTTTGAAATTTCAAATCTGGACGACCGTGGAACGTGGATCAGTGGATAGATAACGTGGACGCCAAACATAAACAAGCTGGGGAAACAAAGCGCCTCTTGTGCCTGAGACTGACAGGTTCAAATGCCTAATTAGTTGGTACTGCAGTTTGTCATGCTTAGTTTTAGTTAAACTATAAAAACTGCTATAAACAAAATCGAAGCTACACTTATAATAAAGTTTATCAAGAAAATTAGTGTATGACATGTGAAACAGAATGCTACGAAAATGTAGTATGCTATAGATGTGATAGTGAACCAAACAACTACCTAAAAAGCTATGACATGACTACAATGGTAAGTTATGGTCATAAACCAAGCATACCCTTATTACAGCAATGTTCTTCTTATACAGAGCAACTAGGCGCGACATGGTGGCTATTAGAGCCTATTTGGATTGTTTCCATTAGTTTCCCACACCATAGCTGTGCGTGAGCCAAAAGCTTGTGGCATGGCAAACTTACGATAAACTTAGGAAGCCATCCAAACAAAGAGCTAAGTTTTTGTGCCAAGTTGTGGCCAACTGTGGAAGCAATCTAAATAGACCTATTTACGAATACTCTAGATTATATCAACCAATGGATTTACATATTGGCCCCGTTCGGCTTACCTTAAAAGTCGGCTTGTTCGGCTTTTTTTTCAGCCGGAACAGAATTTTTCTCTTACAACAATTCAGCTTTAGCTTATTTTTTCAGCCAAGCGAACGGGGCCATTATCGGAGTACCATGGAGAAATGACTAGTGCCTCAACTAACAAAAGTTCAAAACCGTTGCCCCATGGAGCGTTAGCAAATGAATTTGTCTATCTTGGTTATGTAACTTTATGAGAGAAAGAAGGACCGTAAAAAGGTTTTACCACAAGATAAGGTGTTTTTTCTAAGTGTTAGCTTGAACCTAGAACTTGATAGCCTTGGTTCTCCTTTCATAGGAGGTTTGTACATCTATTCCAAAGCCAACAACATTATTAGCATGCATTGCTCGTGCACTTCTGAGCTCACACATTTTATGCGGACCAAGAGAAGAGGAATGTAAAGTTGGGCTCTAGTGAAATTATATATGAGCAAGGCTTATAATCATGTGAAGTTCAGGTTCTTGAGAAGTATTTACCACAAGATAAGGTGTTTTTTCTCAAGTGTTAGCTTGAACTTAGAGCTTGATAGCCTTGGTTCTCCTTTCATAGGAGGTTTGTACATCTATTCCAAAGCCAACAACATTATTAGCGTGCATTGCTCGTGCACTTTTGAGCTCACACATTTTATGCGGACCAAGAGAAGAGGAATGCAAAGTTGGGCTCTAGTGAAATTATATATGAGCAAGGCTTATAATCATGTGAAGTTCGGATTCTTGAGAAGTATGATGACCAAGTTGTGTTTCCATTGATGTGGTCATGAATTGTTTCACAACAGTCTTATCGTATTAAAGTTAATGGTGAGCTTGCTAACAAGATGTAATTGATTCATGACATGGTTTGAGACAAGGAGATCCATCTCCCCTTTTTATCTTCTTGATATGCACTAAAGCATTATCTTGTCTTTTGAATGTAGACAACAATAGTGATGACGTTGAAGAGATCAGTATATGTAACGATGTCCCGAGTATCAATCATCTTGTCGAGTTCATAAAACCGGGGTCCCTAATGGACCCGCTTCCCTACAAAACTCGGCCCAGCAGGCGGCGCAACGACAGCACACGCCTGGGCCGGCCCAGATACACAATGACAGGCCAAGACCATGATCCGGTCCTCGATCAACACCTCCGAGCAGGAGATCTGGTCAAAGCCCCGGCCTCTGGGTCGCGGGCTCCGCCTCGCCCGACCTCTTTCTCCAACCAAGGATATGCCGGACCTCTGCTCGCTGGTCTTTCCCGACCGACACGGTCGGGGATGACTGGGAACGACCGACCGGGGACGCCCGCTCGGTGTGGGTCTCAGGAGCAGGCGAAGCAGGTAAGATAAGGCGCTCAAGTCAATTGTAATACCAAGGACCGTACCCTGCCATACCCTGTGTACCTACAAGACGATGCCTCCAGGTCATGACAGACGGACACTATATAACCTTCTAGACACGTCAGACCATAAATTGTATTATGGGCGTCGACGTTTGCCATACCAGGCGAACACGGTAGAGCCTACCAGACGCGTCTGGGCATAAACAGTGTTGTGGACGCTGGTAGTCATCCCGTACCTAATGGCGTGAGCAACAAGACTAGGCAGCACACGTATACACTTTCTCTCTTTCTCTCTAACCTGTAAGGCCATCTGTCAATGAAATATGGTCGGCAGTCCACCGAGGGGGGTGCCCGTGGTGGTAGATTATCGGTAGGATGCGTGTAATCAGGAACCAGATGGTGACACAAGGTGCAGAGACAGCGATTTAGACAGGTTCGAGCCGTCTGATCGACGTAATACCCTACGTCCTGTGTCTTTGGTGTATTGTATTGAGATGTATATTGTATGATCTGTCCCTGAGGGGGACCCCTGCCTCTCCTTATATACTCTGGAGGAGGAGGGTTACAAGTAAAGTATCCTATTTGGTACTATTACAATATCTAGTACAACTTGTAATCTTGCCATGTACGCCTTGATCTCACGGGCCGGGCCACCTCGAATGGTGCGGCCCATGTACCATCTTGTGGTACCCGGGGGTATATCCCCCATAGCTAGTCCCCGAGCGCCATGTATTCTGATGCGACACGCCATTTTAACCTTCTCCAAATAGTGAGGCTTGAGTTCTTGACATCTCCGACCACCATTGTTGCCGGAGAAGTAGGTTGTCCGAAGAATGTATGGTGCTCTTAAGAAGAAAGAAAAAGATTTCCATCCCAAGAAGTGTGCCCACTTGTATTTCTGAAAAGAAATGTAAGTGCGTCTTGAAGCGTAGCATCTTTGATCATTAGAGGCGTAGTGGTCGAAAAACAAGCACATTCACCGCAAGGTGAAGTGTGCCCACTTAGTCCCCGAGCCTGGTAGTAGATGACTTAGGCATGTGGTGCCATGGTCTAAAAAGAATTCCCAGTTAAATTGAGAACCCAATCGTCGTATAGGCGATACAAGATGCACCGACAGGTGCATCGTACCGATGTAGTCCCCGAGCTTGCTGGAAGGCGAGGTACGAGCCTTGTAGCAAGGTCTAAGTGAGAAAAAATATCCCAACTGTATGCGAGTTGCCAGTCACATGTAGTCGAGACGCAAAGTCCCCGAGCCGTGGTCGGAGAGTGGTCGAGGCAGTCCCCGAGCACAGGTCGAGGAGCGAGCGACGAAGTCCCCGAGCCGTGGTCGGAGAGTGATCGAGGCAGGCAGTCCCCGAGCACAAGTCGAGGAGCGAGCGACGAAGTCCCTGAGTCGTGGTCGGAGAGTGGTCGATGCAGTCCCCGAGCACGGGTCGAGGAGCGAGCGACAAAGTCCCCAAGCCGTGGTCGGAGAGTGGTCGAGGCAGTCCCCGAGCACATGTCGAGGAGCGAGCGGCGAAGCCCCCGAGCGTAGCTCGAGATCCTTGCAATATAAATATATAGAATGGTAGTACATGATGTACAAAGTAATAAATTATGGAGAAAATGACGCTCAGCAGTCATTTGTAAATGAGCATGATGTGATAAAGCAGTTGGTGCTTTGTAAACATCAGTATTAATGTGAAGTTTATGTTTATACTTAATATAAACTGCCCGGCCAGTTAGTGTGTAGCTGAGTCTCTAGCCCTAGCTAGCCCGTTAACCATAACGCGGGGCGCGGAGCCCATGCACATGTAGGAAGAACAAAGCGTCGCTAAGGAGCCGCTGCTGACCACCCATAACGCAGAGGGCAGACGCTCGTGCACGTGTAGGGAGGAGCCGAAGACAGGGCCGTCTCTGGAGACATCGAGCGTCAACGTGACTGGTCGAGCATTTGCATTAAGTATAGCTGTATGTTATCTTTAAGATGATATACATGGACAAACGTTATTTGAAGAATAATCATGACGAGGACGTTGTGGAGAAACGTCGTAATGAAAATTGTGTCAAATATAAATATTAGAAGTGTACTTATCTTTGGATAGAAATCTGGTCGATGGCGATAAAGTTGTCCGGTCCTCGAGCTTTCCGACTTGTCGTCACGACGATGGTCGTGGTTGTTGTAGCGCCATTCTTCGCGGCGATCATCATTGCAACGTGGTCTGGTGATCGATGTGGTCGGAGCTCGACGGAGCCACTCGGGACGTGGTCGACGTGATCGGAGCTCGGTGGAGCCGCTCGTGACATGGTCGACGTGGTCGGAGCTCGACGGAGCTACTCGGGACATGGTCGACATGGTCTGGTGATCGATGTGGTCCATGGTCGGCTCGTCATGGCTCGCTGGATGGCTCGACGCAGTTCGCTTAGTGGCTCGGTCGGTGGCTTGACGTGGGCAGACAACTTGCTCCTGGTTTAGACCGTTTGACGTAGGCAGATGAGTGCACGAAGTCATAGTCGAGCGAGTACGTAGAGTCCTTGTCAGACAAGTGCGTGGAGTATCAATCAGGCTCGGTCGAGGCAGAGTCGGCAACAGCTGGGGCCTGGGAATCAGAGTCGTACTTGATAGGATGGAGTCGGCCAGGGCTAGACAGCGCTGATGTGCACATCGATCTGCCGAGGTGCTGTCGCGTGTCGATGTACTTGTAAAACGCTGCACACCGGCACCTGAGTGATTTGTGCCATCTTGTTGCATGCCCACATGCAGCCACGTGTAGATGCAAGTTTCATCTTGATTAGTTTGCATGGCCTGTACACGCGCTCCTGGTTGGTCACGATAAAATTGTTCGGTCCTCGAGCTTTTCGACTTGTCATCATGACTGTGGTCGCGATTGTCGTAGCGCCGTTCTTCGCGGCGATCATTATTGCGACGTGGTCTGGTGGTCAACGTGGTCCGTGGTTGACGTGGTCAGAGCTCGGCGATGCCGATCCATGTATGTGCAGTCGATCTGCTTCATACGTAGCGTAAAGCAACTTGATTGGCTTGCATGTCTTTTCATATGTACGTGAGCATGTACAGATTAATTGGCTTGGCTTGCATGACGATCTAGCTTGCTGGCTTGTTGTCGTTCGGCTGACGCAAAGGCACGTAACCATGTACATACTTGTCCATACCAAATCTATCAGGCCTCACGAACTCGGCGATAGGCTCCTCGGCGACGCGAAATCAATGGGCTCCACGGAAAACAGAACGGCAACGACCAAAAAAGAGACTCTAGGCAGTACGAGATGTAGCAGATGCGGTGCACGAACTCGCCTGGATCTGGCGCCTCATACTCGTCCGATGCCTTCACCAAGTTGATGGGAACCTGCTAGCCCCACCTTAACCGGAGTAGATGTCTAGTTCGATTGTTGCACGACCACGCGAATCTTTGATCTGGGTTGCTGGTCTTGGCACGGCTACTTGAGTTCGGCAGCAAATCTCCGTGTTGACGTCGCAGGCAAGATGAAAGTCGATCTCGCCAGGACGTAAGCCTTGAGATCCCATCTGGTTCATCATGGATCAGCGCGCACACCCCTAAAGGGGGCCCCTACCTGGCGCGCCACTATCGACGAAATATGGTCGGCAGTCCACCGAGGGGGGTGCCCGTGGTGGTAGATTATCGGTAGGATGCGTGTAATCAGGAACCAGATGGTGACACAAGGCGCAGAGACAGCAATTTAGACAGGTTCGGGCCATCTGATCGACGTAATACCCTACGTCCTGTGTCTTTGGTGTATTGTATTGAGATGTATACTGTATGATCTGTCCCTAAGGGGGACCCCTGCCTCTCCTTATATACTCTAGAGGAGGAGGGTTACAAGTAAAGTATCCTATTTGGTACTATTACAATATCTAGTACAACTTATAATCTTGCCATGTACGCCTTGATCTCATGGGCCAGGCCATCTTGGATGGTGCGGCCCATGTACCATCTTATGGTACCCGGGGGTATATCCCCCACACCATCCCTTTCAACTATAAAAGGAGATGCGCTCTCTCCTAAAAAAGGACGCTCTCTCTCTCTCAAAGACTCTCTCGACGACTCAAGAACACAATAGCTCAACAAGCTTTAGAGACACATAGAGCATACACTCCAATACTTAGCATACGTTAGAGCCCTGTCACTCTCGGCCACTCGGTTCATAGTCCGACCGGGCCTCTAACACCCCTATTCTCATTCCTATTTGTTTGTAACCCCATAGCAAACTTCGAGCACCGGGGCTCAGGAATAAAGTCATCGATCGACTGAAATAGGACGTAGGGCACATTGCCTAAACCAGTATAAATCTTGGGATCATTGAGTGCTAGGTCACATCCTATCACAACACACGACAAAGCTACAAATATTTATTTGTTGGTCACTTTTCACACCGACAGTTGGCGCCGTTAGTGGGGAAGACGTCATGCGTTCATGCTTTTGGTCATCGGATGGCCCACCTTTCCACCATCTTCGGCATGGTGGGCTCGAGCGATATGATTCGCTTTGGCTCACTGGAGTTTCCCATGCTCCCACCTATTGGGATGTGGGTTCCTCCCGTCTTCGAGCCACTCCAAACCTTCCTCTTTAGAAGTCTGGACTTCATCACCGACCAGCTCGATGTACTATGCCTCCACGAGGAGGCGCTCGTCCTGGCATCAACTAGAGGAGGAGTGCCCTCCACTAGCCCTGGGCCACTCGACGACCTCAACGTTGAGACACTCACGCTTCGCCTCGAGCCCATGCTGGGCTCGAACCCCACAGTGAGTGATGTATATATTGTTCTTTACTTACTATTTAATACATTCTGCCGACTCTTTGGAGGGACCCCATTGTCCTCACCATGACCGTCGTACGACCAGTTCCCCTACGGCTTTGTGTCCCCCGTGGACACGTACACGCAGGGGCTCCGAAAGATGATGACGCCGCCCCCTCTCACGTCCAAGTTCGTGGGGATGGCGAGCTACGCTCCCGCCTCCTTCGACGACCTCGTCGATGACGAGGTTGAAAGCGACGGCTCCAGCATCGACGATGTCATGGCACCTAGCCACTCTCTATCCTGAGAGTGCAATACGGTGGACACCCTGGGATAGCCACCGGTGGTAGTAGAGTCTATGTAGACTCACACCCCTCTGACCCCCGTGCGAAGGCCCTAGCACATGTGTAGGAGCATGACGAGGAGTTACGACAAAGGTGGCAGACCTAGCTACCACCTACACTGGCGCGCTCGGTGCAGCACACTGCCCCACATGCACGTAACCTGGCGAGCAGCGCTCAGGGTCATGCCCATGAGGTCCAGCGTTACATCCTAGATGGAGAAAACATCCCCCCTCAGTTTGCTCAGGCTGGCTAGAACATCACTGCTACGGTGATGCTTCTACGTGGCCTCCCTAAGCCTACCAACCCCTAGGAATAGGTAATCCACCAGGACCTCCGGGCGCTGGTAGTGACCGCCGTCATTCAGTTGGCGGAGAGCTCCACGTCGCGACACCGGCTCGTGGCCTCTTGCCCGACTGGGGCTGCACTAGTTGAATTGCTACACCAACCACCTATGCACAAACGGATCAGCCCAAACCGTGATGCTCACAATGTCATCAACAATCAACACTACTCCTAGCATGATGATGACGTCCATCGAATGGCGGCAAGAGCAGGCGGTGCGGGCGTCAGCCTAACCATCAAGGAGTACGAGGACACGCGCCCTAGGCATGGCGGTCGATCGAAGGACCGAAGCCCCAGCCCTGATGGCTCGGGGCCATAGGCCTTCGGTCACCACATCTAGAAAGTGTTGTTCCCATAGCTCTTCTGACCGCCCACCAACATCGCCAGGTACACCGGGGAGACGCACCCGGTATATGGCTTGAAGACTTTTGGCTCGCCTGCCGAGCCGGAGGAGTGGATGATGACTACTTCATCATCTAGTACCTCCCCATCTATATGGGGGATCATGTTCGAGAATGGCTCAAATTCCTTCTGCTCGATAGCATCCGCGACTAGGTGGACCTCAAGAGGGTCTTCGTTAGAAATTTCCATGGGACCTATGTCTATCCTAGGAATTCCTGAGACCTCAAGAGCTACCAGCAGGAGCTCAATGAGTCCCTATGGGATTACATCCATAGGTTCTCCAAGCAATGTAACTCCCTTCCTGATGTCATCGATGCAGATGTTGTCAACGTGTTCATCTCTAGGACAACCTACAAGTCCTAGATCCATAAGCTCGGCTGTGTGAAGCCCTGTACCACCTATGACCTGCTTGACATCACCACAAACCACACCTCTAATGAGAAGGTAGTTGAGGCGGTCTTTAGTAGCGGTCGGGATAGGGGCAAGGCCAAGTGCGAGGACCAAGGCGAGGGCCCCTCCACACAAAGGGGCAAGAAGAACAAGAAGGATTGGCACTGACTGGCCAACCTAGCTTTGGTCACCGCGACCGACCACGCGGTCAAGCAGCATCAATAGGGCCAGCCCGACCATTTTGATAGGCTCATAAAGATTCCATGCACCAACCATGCATATCCCATCAAACACCTCTACAAGGACTACGAGCTCCTCAAGCTCTTCCTGCAGCAAGCCAGCAAGTCAAAGGAAGGGAAAGGCAAGGAGGACGCGACCAAGAAGGAAGGCACGGTGGGCAAGGATGAAGACGGCTTCCCTAACCCTAAGGAATACCTCATGATCTTTGGGGGATTCGACGCCATCCACTCCAAGCGTCAGCACAAGGTACGCTATAGAGAGGCATATGCCACTAAGTCGGCCATCCCCTCTTTCCTTAGCAGGTCAGACTCCTCGATCACTTGATCAGAGAGACCATCCTTCCCACGTCGCCCAATTGGGTCGCTACCCACTCGTCGTTGACCCCATCATCCGCAAGAAGCACCTCACCAAGGTGCTGATGGACGGAGGCAGCGACCTCAACATTCTCTACATCGACACCCTCGACGCCATGTGCATCCCTCGGTCTGAGCTCCACCTAGTGAGCTCTCCCTTCCATGGCGTGATCCCAGGGACATAGGCGTACCTACTCGGGTAGATTGACCTGCCCGTCATGTTTGGTGACCGAGCCAATTTCTACTCTGAGGTCCTAACCTTCGAGGTGGTGGACTTTCTAGGGTCCTACCATGCCATCTTGGGGTGGCCATGTTACACCAAGTTCATGGTGATCCCCAACTACACCTACCTTAGGCTAAAGATGTCGAGATCAAATGGCATCATCACCATGGGTAGCGCCTTTTTGCATGCCTCCACGTGCGATCACGAGCATTACGAGCTCGCCACTGCCGTCATCAACTCCACTGAGCTCCCAAAGGTCAAGAATTCAGTGACTCCAGCAGTCCCCGACTGCAATGAGCTGACCTCCTCAAGTGCCTTCCATCCGACTAAGGAAACCAAGGCGCTGGAGATCGACCCCACCGACCCAACCAAGATGGTTTGGGTTAGGACCAAGCTCCCAACCAAATAGGAAAGTGAGCTCACCGACTTCCTATGGGCAAATCACGATGTCTTCGCGTGGAAGCCTTTTGACATACGGGGCATACCGAGGGAGGTCGCCGATCACGCACTACGCATCGTCCTGGGCTCAAAGCCCGCTAGGCAACGCCTGTGTTGCTTTGATGATGAGAGGCATAGGGCCATAGGCAAGGAGATCAACAAACTTCTGGTAGCTAGATTCGTCAAATAGGTATACCATTCTGACTGGCTAGCTAATCCTGTTCTTATGAAAAAAGAAGAATAGGAAATGGAGAATGTGTATTGATTATACTGACCTGAACAAGGCGTGTCCAAAGGACCATTTTCCTTTGCCACGCATAGACCAGATAGTTGACTCCACCTCAGGATGTGAAATCCTCTCTTTTCTGGATGCCTATTCAGGCTACCACTAGATCACGATGAAAGAGTCCGATCAGGTCATGACTTCTTTCATCACCCCGTATGGTTTGTACTATTACGTAACCATGCCTTTTGGTCTAAAGAACGATGGTGCCACCTATCAATGGTGCATGTAGCGATGCTTCGCCGACCAAATTGACTCGCTCGATCAACCTAACCAAGTTGAGTAGCCAAAACCAACAATCTCCATCTATGTTTGATGATATAGTGGAGAAAACGGCTCAAGCTAGCGACCTGATTGCAAACTTGGCCGCCACATTCGCGAACCTCTGAAGGTTCAACGTTAAATTGAATCATGAAAAATGTGTTTTTGGGGTTCCGAAGGGGAAGCTGCTTGGATACATCATGTCCAAGCCTGGCATCGAAGCCAACCCCAAAAAAATCATGGCCATCTCTAACATGGGCCCTATACGCAACATCAAGGGCGTACAGAGGCTCACTGGATGTCTGGCCACCCTGAGCCAGTTCATTTCTAGACTAGGTGAATGGGGGATGCCTCTCTACAAACTTCTCAAGAAGATAGATGCATTCATCTGAGCAGAGGAGGCACAACAGGCTTTAAAAAGCATCAAAGCATCACTAACGTCGGCCCCAATCCTCGTCGATTTTGAACAGAGAGAATCCCTCCTCCTCTACATCTTCGCAAGCAACCATGTTGTGAGCATCGCCCTCATTGTCGAGAGGGAGGAGCTAGGACACCCCCTTAAGGTCCAACAACCGGTGTACTTTGTCGGTGAGGTACTCACCGATGCCAAGATTTGCTACCCCTAGGTCTAGAAGCTTCAATGCGCCATTTTGATGGTGACCCAGAAGCTCTTGCACTACTTCACCGATAATGAAGTCATCATCGTCACTTCGTACCCACTGGGAAACATCATCCGCAACCGCGATGCCGTAGGATGAATCTCCAAATGGGCTCTTGAGCTCATGGGCCACGACATCAGGTATATCCCTCGCACTGCTATTAAGTCTTAGGCTCTCACCGACTTCATCGCTGAATGGACGGAAGTCCAGCTCCTGACCCCGGACGTCACCCATGAGTACTGGATGATGTACTTCGATGGGTCGGTCATGGCACCCAGCTTGGGGGCTGAAGTGGTTCTGATCTCCCTAGATGGGAGCAGGCCCCGCTACGTAATCCATCTCCATTTTTCAGCCTCGAACAATGTTGCAAAGTACGAAGCCCTCATCAATGGACTACGCATCACCATGGAGCTCGGCACCACGTGGCTATATGTCCGTGGTGACTCAAAGTTGGTCATCTACCAAGTCATGAAGGAGTCCTCCTGCAACAGCCCTCTCATGGTAGCATACTGCCAGGAGGTGCGCAAGCTCGAGGACAAGTTCTGAGGGATCAAACTGCATCATGTCCCTCAAAAGGACAACGATGCCGTTGACTTCCTTGTGAAATTGGCCACCAGGTGGGTTTCATCTCCAGATGGGGTCTTCATCAATGATCTCTATGAGCCATCTGCCCATGTTCTGGAGGATCCAACCCAAACGCACTCCAACACCAATTTGGCACTCGGGGGCTCCAACCCCCTAACATGCCCCAACCCCGACCAAGTGCTCAGAGCTCCAACCTTGGCGCCTCCATGGCAACGTCCCCTGGCGACATCACTGTGATGGCACTCGATCCAACCAATTGGAGAGCACCACTGCTCTCCAACCTCCTCGAGGTGGTTCTTCCACCAAAAAGGACTGAAGCATGACTAATCGCTCGACACGCCAAGACGTTCGTCACCATCGATGACGAGCTTTACAAACGGAGTCCGTCGAGAGTACTCATGAAGTGCATCCCGATCGACTAGGGGAAACAGCTCCCCCTCAAGGTCCACGCTAGAATCTATGGACATCATGCGGCCCTGAGCTCACTGGTCGGGAAAGCCTTTAGCCAAGATTTCTACTAGCCCACTACACTCTGAGACGTAGAGTAGGTTGTCCATAGGTGTGAAGGACACCAATTCTATGCTCAGCAAACTCACCTACCGGCGCAGGAGCTTCAGACCATCCCCATCACCTGGCCATTCATGGTCTGGTGCCTCAACATGGTCGGACTCCTCAAAAAGGCCTCAAGTGGCTTCACACACCTACTCATAGCAGTGGATAAGTTCACCAAGAAAATAGAGGTGAAGCCCATCACCAATATCCACTCAGAAGAGGCGGTAAGTTCTTCCTCGACATCATCTATCGGTTTGGTGTCCCTAACTATATCATCACCGACCACAGAACAAACTTCACCGAGAAGAAGTTCCTAGACTTCTATGATGCATACGACATCAGGATTGATTGGGCCTCGATCAAACACCCACGTACTAACGGTCAAGTCAAACAGGGCAATGGCATGGTCCTCCAAGGACTCAAGCCCTGCATCTTCGACCGACTCAAAAAGTATGCAGGACGATGGGTTGCAGAGGTCCCAATGATTCTCTGGAGCCTAAGATGACCCCAAACTGGTCCATAGGATTCACCCCTTTCTTCCTGCCATATGGAGCCGTAGCAGTGTTACCATCCGACCTCGATCACGACACCCTAGGAGTAAAGGCCTTCTACCAAGACCAAGCTATGGAGGCTCAGTAGAACATGGTCAACCGGCTCGAGGAGGCTCGTAAGACGATCGTCATCCACTCTTCTCATTACCAACAAACTCTCCGTAGGTACCATGAAAGAAAGATCAGGGGAAGGATCCTCGAGGTCGGTGATCTCGTACTCAGGAGGACCTAGTCAACCAAGGACAAACATAAGCTCTATCTACCATGGGAAGGGTCATACACGGTGGCCGAGGTGATCCGATCAGGTGCCTACCGACTGAAGGACAACAATGACAATGTTCTCACCAACACATGGAACATCGAACAATTACGTCGTTTCTTTCCCTAAAGCTCGGTCTTACCGCTTATTTCCATTCAACGTTTGCTCCTACATCGCCAAGTCTGAACACTCTCGGCCTAGGTCGCTCGGGGGCTCCATGGGGTGCAATACCACCCTCCTTTTTTACTATCATGTAGTAATACTTTTCACCCAAACGAAAGGGTGTCGCCCAAACGAAAGGGCATTCTGTTCCTTTAATTACCCTACGTAACTTGTGCTTTAACCTCCCTACCGATCACACCCCGCCACGACCTATGGTTATGAGCGGCTAAAACTCATAGGCCATGCCCAGGTTCTTAAGGTTGTAGCCTATGGGTCAATGAGCAGGTGCGAAAAAGAAAGGACAAAAAACAAAGCTAAGCAAGGGTAAAAACAAGGGCGGACGGGACAAGCTTCCCCTCACGAGTGATTTCATCACAAAACGAACTTAAAATATTCACGAATGTAAAATTGTTCACATGGGGGCTGTGGCAGAACCTCCTGAAATAACACACTTATGGAGGCGCTTGTCTTCCACTAGACACTAAGCACCCTAAGAGTGAGCTACATCGGGCGGATTCCATCGAGCACACCCCCAAGGGAGAGCCCGAATAATCCACCTTTTTCCCATAGGATCCAATAATGAGAACGTGTTTACATTATTTACTCCATTTATAGTACCAAATTCAGAGCGTGGAAATTTAACATCGAAATAAAAAGAAACATCTATCAATAATATACAAGGATCTGTATGTGCCCCCCAAAAGAATCCTTCACACAATAGCTAGTCCTCAAGCAGTACCTACAATAGGGGTAAATAAACCCTGAGTACACAATATACTCGCAAGACTTATCCGACTAGGGGGAATAATTTTCTGACTCCAAGGAATATGATAAGCTTTATGGTTTGCTGGGTAATATAGCAACAACAACTCTTAAAATAAGAATACATCTATCAAGCTACTAAGCTAGCTCTACCAACTAAGACGCTAAGTTGCCTATCATTTCCACTAAGCAGGTATGAAACATTTCATGTATTAACTTAGCAACTAAAGGCATTCTCACTCTTAATACCGATTTACCATATATATAATAAAACAAGGAGTACCAGCTACCATATTTATCAACCTATTCTAAGGCTACAAAAATTACAGTGAGTGCCCAATAATCTAATGGACCTACTATAAAAAATTCATATCCAAAGCTATTAACAATTTGCCACAAGAATTCCTACAATTATTAATCTAAATGATATTAACACTTTCAAATGATTTAATAGACCTTAGTAGCAACACAAGCATACATAAACTAATCATACTATTAGGTAGACCACATTTTTAGGAACTCAATAGAATTTATTTCACAATTTTTGGCTGCCTATGTGAATTGATAATAATTTCCAAAGTTCAACTTAGAATGTAAATTATAAAGCTAATTCCATCCTTTATAAAATGAAAAAATGATTCTAACTCGCGCGGGACACGAGCGAGCGGCGCAGCCCACTCCTGTGCAGTGCGCGCGTACACGCGCGACCCACTGACACGGCCCACACGGGCGCGGCCCAACCACATGACGACGGCCCACGATGAGGAGGCCCGCGCATGCTGGTCTTTTTGCGAAAACAACCTTGAGCTATGTGTGATTCCCTCCAAGGTTCGCAGCACTATTCTTATAGTCGGCATTTAAGCAAACTAGCCCTCGGAACATCCTATCTTTACCATGGCCAGGTCCTCGAGCACCCGCGCGGCGACGACAGCACTAGGCGGTCTCGCTGGCAAGCCTAGTCCCTCCCTGACCCCAATAGCGAGCCGATGCTCACCTAGATGCAAACATGAATCGGTGGGCGGTGAAGCGGTGAATGGAGACGTGGTCCAGAGCTCTCTCCACGGCGGCGAACTCTCCCTATGGCGGTGGCCATGTTCCCATGAGCCAAGGCACAAATGATGTGAATGAAACAAAGAATGGGCATCAGCCACTCACCTAGAACCTACCTGATGTGGTGGCTTGATCGGGGACGGACCAGGTGCGTCTGACCACGCGCACACGACAAGCATAGCGACGGGCGTGGTGGTGCGACCGCATCAACGGTGCTAGGCAGGCAATAGCAGTGCAAATTGGGTTGTGCACGGGGTGAAGGACTACGAGGTGACACTAGGGGTGCAACCAATTGGGCTTGGGAGGACCAGGTGGGTAATGCCTACGGCAACAGCGTCTAAGCCTTTAATGGCGCGATGACGGACGCTGGCTCCAAATTGGAGCTTGCTAAGGCATGATGTGACATGGCGCGGGTTGGCTAGCTAGCAGGCTAGAAGATGGAGTTGGGAGCGCACTAAATTGACTAGACACGACCTATCCACGCTGAATTGGTGGTGCGGCCTAGCTAGACTGGCAGCAGAGGAGGTAGAGGGAAAAGAAAGGAATGGGGTTGGCTGCTTGTGCAAGCTCTGGCAGGACGTGGCTGACTCACATGTGCAAGCACTACGAGCCAACATAGCCAAGAGAGGGGGCATACCGCGTGTTGGTGGTGGCAACGCAGCAGTGTGGTTGTGACACCATTAATGGCAAACGACAAGCTGGTGGCCTCAGCAAGGCCATGTGCATGAATTCGCCGACAACGATGCAGGCGGATGCGACGCAACACTATGGCATGGCGGTGATAGCGCATCGTAGTATGGTGATGGGATGGCAGTGGCGCGGCGGCTCAGGTGGACACGACGCAAGGCAACAACACTGACTTAGTGAGGGCAGGTGACCAGAGCATCGGGCCTGCCGAGCGTGGTGGTGCACGGTGTGGGAGTGTGCGTGCTCTGCTCATGCAATACGTGCCTAGGCATGTCAACAACGGTGATGCCACTACACCTGAGTGGAATGGTGACGATGCCTGGCAGAGCAGAGCCAGCAACAAAGCGACGCAGACGGTCCCAAGGCACCAGTAGCGACGTCAGCAACAGCGCACCTCACAGTAGTGGGAAGGAGCAGCTACACGCCCTGAGTAGCCGGCCACCATGACCAGTAGGGCGCGGCCAGACACGCATGCGCGTTTAGTGCACCGATGACAGCACAGGAGCATGGTGACCACGTCAACGCGAGGAACTCGGCCCAAAACGTGCCTTGCACGCTTTTTAAAGTGTCCCAAAAAATCCAATTCGATGATTCAATTGCCAAACCACCCATGCTATACTTAAGAGGGCATGCTAGGCTACTAAAACAAGCCTTAATACCCCATCACTCCTTAACCTGATTCTTCTACAAAAATCACCAAACCTAGCTTTGTCAAACCACTTTTCAGACTTACAAAATCGACTAAGTCTTATCGGATTCGCGTCAAATTTGATTTCCAAGCTATTCGGTATGCTAGCTAGTGAATTCATCTCTCGACCATAGGTATTTCACCATCATCTACAATGTTCATACTTCCAACTTTACTAAAGTTCCGTATATACGTTCTATAGTGTTTTCATTTAATAAAAATTCGTGAACACGAGTACTTGATAATTTATACATCACGAACAGACTTTACGCATTTCCGCTAGTCGTTTCAAGTTACGTAAATTGATTCACACACTATATTACATACATTGACACATAACCATGTTGATCATGACATATTTTAGCAAAAGATTTTACAGTGTAACACCGAGGGTGTTACAAATCTACCCCCTTAAAACAAAATCTCGCCCTGCGATTTTTATGTGCCTAGTGTGGGAAAAAGATAAGAAATGCATTTTGAAATAAACAACTTCCTCGATGAACTAGAAAAAAGATGGGGATAATGCTCCAGGATGTAACTTTTGTGCTCCCACGTTGCTTCATCTTTCGAGTGGTTTTGCCACTGAACCTTGTAGAACTTCACCACATTGTTCCTAGTCACTCTTTCTTTCTCATCTAAGATCTTGACAAGATGTTCAATATACATCAAGTTAGGATGAAGGAGAAGTCCTTCAATTTCCATAGCTTCATCAGGTACTCACAAACATTTCTTCAACTGAGATACGTGGAACACATCGTGTACCACCAATAAAATATCTAGAAGTTGGAGACGATAAGCAACTGGGCCACACTACCTCACAACCTTGTAAGGACCCACATATCGAGGGGCTAGCTTGCCCTGAACACCAAACCGATACACCCCTCTCATAGGAGACACCTTGAGGTACACATAATCCCCAACTACAAACTACAAAGGTCTTCTTTGCTTGTCCGCATAAGCTTTCTGTTGGCTCTGAGCTGCCTTCAAATGACTCTGAATAATACTAACTTGCTCTCAAGCTTCTTTGATGAAATTAGGCCCAAAATATCCATGGTCTCCCACTTCAACCTAGTTAAGTGGTGTCCTACATTTCTTCCCATATAAAGCTTCAAAGGGTGCCATACGAATGCTTTCTTGATAGCTATTGTTGTAGGAAAACTCAGCTAAGTTCAAGCATTCATCCCACTTCTCAGGAAAAGAAATGGCACAAGCTATCAACATATCTTCAAGTACTTGGTTGACCCTTTTCATTTGGCTATTAGTCTGTGGATGATAGGCTAAACTATAGAGGAGACTAGTACCAAGACACTCCTAGAGATGCTTCCAAAAATAGGAGACAAAGACAGATCCTCTATCAGAGATGATAGTGAGAGGAACTCCATGCAAGGTCACAATCCTTTCAAAATACAGCTTGGCATACCTTCTAGCTGAATATCTAGAATCCACTAGGAGAAAATGAGCTGACTTGGTAAGGCGATCCATAATGACCTAAATAGAGTTATAGCCCTTGGATGTGTGGGGTAAACCCACAATAAAATCCATGAAAATATCTTCCCATTTTCAAATGGGAATGGTCAAGGGCTACAAATATCCTAGGGTACGCATGTGGTCTGCCTTAACTCTCCCACAAGTGTCACACTCCACGATGTACTTGGTGATATCCTGCTTCATATTGGACCACCAATACAAGTGGCGCAAATCATGGTACATCTTGTTACTGCCAGGATGAATAGACAACTTGGAATGATGAGCTTCATTCAAAACCTTCCTTCTAAGCTCATCATTTGATGGAACCACCAATCTATTCTTGTACTTTACTACCCCTTGCTCATCAATACTAAACTGAGGACCACGCCCTTTTGCAATTAGTTTCTTGATGTGAGGAATTTCTAAAGTATCTTGCCTTTGCTCCATAATAAGCTACTCAAGTAAATCTGAGACTAAGGCAATGTGAGCTAGCACCTAAGCATGGTTGAGAGACAAAGGTGTTTCTTCAGCCTGATATGACTTTTGGCTCAAAGCATCAGCTACCACATTAGCTTTTCTAGGGTGGTAATGTACCTCCAAGTTATAATCCTTGATTAATTCCAACCATCTCCTTTGCCTCATATTCAACTCAAACTGAGTGAAAATATATTTGAGGCTCTTGTGATCCATAAAAATGTGTACTTTGTCCCCCAACAAATAATGCCTCCAAATTTTTAGAGTGTGCACCACGGGAGCCAGCTCTAAATCATGGGTGGAATAATTCACCTCGTGCTTTTTTAGCTAGCGTGAAGCATAAGCTATCACCCACCCATCCTACATAAGCACACATCCCACCCCTATCTTCGAGGCATCACAATATACATCAAAAGGTCTGCCAATATCTAGTTGGGCCAGCACAGGGGCAGTGGTAAGAAATTTCTTCAAAGTTTGGAAGTCTTCTTCACAAGCCGGGCTCCAAACAAACTTAGCATCTTTTTGGAGTAGCTTGGTCATCGGCTGAGCTATTTTGGAGAAGTCTGGAATGAAGTGCCGATAGTATCCTACAAGACCAAGGAACTGACGAATTTGATGCACTGACTTGGGAGACTTCCAATTCAGCACATCTTGCACCTTGCTTGGATCTACAGAGGAGCCATCAGGAGTCAGAACATGTCCCAAAAACTACACTCGATCTAACCAAAACTCACACTTGCTGAGTTTGGCATACAACTTGTGTTCCCTCAATTGAGTTAGTACTATCCGAAGGTGTCAGGCATGCTCTTCCTTGTTCTTGAAATATATCAAGATATCATCAATGAATACCACCACAAACTTATCCAACTCTGGCATAAAGACTGAGTTCATGAGATACATGAAGAATGCAGGAGCATTGGTGAGACCAAAAGACATGACTAGGTATTCATACAACCCATACCTAGTAGAAAAAGTTGTCTTTGGTATATCTTATGGTCTAATCTTGATTTGATCATAGCCTAAATGGAGATCAATCTTGGAGAACACCTTGGCACCATCTAGTTGATCGAACAAAGTATCGATATGAGGTAAATGATACTTGTTCTTAATGGTTACCGCATTGAGAGGGCGATAATCCACACACCTCCAAAGAGTGTCATCCTTCTTTTTCACAAAAATGGCTGGACAACCCCATGGTAATGAGCTAGGATGGATGAATCCTTTTTCTAACAACTCTTCTAACTACTTCATTTTAGCCAATTCCTTCAAGGCCATGCGGTACAGATGTTGGGAGACAGGAGCAGTGCCTGGCTCTAACTCAATGGCGAACTCCACATCTCTATCTAGTGGCAACCTAGGTAGATCTTTAGGAAAGACATCCGGGAACTCACAAACAACAGGAATAGAGGTAAGATCAGGAGAAGCTTTGGCATGAACAGCAACAGGTAAGGCTAGATCTGAGGGTATAAGAAGAGACATCCTATCCTCAGAAGAAGGAAGCCGTAACTCAACAACTCTCTGCTTTAGATCCAAGACTACCCCATATACCCACAACCAGTTCATTCCTATAATTGCATCAATGCCTTATCTAGGCAGCACCATGAACTGGAGGTGGTAAGTGTGAGTGGCTAACACTAAGCCCACTATGTCCGTCCGAGTATTAACGCACAATTGCGCACCTGGAGTACTAATTCTATAGGCAAAGGTATAGCCATAAGAGGTATATTATGCCAGTGTGCAAATCCCATGCTCATGAATGAATGTGATGCACCAGAATCAAACAACACATAAGCTGGATGGGAATCAATGGTGAACATACCAGCCATCACAGGTTCATTTTGCAATATTTCCTTAGCCTCCATGAAATTAACCTATCCAGATCGGCTCACTAGCACTTTCTTCTTTATAACTGTCTGCTTGATCAGGCGGGAGTTAGCTGAGGGCTGAGCAGACTGGGTAGGCTAGTTTTGCGGACACTCCCGGGCATAGTGGCCTTCCTTACCACACTTGAAACAAGCACCGGGCTTGTTCCCCTATCTTTGATGAGGTGGGACCTGCTTCCCCTGAAGCTGCTAATGTTGCACCTGCTGAGTAGGTGCACGATACTGAGTGGAAGGTGCCTGAAAGGTTTGCTGAGGCTGTCGAAATGAATGCCCACCCGAAGATTGATAGGGCACCTACTTGACAACCTATACCTTCTGCGCCTGGGGGTGACTAGAAGACCCAGTAGCCACCTGCTTGCGCTTCCATTCTGCCTGAGAGTCACGCTACAATCCCTCCATGGCAATAGCAGCATTCATCATCGCCCCAAAGGTCTGGTAGTTTCCTGTATATAACTCCTTCTGCAAGATGCAAGGGAGGTCGCGATAGAAACAGTCCCTCTTCTTCTCATTCATATCAATGTGAGTCCTAGCATACTCCGACAAGTGGTTGAACTTGTTGATATAGTCCATCACAGACATGCTTCCTTGCCTCAGGTCCAGAAATTCTATCAACTTCCTCTTTAGAACACCAGCAGGAATATAATACTCTCTGAAGGCCATAGTGAACTCCTGCCAGGTCACCCGGTGATCTGCCGGCCGCATGGCATTAAATGTGTCCCACCATGCACTAGCAGATCCCAACAGCTGTTGCGCTGCAAAGCACACTTTTTGCTCCTCAGTTACGATGTGTAGCAGAAACTTTTGCCCCAAAATGCAAAGCCAATGCTTCGTATCTAGAGGCTCAACCATTGGCGTGAACGTGGGTGGGTGCGTCTTTAAGAAATCCTGATAAGAGCAGGGTCCCTCAGGACCACGGGCACCACCCCCATTCCCACCATTGCCCCTGTGGCCTCCATGGGCGAAGCCACCGATAGCATATGTCAGCAGCTCCATGGCACGGGCTGACTCGTGTTGAGTAGCCAACATCTCCACCATCATCTCTGCATGAGTCATTGGAGGTGGCGGTGGCGGAGGAGGAGCCAGAACTGAGGCCTCATGGCTCTCCCCGTTGCCATTCCCATTGCCCCGACCACTTTCACTTTGGCCTTCGCTAATGCCATGGCCCACTCCGGCACTGTTGCTCCCACGACCAGACCTCAAGTTTATCTGAAAATAGATAGGAACCAACCATTTAGGACAACCCTCCAGATCAGAAACAAGAGATTAGAGAAATGATAAGACATTTATTAAAGCATTCTTTTAGTTCATCCTATCAATTCACTAATCAATTATACGTGTAGGGGGAGTTTGGTTTAAACAAGATTCTCTTATCGTGATGTATGCATCGGCCTGTATGTTCACTCAAGCCAGAATATAGATGCATTCGCAAAATTTTCGGCACATTGCACACTCACTTTCCTCTTGCTAAACAATTCTTACGCAGTGTAAGTTAGTGTACCTATAGAAAACTGACTAGGTAAAACCAGTGCCACTATCCTAGATAGACCATATTGCTAGGGCTTATACTTATTTACATAATTTTATCGCATCCTACTTTTCGCAAAACTTTTGTTGGTCAAATTTTAAGCTTTGGAAAAGAGTGATGAAACTCGTAGACTCATTATTGGCTTTGGTATCAACTGTGGCAAAACCTCCCGAAATAATGCACTTATGGATGTGCTTGTCTTCCACTAGACACTAAGCACCCCGAGAGCGAGCTACATCGGGTAGATTCTGCCGAGCACACCCCAAGGGAGAGCCCAAATAATCCACCTTTTCCCCTAGGATCCAATAATGAGAACGAGTTTACATTACTTAGTCTATTTCATACATCTAGAGTTCTTAGAAATATATTATTACAGTATCAAATTCAGAGCGTGGAAATTTAACAGCGGAATGAAAAGAAACATCTACTGATAATATACAAGGATCCGTCTGTGTCCACCAGAAGAATCCTTCATACAATGGCTACTCCTCAAGTAGTACCTACAATAGGGGTAAATAAACCCTAAGTACACAATGTACTCGTAAGATTTATCCGACTAGTGGGAATAATTTTCAGACTCCAAGAAATATGATGAGCTTTATGGTTTGTTGGGTTCCTTTTTGCATAAAGCAATACTAATAGTGAATCCTTATGTATATTAATTATTAGCATTCATGATTAGTTCATTATCTAACCATTCTATGTAAGCACCTGTTCTACTTTGAAGCAAGAGTTGAGCAAATAGTTCCATTTTACCACCTTTCCTCTTTCAGTTCTTACTACGGTGCTAGAGTGTAGACAAACCATACCGAATCACCCAGCGATTTGTGAATCAATATGCCTAGCTGGGTACCCCCAAAACACATGCCCCACTTATACCCCTGGCACAAGCAGGACCAACCCGCCACTCTCCTGTCATGGGGTTTAGGTCCCCATCCAAACTTGGATTCCAAGCCCCCGCTCCTGAATCCCAAACTCAATGCGGTTCTTAGACCTCCACCATCCCTGCCTCTAATCAGTCGGTCCAGAAAGAGCTGGAACCTATGACAAGAGAGCAACAAGCCTTCCCTACGCCCATACACAACTATGTGCTCGGGATAATAAGTTTGAGACTTGCCTAGAGTCCAATGCAACGGTCGGTCCTTAACCAACTCAGATAGGGAAACAGTGTAACCAAGCTATGCCCCGTTGGCCGTAGAACACAACCTCTTACACCCACTAATACCCAAACTATATCCCTACCCGGTCTTCATTTTTCCTTTCCACCATTTTTATCATGAGTGATAATAATAATCACCTATTGTGAGTAACGACAGGTTACTCACGCTACCGAAATCCTAAGCATAATAGCTACTCAACCTATACTAGTAGGACTCATAGGTGGTTATATCTATGCATGTAGTTTCCATAAAATGCCTGTAATGTAAATGCACATCATATATATATTTAGTGATCATTCAAAATAAGGGTTATGCACCGGGGCTTGCCTTAGGCAGGCATGGTGTCGACAAAGTCAGCAACTGATGGCTCTAGGGCTCCCTCCTGAATGAGAATCTCCTCCTCGTACTCTTCAATGATCTCCTTGTACTCCTGTTTGCCCGCAGGCACGAACTCTACTAACTCATTATCTACATGCATGAAATGATGATGCAACACTTAGTAATACGGCAACAACAACTCTTAAAATAAGAATACATCTATCAAGCTACTAAGCTAGCTCTACCGACTAAGATGCTAAGTTGCCTATCATTTCCACTATGCAGGTATGAAACATTTCATGTATTAACTTAACAACTAAAGGCATTCTCACTCTTAATACCAATTTACCATATATATAATAAAACAAGGAGTACTAGCTATAATATTTATCAACCCATTCTAAGGCTATAAAAATTACAGTGAGTGCCTAATAATCTATTGGACCTACTATAAAAATTTCATATCCAAAGCTATTACCAATTTGCCACAAGAATTCCTACAATTATTAATCTAAATGATATTAGCACTTCCAAATGATTTAATAGACCTTAGCAGCAACATAGGCATACATAAACTAATCATACTATTAGGTAGACCACATTTTTTGGAATTCAATAGAATTTATTTCACAATTTTTGGTTGCCTATGTGAATTGATATTAATTTCCAAAGTTCAACTTAGAATGTAAATTATAAAGCTAATTCCATCCTTTAAAAAATGAAAAATGGATTCTAACTCGTGCGCCCCACGAGCGAGCGGCGTGGCCCACTCCTGCATAGTGCGCGTGCACACACACGACCCACTAATGCGGCCCACATGGGCGCGGCCCAACTATGTGACAACGACCCACGACGAGGAGGCCTGCACGCGCCGGTCTTTTTGCGAAAATGACCTTGAGCTACATGCGATTCCCTCCAAGGTTCGTAACACTATTCTTACAGTTAGTGTTTAAGTGAACTAGCCCTTAGAACATCCTATCTTTACCACGGCTAGGTCCTCGGGCACCCATGTGGCGCCGACGGCACTAGGCGGTCCCGCCAGCCAGCCTAGTCCCTCTCTGCCCCCAATAGCGAGCCAAAGCTCACCTAGATGCAAACATGAATCAGTGGGCGGTGAACGGAGATGTGGTCTAGAGCTCTGTCCATGGCGATGGACTCTCCCTGCAGCGGCGGCCATGTTCTCGTGAGCCAAGGCACAAACGACATGAACATACCAAAGAATGGGCATTAGCCACTCACGCAGAACCTAATGTGGTGGCTAGACCAGGGACGGACCGGGTGCATCTGGCCACACACACACGGCAAGCACAGCGACGGTCGTGGTGGCGCGACCACATCAATGGCACTAGGTAGGTAATAGCAGTGCAAATTAGGGTGTGCATGGGGTGAAGGACTGCGAGGCAAGGCTAGGGGTGCAACCAATTGGGCTCGAGAGGACCAGGCAGGTAATGCCCACGACAATGGCATCTAAGCCTTTAATGGCACGAGGGCAGACAATGGCTCCAAATTGGAGCTTGCCAAGGCATGATGTGACACGGTGTGGGGTCAGCTGGCTAGTAGGCTAGAAGATAGAGTTGGGAGCGCACTAAATTGACTGGACACAACCTATCCACGCCAAATTGGTGGCGCGACCTAGATGGACTGGCAGCAGAGGAGGGAGGGGGACAAGAAAGGAATAGGGCCAGTTGCTTGTCCAAGCTCTTGCGAGACATGGCTGACGCACATGTGCAAGCACTATGAGCCAACACAGCTAGGAGAGGGGGGCATACCCATGTGCAGGCGGTGGCAGCGCAGCAGTGCGGTCATGATGCCATTAATGGTGAATGACAAGCAGGTGGCCTCAGCAAGGCCACATGCACAAATTCACCGACAATGACATAGGCGAATGCGATGCAACGTTGTGGCATGGTGTTGACAATGCGGCACAGTACGGTGATAGGACGACGGTGGCACAATAGCTTAGGTGGACGCAATGCAAGGTAGTGGCACTGACCCAGCGAGGGTAGGCGACCAGAGCATCAGGCCCGCTGAGCGCGGCGGTGCACGACGTGGGAGTGTGCATGCTCTACTCATGCAACACATGCCTGGGCATGGCAGCGGTGATGCCACTGCACCCGAGCAGAACAGCGACAACGCCTGGCGGAGCAGAGCCAGCAATGGAGCGACGTGGGTGGTCCCAAGGCACCAGCAACGACGTCAACAGCAACGCACCTCATAGCAGTGGGAAGGAGCAGCTGCATGCCCCCAAGCAGCTGGCCACCATGACCAGTCGGGCATGGCTAGAGACACATGCGCACATGGCCGGCGCGCTGCCGATGGCACAGGAGCACGGTGATCGCGTCAACGCAAGGAACCTGGCCCAAAACATGCCATGCACGCTTTTTAAAGCGTCCAAAAAAATCCAATTCGATGATTCAATTGCCAAACCACCCATGCCATACTTAAGAGGGAATGCTAGCCTACTAAAACAATCCTTAATACCCCATCACTCTTTAACCCGATTCTTCTACAAAAATCACCAAACCTAGCTTTGTCAAACCACTTTTCAGACTTACAAAATCGACTAAGTCTCTATCAGATTCGCATCAAATTCGATTTCCAAGCTATTCGGTATGCTATCTAGTGAATTCATCTCTTGACTGCGGTATTTCATCATCATGTACAACATTCATACTTCCAACTTTACTAAAGTTCTGTATATACGTTCTATAGTGTTTTCGTTCAATAAAAATTCATGAACATTCATACTTTATAATTTATACGTCACGAACGGCCTTTCGTTAATCTTCCGTTAGTCATTTCAAGTTACGTAAATTGATTCACACACTATATTACATACATTGACACATAACCATGATGCTCATAGCATGGTTTAGCAAAAGATTTTATAGTGTAACACCGAGGGTGTTACAGGGGCTCCCCCATGAACTCATGTTTTACATAAATTGACTATTTCTACTCTAATTCCATTATGACCCCTGGCTGCATCGACTGACGATGTGATTGATGAGGATGAAGGCAGTCGGCTACGATCGAAATGATGTTCGGCTCAGTTGGGGGCGGGACGATGCTCGCATCCGACTCAGCCTCCGCTACCTCTACAGGCTGGATGACGTCTTCCTGGCGCACATCTACAGCCATAGTCGAACGATGAGCCTCCATCACCCATTGCACGGTGACCTGCTCCATCTCGCCCAACCCCTTAGGTTTAAGCTCTACCTCGCCCGGCCTCTAGGTCACGGGCTTCGCCTCACCTGACCTCTTGGGTTCATGCTCTACCTCGCCCGACCTCTTGGATTCATGCTCCGCCTCGCCTAGCCTCTTAGGTTCGTGGCCCTGGCTGACAGGACACAACCTGCCCAACAAAACATCGCCTAGGCAGGGCCCACCACTATCGCAACTTGGGCATGGGAAACGAGGCACAACCACATGCGAATGACCCTCCACCTTCCTAGGTAGGGTTTGGAGGGGCCCACCGATGGAATCTCCATCAAGGAGAGGCCAACTGGTCACCTGAGTCGATCGGATGGCTCGGGTGGCTGCCGAGAGATAGGTAAGGAGTAGTGGGATGCCCCATGCGGGTTATGCCAACTCTATCACGAATGATAGGCCCGGATTCCACTCGGACATATCCGATAGGAGCTCCTCAAACCCGTTAGTCGAGCCGTCGAGGTAACTTTACCAACCCTTGTTATACTTTTCTAGTGCATGATCATTCATTCATCCATTCTCATGCATGCATTCATACATTCATCCAATCTTATGCATGCATTCATACATTCATCCTTACATTCATCCCTATATCCAAGCATTGCATATGTAATTGTTGCATCACAATGCGTCGTGTTATGTCACAAAGCGATAGTCGTCTCATTCGATATGAGCAGTGACCAACCGGGGTTTGAAGGTTGGCCCGCGAAGGGCTCGAGGCCACCTATCATCAAACAGAGCTAGGGGAGAAAACATAGATGAGCCCCAGCGGCCTTTGCCTGATCCGCTCAGAAGTGGACAGGGTCATCTTGACCTTCTTGTTCGATCCTAACCTCGAGCCATGCCCATAGAATCTCCATCGAGGGGAGGCAAGTGGGCCACCTAAGTTGGTCTTTGTAATGGCTTGAGCATCTACTAGGAGGTGGGTTAAGGAGTAGTGGAATACCACATGAGGGCTATGCTGACCCCATTACGAACGACGGACCCGGATTCCACTCGGACATACCCGTTAGTGAGCTCACCAAGCGCGTCACTCGAGCCATCGAGGCAAGCGACATTATCTCAACCCCTCTAATTGTAGAAACCACGGATGGGGTGATGCAAGAAACTTGACTGGCCCCTACCGAGCCCAACAGGGCTTAGGGGCTTAGGCTACTTGACCCTGACTTGGGAATCTAGTCGACCACATAGGTTGTAGTCGGAACAGACATGCACAAACACCCTGATCGGAAGAGACATAGGAGTCCACAGTCCCAAATAAGAGTACCAAGGTGCTTAGCCTCCGACTGACTCCCTAGTTGGCCGTAGGCTCGGGGGCTACACCCACCAAGTGCACTCGCACGCACCCAGTGGAAAATAGATTACCAGCGAGTCTCCTCCTTAGGGGCTAGGTGCCTATGTCTACACAGCGCACCTCCACAGCCTTCGCTAGTCCCTTCCTCAGGGGCTAGGTGCCAATATCCCTTTGGCACGCCTCTACGGCCTTAGATAGTCCTCCCCACAAAGGCTGGGCACCCGTATCCACTTTGCGTGCCTCCATGGCCTTTGCCAGTCCTCCACATGGAGTCTAGGTGCCTAAATCCTACTTGGTTACCCAACGCGGTACAACAAACCAAGGGGGAAAACACCAAAGTTCCAATAGCATCCCCTTCATGACTTCATAGAAGTCCCAAAGGGGCTTAGAGCTCCTATCGGTTTCATAAACCCAGGGTCCCCAATGGACCCACTTGCCTACAAAACTCGGCCTAGTAGGCGGTGCAACGATAGCACATGCCATGCCTAGATACATAATAACAGGCCAAGACCATGATCCAGTCCTCGACCGGCACCTCCGGCCAGGAGATCTGGTTGGCCCTGACCTTTAGGTCATGGGCTTAGCCTCGCCCGACCTCTGGGGGTGGGCTCCGCCTCGCCCGACCCCTTTCTCTGACCAAGGATATGCCAGACCTCTGCTCGCTGCTCTTTCCCAACCAACATGACCGGGGATGACTGGGAACAACCAACTAGGGACGCCTGCTCGGTGTGGGTCTAGGTTGCAGGTGGAGCAGATAAGGTAAGGCGCTGTCGATGTTTCACCACCGATAGCCTACCACGGGGATACCCGAGGCAGTATGTTCAGGCTTCAATGTATGCGGAACTCGACGGTAAACGCAAGATACAGTCGATTTATTCTGGTTTGGACCCTCGATCTTTGATCGAGTAATAACCCTACGTCCAGTCGGCGTTAGCCTTTGCGTTGGATTGATTGTAAAGTGTTGTGTCGTAAAAGTCATGTCTCTAGGAACCCTGCCCTCCTTTATATAGTCAGGAGGTCAGAATCCTAGTCGGTTTATAATGAGAGTTCCTAGTAGAATTACAGAATACTACTACTACTAAGATTACATGGGAAGAATCCTAGTTAGACTAGATCTTCTCTCTTCCTTGCAGGGTATCCCATGGGTCCCACACTGACAAGCCCCCAAGCACTTCATGGTTGAGCTCTGGAAACTTTGTCTTGTTCCTTCAGGTCTTGTCGAGCAGGAACAAGCGTCGTCCGAGTGCTTTCTTGAGCGAAACCGTATAGCGCTTCATGAGATCTTCGCGTGGTGTGTACCTTTTTAAAGAAAAAAGTACTCCCATTTGGGTGTAGCCCCTGAGCCTCTTGCTATTTGGCACAAGGAGCTGGAGGGTCTTCTCTTGAAATTGCTCTGATTCTTCATCGAAGGGCTCCTAAGCATATACCCAGGTTCTTTGTCAAAAAGAGCTCGGATATAGCTATGTCCAGGTTCTTTTTGTCATGTGGCCTTGAAGTGGTCTATCTTGAAGAAGTCTTCTGAGTGATGTGTGCTTTTTTTTTGAAGGAAAAAGTGCACTCACTGAGTGTAGCCCCCGAGCCTCTTGCTATTTGGAAGAAAAAGTTGGAGGGTCTTGAATCTTATGTTGTTTGAAAAATGCTGTCTTGAGGAAGTCTTCTGAGTGGTGTGCGCTTTTTTGAAGGAAAAAGTGCACTCACTGTGTGTAGCCCCCAAGCCTCTTGCTATTTGGAACAAAAAGTTGGAGGGTCTTGAATCTGAGTTGTTCAAATGACTGAAAGCCTTTCCTATTGCATCCCCCAAGTGTATACCTGGGTTCTTTTATCCAAAAAGAACTTGGATACAAGTTCTTGGCATGTTCTCTGATAGTCTGCTATTGTCAGATGTAGTTGTATAGTGGTGGTTGATAGTAAATGCTGTTTGTTTACGAGTTGCACAGTGTTGGTATATTCTTCCGAATATGCTCGTTCTTGAGTACTGCTCCTTCATGCCTAAGTTCTCTTTCATTGAATTCTGTCTTTTCACTGTGTCCTTTGTTAGGTTTGTTCTGTTGGTGCTCCTGGTCCATGTGCACCGCTTCTTTGGCCTATAAATATCCTCCTTGTGTGTTGTTTTGATTCATCGAGCATTTTGTTGCGTGGTCTAAAATCTCCATAGTCATGAATATGGTAGTTTGTGAAGTAGAGCAGCCTTCGGGCGTATTTTGTAGTTTTTGTGTATTTTGCCATAGCTGGAGGGAGTCTTGTGATAGGGATTAGAGGTAGGCTAATCCTGCAGTAGCATTATACTTAGAAGTACGTGGCGGTAGTCGGAGGGAGTCTTGTGATGTGGGATATGTTCCTTCATCTAGCAGTTCTGGGTTGATCCTCGTCGCCTGCCCTGAGACTGTCCGGTGCAGATCAACACCATATCTAGCATCACAACAGACTTGGGTAGACAGATGCCTACCGGCCTTCTCTGCTCCATGTTGTCCCGCTGTGCTGCTGATTTCTGCCTTGGATGCACTGCGTCCATCCTTTAAAGAAAATAGTGTAGCCAAGTGTGGTTTGTTCTACCGAGTAGCAATTTGGAACACGTAGTCGTTTCAGAGCCTAGCTATGTCCAGGTTCCTCTTTGCTACCTTGCCTGTCATAGTACCGAGTTCGTTGGGTCTTGTAAGATGTGTAATCTTCTATTTTTGAAACCATTTATAATGAAAAGAATCTTGTCTTCTGAGTTGTCATTCTTTATTCTGCTGATGTCCTAGTTTTTTATGAGATTCCCGAGTTCTTTCTATAAGGACCGGGTTGTTGCGTTCCTTGTGAGGTAACCCTTTGTTGCTTCATGGTTGATGAGTTCTTTTTGTAGCAATATGATAACTCCGCCATGGTGCTGGATGGATAAGTCTAAAATCTGCCCGTTGAACTGTACCGTTGTGTGGATTTGTGCCGTCCGTCATTTTAGCTGTGTCAATAAATGGACCATTGCGTCCTCATGCCGTGTTAAAACGGGCCTGGTGGGCCACGTTTTTACTGGTGTAAAATCTATTTAAGGGCCTTTCCTCTTCTTTTTCTTTACTGCCCTGATTTTCCCTTGAAACCCTATTCTTCAAACTTCCGTCGCCGCATTGTTGCCGTCATCTGAGTGCCACTATCCGAATCATCATTGCCTCCTAGTTCTTTATTGCTCCCGCTAGTATATGGGTAGGAAGAAATCAGTGAGCAAGTCCCAAGCAGCCTTTGTAGACGAGGAGGCATCACTTTCCATGATTGAGAATCAAGAGTTTATGGCCATGAGGGCTGCTCAAAAGATTTGGCCGGCTCCGACAATGACTAAAGATTAGCTTTGCGAGCTTGTTAGCAATGGTCTGATTCAGAGCAAGGACATTGCTAATTGGAGAGCTCCAGGCGAGCATCGGGTCCCTACTCCAGGTCCTAGTGAGATTATTCTTTTTGCCTCCTTTATCCGTGCCGGACTCTGCCTTCCTGCTTTTGCTTTTCTTCACTGATTTCTCAACTATTTTGGGATTAGCCTGAACCATCTCACTCCCAATGTTGTCCTTCATCTTTCTATTTTCGTTCATCTTTGTGAAACTTTCCTTGGAATTCCTTCTTCTATTTCTCTCTTTCGTTACTTCTTACGTCTGAAGCCACAACCCCACTGTGATGACACCAATGTTCTTGGTGGCTGTGGGATTCAGTTTCGCCAGGGTCTTAAGAGCAAATTCTTTGACTATGACCTGGTTGATTCTATGAGGGATTGGTGTGCCGACTAGTTTTATGCTGCCAATTTGATTCCTCCTCTTTCCGTTCATTCTAGATCTAGTCCCTTGGTTAATGACCGATGGGAAAAGAACCCCCTAACGATGGATGAGAGCCAAGCGATCAAGCCATTTCTTGAGAGGATATGTACTCTGAAGTAGCAGGGCTTGACCGGCTTTGGTATTGTCTCTAGTTTTCTTTGCCGTCGTGTTCAGCCTCTGAAGGAGCGGGAGAATTTTGGGTTTGAGTACTCTAGGGCGGAGGACCCTTCTTGTATGGTCCTTGCCCTTGAGTTGACTAATGAGGAGGTGCTCGAGTGTCTTCAGAAGATGCTGAAAGGAGTAAGCATCATCCCGCTTGCTGTCCTTGAGTATAGTGCTAACAACCCGCCTCCTGCTGTGAGTTGTTTTTTCTTATGCGAGTACTTTTTGTATTTCTTTTGCTGTCTCCACTTTTTGCTTAGTCTTCCTTGTCTTGTTGTTTTACTCTTTTATAGGAATTGGGTGTCATTTCGCTGATCTGATTCCCCTTGATGATTGCCCTACAAATGTGGAGGCCGGGGATAGTCTTGCTGGGGCATCCATGACCAGTAAGTTTCAAACCACCACAATATTTCCTGGCGTTTCTTCTGCAAACCTTGATGTATATGTAGAGTATGTTCCTCGTCTAGTTCCTCGAGCTCCTCGTACTATCGGAAAGAGGGGGTGAGCGGATAGTTCTTCTTCTGCTCTATCTGCTGCCAAGAAGTCTCACCTGTCGAGTACTCGTCCAGGTACTCTAGTTGTAGCTAGCATGCTCTTAGGTGAGCATATTAATACACTTTGTCCTTTTGTTGTTTGTTTTTATCTTTGGCCAAGTACTTTTTGTCCTTTTTCAGCTGGTGCTATGGTGGCCTTGGTCGAGAGTGAGGAAGAAGCGGATGATGATGTCGCCCTTGTTACTCGTCGGTGAGTTGTTTTCTTGTTTTCCTGTTGTTGAATCCCTCTTTTTGTTTTAACTTTGGTCTTGTTCTCTTGTAGTAAGCGGTCATCGGGTTCGAGTTCTTCTGGGGCTCCAGTACCGGCCGCGCCGCTCCTGTCACAGGGTGGCGGTGATGTTTTTGCCGCTATAGTTCCCCCTCTTAGGTCCTCTATTGGTTTTCTAAAGAAGAGGGTAGCTGAGTGAGTGATTCCTTGTTATGCTTCTTTGCTTCTGTTTTCTTTTTCCTGACTCATATTCTTATCGTTGAATTTTCTTATCATCTTGCAGACCCTCGCCTTATCTTACTCCTCAGCCACCCTCTTGTTAGTCCTCTGGTGCGCCCCCATGTACTGAGTCAAAGGACTCAGAAAGTACGGTCGGTGAGGTGGCTATGAGGGAGATGGGGCCCCTGGTGATCATGCTGCTTCGGATCTGCTAACTCTGGGGGTGACCATGGCCGTGGGGGTGGATCCATCTAAGGAGGTAGCCGAGGCTTCCTAGGAGACGACCCTGGTTTTGCCTTCTTTGCCTGCGCTAGCTTCTCCTTCTGCTTCTCTTAGTACCAGTGCTCCACATTTGGATGATGATGTGTTGCATCAATTTGATGCTACTCATCGGTTGTCAGAGAGGACCGCTGCTTGGGGAAACTTGGCGACCTTTGCGACTTCTTTTGGGGAAAAGCTCTAGGTAAGTTTTTTCTGAAGTTCTTTCTATGGATGTTCATCTTTCTTCTATCCTTATGTCTTGTTTTTCTCTCTCTCTTTTTGCTCAGTCATTTTCTCATGATCATACCGACTTCTTTTTCTCGTCTAAAACCGAGAAAAAGTTGTCTTCTGAGGTGAGTACCCTAAAGGTAGAGCTTGACCTCTATCGGGCCGAGTTGGAGACCGAGCGTCAGACGCATCAGAAGGAGGAGAAGGCTCTCCATGCCCAGGTGGTTGAGGCAGAAAAGCAGAGGGATGCAGCTGCCCAGGAGGCCTTGAAAAATGTGGAGGCCATGAAGAAAGAGTGCACTGGTATTGCGAGTTCTTTTTCATTTCCTTTTGTATTCAAATTTGCCTTTCTGCTGGCTTGTTTTTTGTTGCCTAGTCTAGCTCTCTGAGTTGAAAAGTAGAAGCTCTCAAAGGGTATCGAGGAGATGAAGACACTTGTTCGTACTAACCATAATAGGGCTGAGGAGGTAATTACTCAAGCTAAAGAAGAACTCGTGCTTGCTAAGTTGATTAGGCATGGAGCTAACAGGGATCTTGTGTAGGCCCAACAAACTATCGAAGTCTTGACTGGCAAGTTGGTGACCACTACTAAGAACTAGAATGCTTTGTGGAAATCCTTTCGGTCAGTAGCCGGTCATCTCTGGACTTCAGCGGATGATGGTCAATCTTGGGCTCAGTTTATTCCCCAAGTGCCGACTCGTTTCTAGGAGTTTGTGAAGAGGTGCGCTCAACTGTGTACCAGAAATGTTCTTGCCTAGGTCCGAGTTCTTTCTTCGGTGTTTTCTTTATCCAAGGTTGCTGATGAAGCCGAGAGTCAAGAATATCTAGATGCTATTGAGAAGGTGGAGCCTGAGGTCGAAGATTTAGCCAGGAGGATTGTTGATAATCTTAACATTGATATTTCTTCTCCTGATGACAATGCTTGATGTAATTGACCTTTGTACTCCAGCTTCTGTAATAGAACACTAAACTTCTTTTTGAATGAAGATTCTTTATTTTTTATTGATGTCTTCTTTGCCTGTATTTCTTTGTCTTATAAATAACCCGGTTTAGGTAAATCATTGTCTTGACAAACTTTCTTGATCTATCGAGTCTTTTTCTGGCTTTCATTTATGCCGTGTAAACAACTCGATATATGTAGATCAATGTCTTGACAGACTTCCTCGATTTGTCGAGTGCTTGTTTGGCTTTCGTCTGTGACTTGTAAACAACTCGGTATAGATTGTTGTCTTAACAAACTTTGTGTTCTTGTTAGTACTAAAAAGACTTAGGACCGGCGATCTCGAGTATCTTCAGCTTCTTCTTTTCGGTTTAACTCGAGATGTGGTCAGCATCTAGTCCTTTCCTTGGTTGCAAAAACATCCTAGGATCGACAAGCCCCCGAGCACTTCATGGTTGAGTTCTAGAAGCCTCATCTTGTTCCTTCAGGTCCTGCTGAGTAGGAACAAGCATCATCTAAGTGCTTTCCTGAGCGAAACCATGTAGCGCTTTTTGGGATCTTCTGAGTGTAGCCCCTGAGCCTCTTGGTATTTGGAACAAGGAGCTAGAGGGTCTTGTCTTGAAATTGCTCTGATTTATGCTCAGGCTTAGTTTCAGTTGTTTTGCTTTTTGGTTTGGGTGTTAGCTTATTAGCTACCCTCATCGGTGGGCTCAAGCATCTTTTCAGCTCTTTTGCTCTTGGCCAGTATGCTCAGGCATATTTTCAGCCATTTTGCTTTTTGGTTCAGGTGTTAGCTTATTAGCTACCCTCATCGGCGGGCTCAAGCATCTTTTTAGCTCTTTTGCTCTCGGCCGGTATGCTCAGGCATCTTTTCAGCCATTTTACTTTTTGGTTCGGGTGTTAGCTTATTAGCTACCCTCATCGGCGGGCTCAAGCATCTTTTTAGCTCTTTTGCTCTCAGCCGGTATGCTCAGGCGTATTTTCAGCCATTTTGCTTTTTGGTTCGGGTGTTAGCTTATTAGGTACCCTCATCAGCGGGCTCAAGCATCTTTTTAGCTCTTTTGCTCTTGGCCGGTATGCTCAGGCATATTGTCAGCTATTTTGCTTTTTGGTTTGGGTGTTAACTTATTAGCTACCCTCATCGGTGGGCTCAAGCGTCTTTTCAGCTCTTTTCCTCTCGACCGGTATGCTCATCGGAAACAACTCGGGGAAAGCCATAATAAGACATATGTTGTCGAGAAAGAACCATCTTTATTGATCATGAACATTGATAAATCATAATAGTACATATGTTGTCGAGGAGCACCATCTTTATTGATCATGAACATTGATCTCATATGGCTTGTATATATATTCTTCCTTGAGTTGTTTTCATGCATAGAACCTTCTTAGCTGGCTGATGTGCCATGTATTGTTGACTTCTTTTCCGTCTTCAGTTATCAACTTGTATGTGCCTGGTCTGATGACTTTTGTGATGATAAAAGGACCTTCCCATGGACTGAGTAGTTTATGGCGTCCGTTAGTTTTTTGTATTCTTCTTAGTACTAGGTCTCCGACTTGTAGTGATTGAGGCTGGGTATTCTTGTTGTAGTGGCATCTTAATCCTTGGAGGTATCTTGCTGATTGAAGGGTAGCGTTTACTCTGACTTCTTCTGTACTGTCGAGTTCTAATCTTCGGGTGTGTTCTGCTTCTCCTTTGTCATATTGTTCTATCCCTGGTGATGTTTAGATCAAGTCGGTAGGTAGTACGGCTTCTGATCTATAAACTAGGAAGAAAGGTGAGTATCCGGTGGCTCTGCTTATTTGAGTTCGTAGCCCCCATACGACCTTGGGTAATTCTTCAATCCATTTTGATCCATAGTCCACTAGTTCTTCATACAATCTTGGTTTTAATCCGGCTAGTATGAGTCCATTAGCCCTTTCTACCTATCCGTTGGCCTCTGGATGTGCGACTGATGCATAATCTATGCTGAAGCCGTAGTCTTGTGCCCAACTTTAGAATTCTATGGCTATAAAGGGAGAACCCAAATCTATGATGATTCGATTGGGCATGCCAAAGCGGTGCATAATGTCTTGGATGAACTCAACTGCTTTTGCTGCGCTGTATTTTGCTAGTGGTTTGTATTCAATCCACTTGGTGAACTTATCAATTGCTACGAAGATGTACTTGAAACCGCCTTTTGCTTTCTTGAGAGGTCCTACTTGATCTAGCCCCTAGCAGGAGAAGGGCCAAGCGGGTGGGATGCAGATGAGATTGTGTGCTGGCACATGAGCTTGTCTTGCGAACATTTGACAACCTTTGCATTTTCTGACAAGTTCTTCTGCGTCTTTCAAAATGGTTGGCCAATAGAACCCGATGCGGAATACCTTGCCGACCAATGTTCTTGAGGCGGCATGATTTGTACAGCAACCTGAGTGTATTTCGTCTAGGATCTCTTTGCCCTCTTCAAATGAGACACATTTTAGGAGTACTCCTGATGACGTGGCTCTTCTGTAGAGCTTGTCCCCTACTAGGACGTAGTTCTTGCTTCTACGAACAACTCAGGTAGCTTCCTCTTTATCTTCTGGCAACTTATTCTCTTTGATATAATCAATAAAAACTTGGGTCCATGAGGTGGTGACTACCAAAATCTTGGTGCCTTCAGCTAAGATTTTTGGGGTTACCTCACTGGGTTGTTTGATAGAGGGAGCTGATAACTCCTCTATGAATACACTGGGTGGGACCTTTGCCCTGTCTGATCCGAGCTTGGCGAGGACATCTGCCGCAATATTAGAATCGCGTAGGACATGTAGAATTTCTAATCCTTGAAAATGTTTTTCGAGCTTTCGTATTTCTATACAGTAAGCGCCCATGTTTTCTTTGGTGCAGTCCTAATCTTTGTTGACTTGATTGATGACTACTACCGAATCACTGTATATGAGTAAACGCTTGATTCCGAGGGTAATTGCCACTCATAGCCCGTGGATGAGGGCTTCGTATTCTGCTTCATTGTTTGTAGCTTGCCATAATATCTGAAGGACGTACTTGAGTTGTTTTCCATCTAGAGAAATGAGGAGAACGCCTGCACTAGCTCCGCCTAGCTTGAGTGATCCATCAAAGTACATCTTCCAATGATCAAGGATGGTATTTAACATAGGTTGTTGAATTTCTGTCCACTCGGCAACAAAATTGGCCAAGGCTTGAGATTTAATTGTCTTCCGTGGGGTGAAATCGATATTGAGAGCACCAAGTTCAACTGCCCACTTAGATATGCGCCCTGTTGCATCTCTGTTGTGTAGGATGTCTCCAAGTGGGAAATCTGTCACCACGGTAATCTTGTGGCTTTCAAAATAGTGGCGAAGCTTGCGTGAAGTGATCAGGAGGGCGTAGAGTAGTTTTTGCACATGCAGGTACCGGATTTTTGATTCTGACAGTACTTCGCTGATGTAGTATATGGGGCGTTGTACTTTATATACACGCCCTTCTTCTTCTCTTTCTACGACAATCGCTGTGCTGATCACAGTAGAAGTTGTCGCAATGTACAACATCATGTCTTCATATTTCTTTGGAGGTGTGAGAACGGGCGAGGAGGTGAGGTATGCCTTGAGCTTCTTGAAAGCTTCGTTGGCTTCTTCTGTCCACTCAAACTTGTCTGTCTTCTTTAGTAGTTTAAAGAAAGGTAACTCTTTTTCGCCCAGTCTTGATATAAAATGATTGAGGGCCGCCATGCAGCCTGTTAGTTTCTACACATCTTTGACATTTCGAGGAGGGCCCATCTTTGAGATGGCTCGAATTTGCTTGGCGTTGGCTTCGATTCCACGATGACTGACCAAGAATCCGAGTAGTTGTCCCGAAGGAACTCCGAATACACACTTGTTTGGGTTCAATTTCCACCTCCATCTTTTTAGGTTTTCGAAGGTTTGCTTTAAGTCTTCAATTAGTGTATCTAGGTTCTTTGTCTTTACTACTACGTCATCCATGTATGCCTCTACGTTTTCGCCGATCTGACCAGCAAGGCACGTTTGGATAGCTCTTTGGTAAGTGGCACTAGCATTCTTGAGTCCAAATGACATGGTTTTGTAGTAGTAGGCACTGAACGGAGTGATGAAAGATGTCTTGCTCTGGTCTTGTTCCTTTAATATGATCTGGTGATATCCTAAATAGCAATCAAGGAAGGATAATAGGGTAGATCCTACTGTTGAATCAACTATCTGATCAATGCGTGGTAGCCCGAACGGATCTTTTGGGCAGTGTTTGTTGAGATCTGTGTAGTCGACACACATGCGCCACTCATCCGTATTCTTTTTCTGTACTAGAACTGGGTTTGCTAGCCAATCTGGATGGAGGATTTCTCTAATGAATCCATCTGCCATTAGCTTTGTGATTTCTTTTTTTAATTGTTGCCTTCTTGTCGGGTGAGAATCATCATAGCCATTGCTTCACAGGCTTGGAGCCTTCATTGATATCAATTCTATGCTCAGCCAACTCTCTTGGGACACCTGGCATATCGGCCGGCTTCCAAGCGAAGATATCTTTGTTGTCCCAAAGAAAGTTGGTGAGTGTGAGTTCCTATTTTGTCGAGAGGTGGGTGCTGATGGTTGCCATTTTGGAGGGATCACCGGTGCCCAGGTCAATTTGCTTGACGTTGGTTTCTTTTGGTGGTGCGAGGATGCTGGGTTTTTTAGCCGGTATCTCTAGCTCTTCTAGGCTTATTTCTGCTGCGATAGTGGCTATTTCTTTTCTACCATCGATGGCTTGTGCTTTTGCTGCAATTTGGATTGCCTGAACATTGTAGTCAAAAGCGCGCTTCAAATCACTCCGCAGAGAAAGGACACCATTAGGCCCTGGCATCTTAAGCAACAGGTACGGATAATGAGGTATCGCCATGAATTTTGCTAGTGCTGGGTGCCCAAGGATTGCGTGATATGATGAATCGAAGTCTGCAACTTCAAACTTGATGAACTCTGTACGGTAGTTCGAGGGGGTCCCAAAAGTAACCAGTAGAGTGATTTGTCCAAGTGGCATTGCTGCCTTGCTGGGTACTATGCCATAAAAAGGCGTGCTTGTTGGTGTAATCATCCTGGTGAGTTGTAGTCCCATCTTCCTTAGAGTTTCTAAAAAAATAATGTTGAGACCGGCTCCCCCGTCGATTAGTACTTTTGTGACAGTCATACCGGCAATAGTTGGATCTAGAACCAGTGGGTAATGGCTTGCGTTTCCTACGCTAGTCCATTGGTCTTCTCTTGAAAATTGGATTGGATACTATGACCAGTTGAGATATCTTGGAGTAGCCGGTTATGCTGCCATGATGGTTCGTAGTGCTAGCTTTTCTTGATGTTTGCTTCTGGAATTTAGAACCCCGGCAAATATCACTACTACTGTCCCCCTAGATTTTTGGAATGCCTTGTCTTCGAGGTTGTCTTCTTCTTTTTTCTGATTGTCTTCTTTGACGCTCCCCTTACTATCTTTTCTTGTGTATCGATCATTGAAGGTGTAGCAATCTCCGATGGTGTGATTTCCTTTAGGGTGCAAGATGCAATGCATGTTTTCAATGTCGTCATACCTTCTGGGCTTGGAAAACTTCCTCGATTTGTCAGTCACTGCTACAGTGTTGTCTGGTCCACGTTTTCTTTCCTGATATCTATTGTTTTAATGATTTTGCTTGTTTGGGTTATCTTGGTTGTTTCTATCCGGGAACCTTTCTCGTGTCTTTTCCTCTGCAGTAATTATCTTTTCTACTGTTCGTTTGAATTCTTCATTGTTTCTTGGGTTTTCTTTGTAGAAGTCTTGAAATTGCCACCTAGCCATGATTCCGTGAGAGAAAGCTTCGATTACTTCTCGTTCGGTGATGTCATGTACTTGAGCTCGTAGTTCACCAAATCATCGATAGTAATTTCTAAGACTTTCACCTCCTTTCTGCTTGAGTCCTTTTAACTCCGCGTGGGTGATTGGGTGTGTAATGATACCCACGAAATTTTCATAGAAAGCTCTTTGCAAGTCCTCCCAATTTCTGATTGATCCTGGATTCAATTTGTCAAACCATTGAAGGGGCATAGTTTCTAGGGCCATGGGAAAGAACAAGGTCTTGATATCATCGTCTCCTCCGGCCAATTCAATCAATTGCAAGTAAATCCTGAGCCACTGCCTTGGTTTGGTCTTGCCATCATACTTGGAGTGGTTGCACGGCTTGAACTTGTGAGGCAGTCGTATTGAAGCAAGTCTATTTGCAAAACAGGGGAATCTATCATGCATTCTGGCTTCTGTGTATTCTGATTCAGCACCCCCTTCTTGCCAACTATTGTCTTGGTGAGAGTAGTTTCATGTGGCTGTCCAAGTAGGTGCTTTGCTTCTGACCTTTCTTGGTTGTTCGACTCGGTCGTTTTGACTATGGTTTCTTCTACTTTCTCTGTTGTGGCTTCCACTTGGTCCAAGTCTCTCGAAAGTGGACTTCCTTTGATTTTGATCTTCTTGCTCATGAGATGTTGACCTGGCAGGTAGTCTTGAGTGGGTCCTTCCATTGTGCGTCCTTAGGACTGTTGATCGGAGAAAGTCCTGGAGCTATTCTTGTTTTTCACTAGGATGTGAAGTCGCCCTGAGTTCTTCTAGTGCTTCTCAGATTTTATCGTAGGGTGTATTCACCGCTCGTCCTTCTTCGACCTCTCGCTCTGATTTTCTTCTATTGTACTCGGCTAGATCTGACTCATATCTAATCCAAGCTTCCTTGCATTGCCTAGCACGGTGTTGATGTCCTTGTTTCAATTTGTTCTTTCTCTCTTTAGCTTGCCTCTGACTCTCAGTCTCACCATCGTGCCCCTGGGTAAAGGGTGATATATTGGACTCAGATTCATCTGATGACCTAACATTGGGCGCTTCTAGGGGGACCAATGGTGATCGAGGACGGTGAACCATGAATACTTCTCGTGCGTGAATTGCTCTGCTATCGACATCAGTTTCCACACTATTGGAGTAGTTGATAACTTTAGTAGAGGCTTCAAGGTCGCAGATTGAGTCTCCTTCCTGGTAGGGTAGAATTGTTGTTGTTGTATTGTTGACTAGTTGGGTGCCGCTATCCTCAGGAACGGAACCTGGCCAGTGGACGATGTAGTCTTGAGATGTTATAGTTAACACGAGACCTTCCTGGGCTCCTTTTAGTGGCATTCTAAGCACCAGATCAAGGAATCCTTCGGGCCATGTTTGATAAGACGTTGCCATGTTGTGGAGTCCGAATGGAAAAGGACCTGACTTCTTGAAAAGACTCTGAGTGTACTTCAAGTTGTATTTCTGATAGGCCAAGGCCGTGTTCTTAAGCCCCATCGGAAAAGAACTCGGTTTCTCAAAAGAACTCAGGTAAGACTCCATTTCGGATGTGGAACCTGAGTTTGAGTCAGATGCACAAAGTCGCAAAATCTAAGTTGGATCAGACATCGCGAGCTACGTGAATCTTCCAGCAAGTTGATCTATCATAGTCACTGAAATAGAATGGTCTTCATGGTGATCAAAATTTTCGAGGAGACGGCTTTGGAGCTTGCCGTTGTCACCTGCCTTGTAGATCCACAAACCGAAGATGAAAGTTGATCCCATCGAGAAGATCATGTTGTCGAGGTCCGTCGAGCTCTCGGATGCAAAGTCACCGAAAGCCCCTATCTGGCGCGCCAGCTGTTGATGTTTCACCACCAATAGCCTACCATGGGGATACCCGAGGCAGTATGTTCGGGCTTTAGCGTATGCGGAACTCAATGGTAAACGTAAGAGACAGTCGATTTATCCTAGTTTAGACCCTCAATCTTTGATCGAGTAATAGCCCTACATCCAGTCGGTGTTAGCCTTTGCGTTGGATTGATTGTAAAGTGTTGTGTCGTAAAAGTCATGTCTCTAGGAACCCTGCCCTCCTTTATATAGTCAGGAGGTCAGAATCCTAGTCGGTTTACAATGAGAGTTCCTAGTAGGATTACAGAATAATACTACTACTAAGATTACATGGGAAGAATCCTAGTTAGACTAGATCTTCTCCCTTCCTTGCGGGGTATCCCGTGGGTCTCGCATCGACAGGCGCTCAAGTCAACCTTAATACTGAGGACCGTACCCTACCATACCCTACGCACCTGCAAGACGGTGCCTCTAGGTCATGATAGATGGACACTATATAACCTTCTAGATGCGTCAGACCACAAACAGTGTTGTGGGCACCGACATTTGCCATACCAGACGAACACGGTAGAGCCTACTAGATGTGTCTAGGAATAAACAGTATTGTGGGTGCTAGAAGCCATCCCATGCCTAATAGCATGAGCAACAAAATGAGGCAGCACATGTATACACTTTCTCTCTTTCTCTCTGACTTGTAAGACCATCCCTTTCAACTATAAAAGGGGATGCGCTCTCTCCTAAAAAAGGATGATATCTCTCTCTGTCTCTCGAAGACTCAAGAACACAACAACTCAACAAGCTTTAGAGACACACAGAGCATACAGTCCAATACTTAGCATATGTTAGAGCCCCATTACTCTTAGCCACTTAGTTCAGAGTCCAACTAGGCCTCTAACACCCCCCTTCTCATTCCTATTTGTTTGTAACCCCGCAGCAAACTTTGAGCACCTAGGCTGAGGAATAAAGTCATCGACTAACTAAAACTGGATAGAGAGCATGTTGTCTGAACCAGTATAAATCTTATGTCATTGAGTGCTAGGCCACATCCGATCACAACGTATGGCAAAACTACAAATATTTACTTGTTGGTCACTTTTTGCACTAACACATCTATTGTTTGCAGATGATTAATCCTTGGTGCTCCTAAAAAATAATCTATGGAGTGTATTAGATCATCTCCAAAAACATGCTTCCATCATATGAGAATTAGGGGCAAATCATAAATAAGGATAGGTCGTCAATAATGTTTAGTAAGAACATGGGTGAGGCTGCTAACTCTCACGTGGTCCCTTCAAATCTCCAGCGTAACAAGGAATGAGAAATACCTTAGCCTAGCTATTTATGTGGGAATATCACAATCACAAACATTTGCCTATCTTAGAGACAAGCTTTAGAAAGGAATACAAGCTAAGGTTGGAAGGATAAATTATTATCAAAAGCAGGAAATGAAATCTTGATAAAAGTAGTTGCACAAGCGGGGCCAATTTAAGTGATTTTGTTCTTTGATTTGACCAATTTTTTGTGTGATGATTAGTCATGATGGTATTCCAATATGTCGTAGCTAGATAATGAAAATCAGATGAGTTGGCTTTCCTAGGACACAATGTGCAGCCAAAAAAACTAGGAGGCTTGGGATTTAAGGATCTACAACTCTTTAACTTGGCGATGTTTGCATGACAAGGGTGGTGGGTTTGCTACAAATTCCAAAGTCATTGTGTGTGATAGTCCTCTAGGCCAAATACTTCTCATTAGTGAATCCTTTGGGAGCAACAAGAGACCAGACATCTCACATTTTTAGTGGAGCGTAATGATGAGTGGTCTACATCCATTGAAGGATGGAGTGATCTGGCATGTAAGTGATGGAACACAAATTCACATTTGGCAAGACCCCTCAATATGGAGTGGCATAGAGGCCAATGACATAGTCCTTACTAGGGTGTATGGATTGATTAATCCAATATCATGCAACTAGGATAAACATTTGGTATAAGATATTTTTTAGCAACAAGATGTAAAGAACATTCTAGCTATATCAACAAAGCAAGGTATAGAGAACACTCATGTGTGGTAGAATAGCCTAATCTAATGCCCTCCCAAAAGTACTTGTCCTCCATTAGACACTAAGTACCCAAGAGAGTGCACTAATTGAACCCACCCACAGAGAGAGCTCGAAAATCCACATTTTTCGTCAGGATCATAAATGAGGATAAAGCTTACAACATTTTTAGCCATTTCTTACATCACTTAATACAATAAAAGAATTATACACAAAGACAATTGCATCAGCGGAATTAAACATGTGATCAGCGTTTTAGCGGAAAAGAAAGTTATTTAATGTCAAGTTTAAATCTCATCACCGTGAATACTTATGTACATGAGGTAATGACAAATTGTAGGTCTTTTCATTGTAAAACATTTTGTGAAAGCTACAAATAATTCTAGGTCTGCAACATAAAGAAAATCCTCGTGGAGCCCACCAGGAGGGTTCCACACACAAGTGTTAGCTGAACCATTCCTGTCACATGCAATAGGGTAGAACAAACCCTGAGTACTCAATTATACTCCGCAAGACATACCCAATAGGAGGAAGTAAAATACCAAGGATATTGTGGCAGAACCACCTAATATAATGCCTCCTAGGAGTACTTATCTTCCATTAGACACTAAGTACTCAAGAGAGGACACTAAACTACGCAGTTCCATCGAGCACACCCCAAGGGAGAACTCGAAAATCCATATTTTTCCATCTAGATCATAAATGAGGGAATAAAGCTTACAACATTCTTAAGTCATTTTTACATCACTTTATTACAGTAGTAGAATATTACCTCAATTGATTATAACAGCAGAATATAACAATGCTATCAAAGTTACAGAGGAAGCAAAGATTAATTTAACGACATGGTGGAGCATTAACATAAGGGACATTTTTATTTAAGAGATGCTAGCATATTTTACATCTTTTCTTATAAAAACCTTTATTGAGGGTAATATATAAACACTACGGTCATAGTGTGAAAGGAATCCTCTTTGAGCCCACCTAGAGGTTTCCACACAAATGAGTCAGCTCTATGTATCCTCCAATCACCTATAATAGGGGGAATAAAACCCTGAGTACTTGATTGTACTCAACAAGATTTACCCGATAAGAGGAAAATAAAAGACTTCAAGGATATGCAAGGCTTATTTGGCTTGTGGGTTATTGCATCTGCGAAAGCAATACTAAATGTGCGTCCTTATGTTAAATTTTATTAGCAGTCATCATTAGTTCAGTAACTATCCATTCTATGTAAGCTCCTATGCTACATACAAGCAGGTGGTGAGCATTCAGAACCATTTACCATCTTTCATATTCCAGTTCTTACTACGGTGCTAGACCATAGCCAAGTCGTACCATCTCATAGAAATGGTGATTCGTGAACCAATGTATCCGAGCTAGGTACCCTAAAACACATGCCCCATTTATACCCTAGGCATAAACAATACCAACCCATTCCACTCTTGTCATGGGGTCTAGGTCCCTATCCAAACTTGGACTCCAAGCCCCCACACTTGAGACCCAGTCTTAATATGGTGCTTAGACCTCCACCTTTCCCAGCCTCTAATCAGTCAGTCCAAAAAAGCCAAAACCCATGACAAGAGCGTAATGAGCCTTCCTGCTCCCATAAATAAGTATGTGCTCAGGATAATAAGTCTATGACCTGACTACCATCCACAGCAATGGATGGTCCTTAATCGACAAGAATAGGGAAAACAGTGTACCCAAACTAAGCCTCGTTGGCTGCGTGGCACAACCTGTTACAACCACCAATACCCATACCATATCCCTACCCTGTCTCCATTTTTCCTTTCATCATTTTATCATGAGTAATTATAATAATCACCTATTATGAGGAACGACAGGTTACTCACACTACCAAAAACCTAAGCATAGTAGCTACTCAAACCTGTACTAGTAGGACTCATAGGACAGTTATATCTATGCATGTGGTTTTCATAAAATTCCTGCAACATAAATGCACATCACATTTATATATTCAGTGATTATAAAAAATAAGGGTTATGCACCAGGACTTGCATGGGTAAGATATAACCAAAAGTTAGCATTTTATCATGGTGACACGATCATCAAGGCACCATCCTTTCTGCTACTCCAATCATCTCCATGATCCATCATCATTTCTATTATGATATACATGGATGCAACGCAGAGACGTAAATAATCAACGGCAACCGAAACTCTTAGAAATACGATTATGCCTCGTAAACTAACGAGATAGCTCTAATAACTAACATGCTAGGCTACGTATCCATTAATGGAGATGGGGATCCTGATCTTCCATCAGGTGATGGTAACTATTGTTGTGGCGGAGAATGACACACTGATCCGGCTTCAGATCGAAAGATCGAACCCTGCAATCTTAGCACCACAGCTCCTCTGGTTATCAACCGAGTCACGAACCAGGTTGACCTCACCAAGAAGGCTAATCCCTGCCTGTGCAACAAAGAACACAAGCAAGAATAAGAAAGAACGCAACCAAATTGTAGATGAATAATTAAACTCACGAAGTTGGGGTCTCACAAACCGATGAACGGCAAAACTATTCTTGACAGATTAATCTAAGCAAAACCCAAACCCTAATGGAGGGGCAGTGGCTGTTTATAAAGACTCTAGGGTCATGCAAGACCCTTGGACATGCCCCTAATGGGCCCAAACTCGATACATGGTCCAACAGACCAAAAGACGGTGTCGCAGCACCCTGGCAGATTCTAGGCTCTAACTTGTTTTGACTATTCCTGTTGATTCCGAATAGCTTTTGATGTGAAACCTCATGGATTGGCTTCCTTATCAAATTAGCTTTCCATCCATATGTGGATCATTGAAAACAGAGTCTGGATACATCCTAGGCGACCAGTTTAAGGCAGACTGGTCCTAGAGGCCGAGACAAACTCGAATTCTTGTTGGACTGGGCCTCCGGCTTGTGTTGGACGTCCTTGCTAGTCATCATCACCTCCACCACTTCCTCTAAGTACTTCATGACCCTCTCCAATGTTCCTAAGCAAGATAACATCATTAGGTAGTAGTCTATTCTCAAAAGTATGAAAAGTATCGTTTAAGAACGAGCTCACCTCTAAATTGAGTTGTCGCTTTCGAGCTCGGGTCATTGGACCTTGCATGACGGTTGCAGGATCAGTGAGTACCTCTAAAGAAGTGATGTCCTCATCATCCTCCCCCTCTTGAATTGGAGTCATCCTCGACTCAAGCTCATCTACTTCTCCCAAATAGGGTTTCAAATCTGCAATGTTAAAGGTGGGACTAACCCCGAACTCGGGTGGCAATTCAAGTTTGTAGACATTATCATTTATTTTCTCAATGATCTTATAAGGACTAGCTGCTCTTGGCATTAATTTAGACTTACGCAGCTTAGGGAATCTATCTTTTCTCAAATGTAACCAAACCAAATTACCCGATTCAAGTTTAATCTCTTTTCTACCTTTACTACCAGCAATTCTATATTTTTCATTCATTCTTTCAATATTTGCTTTAGTTGTTTCATGCAACTTACGAATAAAATCAGCACGCTCTCTAGCATCACTATGTATTCTCTTAGTGGTAGGTAAAGGCAAAAGATCAATAGGAGCATGGGGGTTAAAACCATACACTACCTGAAAAAGGACTTACCTTGGTGGTGGAATGTTCCGCCCTGTTATATGCAAACTCCACATGCAGCAAACACTCTTCTCACATCTTCAAATTGCGCTTCAAAATGCCTCTCAATATGGTGGACAATGTTTGATTCACAACCTTAGTTTGCCCATCAGTTTGGGGATGACATGTTGTAGAAAACAGCAGCTTGGTCCCCAATTTATTCCATAACGTGCGCCAAAATGACTCAAGAATTTTGCATCATGATCTGAAACAATAGTAGAAGACATACCATGCAAGCGAATGATTTCTTGAAAGAAAAGGTCAGCAATATAAATAGCATCGTCGCTCTTATGACAAGGAATAAAATGTGCCATCTTAGAAAAACGATCAACCACCACAAAAATACTATCCCCCCTCTTAGTCCTTGGCAATCCCAACACAAAATCCATAGATATATCTACCCAAGGAGTAGAAGGAATAGGAAGAGGCATATACAAACCATGTGGGTTCAACCGCGACTTAGCTTTTTGACATGTGGCACACTGAGCCACGTACCGCTCTACATCTCACCTCATCCTTGGCCAAAAAAATGTGTGGACAGCACCTCTTCTATCTTCATGGCACCAAAATGTCCCATCAATCCGCCTCCATGTGCCTCCTACAACAACAAAAGACAAACAGAACCAACTAAAATGCATAGGCGGTTAGCTCTAAATAAAAACCCATCGCTGATCATAAACTTATTCCATATGCGTCTCTCTCTACAATTAAGCAACACATCCTTAAAATCAGGATCAAGCGCATATTGTTCTTTAATGGATTGAAGACCAAAAATCCGGCAATCAAGTTGGGACAACAATGTATATCTTCTAGACAAAGCATCAGCAATCACATTATCCTTCCCTTTCTTGTGTTTGATAATATAAGGAAAAGATTCAATAAATTCAACCCATTTAGCATGCCTATGATTCAGATTATTTTGAGAACGAAGGTACTTAAGCGATTCATGATTAGAATGAATAATAAATTCTTTAGGCCACAAATAATGACGCCATGTCTCTAAAGAACGAACAAGTGCATACAATTCCTTATCATACGTGGAATAATTAAGAACAGGGCCAAGCAATTTTTCACTAAAGTAAGCAATGGGTTTATCATCTTGCATCAAAACACCTCCAATGCCAACTAACTAGCATCCCATTCTAGCTCAAAATTCTTACCAAAGTTTAGAAGTTGCAGCAATGGTGCGTGTGTAAGCTTGTCCTTCAAAGTGTCAAAGGACTCCTAATGTGCCCTTCCCTAATGGAACACCACTCCTTTCTTCGTCAACTCATACAACGGGGCAGCAATGGTGCTGAAATCTTTGATGAAGCGGTGGTAGAATCCTGTAAGACCAAGAAAACTCCTCACCTATGTGACGGTTTGGAGAACCGGCCACCTCTTTATGGCTTCAATTTTCATCTCGCCCACCTCAATTCCCTGCGGAGTTACAACATAGCCAAGAAAAGAAACTCGATCTGTGCAAAAGATGCACTTCTCAAGGTTACCAAATAAACGTGCATCACGTAAAGCATTAAAAACAGCACGTAAGTGATCCATATGTTCATCAAAAGACTTGTTGTAAATCAATATATCATCAAAGTAAACTACCACAAAATGACCAATAAAAGCTCTTAAAACCTCATTCATTAAGCGTATGAAAGTGCTAGATGCATTTGTCAAACCAAAAGGCATAACTAACCACTTATACAACCCGAATTTGGTTTTAAACACAGTTTTCTATTCATCTCCAAGTTTCATTCTAATCTGGTGGTAGCAACTTCGCAAGTCAATCTTAGTGAAAATTATAGAACCACACAACTCATCAAGCATGTCGCCTAGTCTAGGAATAGGATGACGATACCGAATAGTAATATTATTGATGGCTCTACAATCAACACACATACGCCAAGTTCCATCTTTCTTAGGAACTAAAAGTATAGGAACAGCACAAGGACTAAGGCTTTCACGTACATACCCACGGTCCAAAAGATCTTGGACTTGCCGCTGAATTTCCTTAGTCTCCTCAGGATTGGTTCAATAGGCAGCTCGGTTGGGCAAGGTCGCTCCTGGAATCAAATCGATTTGATGCTCTATCCCTCTCATAGGTGGCAGTCCTGGGGGTATCTCAGCTAGAAAAATGTCCTCATACTCCTACAAAAGGTTAGTGACAGCAGGAGGTACCAAGCTAACAATATCATCAAGCGAAAACATAGCTCATTTGCATACCAAAGCATAGCAAATATCATCATCAGAAATTTTAGTAAAGTCACATTTTGTTGCAAGCATAACACCACCCTTCAATTTAATCCCCTCAGCCTTAGAAATAGATGTAGACTTATCCATTTTAGGTGGGAAAATAGAATTAGCAACTTGCTAATTTTCAGATTGAATATCATTCAAACTAGCAGCGCGTTCTTTATTAGCTTGTATAATTTGAGCAGGGGTCAAAGGTACCAAAGTAATTTTCTTTCCTTTATGCACAAAAGTGTATTTATTACTTCTACCATGGTGTGTAGCATCATTATCATGTTCCCAAGGATGACCCAATAAGGGTGAACAAGCTTGCATAGGCACCACATCACAAGTAACAGAATCAGCATAAGAACCAATAGAAAATGAAACTCTACAAGTTTGTGTTACCTTTGCTTTACCAGAATCATTTAGCCACTGAATATGGTATGGATGTGGATGTGGGCGTGTGGTCAAGCCAAGCTTCTTGACCAAATCAGAACTCACCAAATTATTGCAGCTACCTCCATCAATAATGACACGTGCTCGATGATCGCTGATGACGAAGAAAATCTGGAACAAGTTATGGCGTTGTAGCTTCTGAGGTTGCTAGACTTGTGAGCTGAGCATCCGCTGTACAATGATGCTCCTATAGGACGCAGTGGCCTCGTCACCAAGGACTTCACCGTCCTCCTCATCTGCATCTTGGTCTTCTTCATCCTCAATGTTAGAGGTGTTGATGTAACCATCTTCTGTAGCAATATATGCCCGCGGACTTGGGCAATCCTTCTACACATGGCCAATGCTATGGCAGCGGTGGCACTGAATACCCAAAGTGCGTCCCGTCGATGCAACGGATGAGGAACTCTTGGTAGGCACCTGCAAAGAATTTTTACCTATATCTAAAGGTCTTGTGGGAGGTGCCTTAGGTGTAGCGGAAACTCCAGAGGTTGTTGGTCGCTTGCTCGCTGGTGGAGGCACCCGAAAAGTGGTTGGCTTGGTCAGCCCCGAAGATGGTGCCGAGCGTGGCGTGTATGTGCTGGTGCTGACCTTGCTCTTGCCCTGTTGTTCACGCCCCTGCAATTCCTTTTCTGCAAGCATAGCAAACTAAAATAACTGGTTGATAGTGTTAAATTCTTTATAATCAACAATGTCCTGAATCTCACGCCTCAAACCCGAATAAAAACGACAAATGGCATCTTCGTTTCCCTCCACAACACTATAGTGCATCAATCCCTTTTAGAGCTCACCATAGTAATCCTGTACAGATTTATCTCCTTATTCTAAACGCATCAATTTCTTATGCAAGTCTCTATGATAAGAAGGAGGAACAAAACGATCATGCATAGCTACCTTAAGTTCTTCCCACGTACCAGGTAAAGCATTCTGTGCAGCTAGCCCATTCCACCAAATAATGGCAAAATCCTTAAACTCACTAGTAGCTTGTCTAACTCTATGCTGCTCAGGTACAAGGTGGGCACTAAACTTTTGTTCTACCGTCATCTCCCAATCAAGATATCCCTCAGCATCGTAATGACCTGAAAAAGATGGTATTGTGAACTTAATTTTAGCATAAGGATCATCGGGCACACGGTGATTATTACCTTGATGGTGGTGGTGGTGGACACCACCCATACCTGTCATGTTGCGGTGAAGACATTGTCGTAATCTATCTTGTTGGAAAGTTGCTCGACCTATGTTCCCGTTGGCATCATCGGTGTTGCTACCGGAGACGTCGTTGTTGCCCTCCATAAAGGTTTCCAACTCAGTCTCCTTGTCGGTTAGCGTGGAAATTCACTTGTCTAATCTCTCCATGCTATTGCCAATGTTGAGCTCAATGAGTGCGTCTGTGACGGCCTTCCTAACGGCCTCATTCATCCTTTTTTGGGCATCCTCTACAATAGCTTGTAGTTGCTCTTGTCTGACACACTCATTGAAACCTTTAGGGTTGTTATCTCTAGTCTGTTCACCTCCTACCATTGAAAACACAAAAACAGGAACAAACAGGTGAAAGTTATCCTTACCAAATAACTACGTGGTTGTAGTGGTGTCACTTTTCATAGCAAGTGGAAGCGTCTTACCAAGCTCTTACAAAGTTCTTACCAACACAAGCAGTGGGCGGTACAACCGGCGGCTGGTTCATGATACCTGTGAGGCAGTGGTACCGAGATTGTAAGGCCCTTTGTCTATACTGATTTGAAGAGTTTGTGGAGCTTGAAAGGCACACAAAGAGTAATATGTATATCTAGCACACAAGTCAGTAACAGAAAGTAATGCTGAATTATAGTCCAAAGTACTTGTTCTCGTTGCTGGTCTAAAATGTTCCAAGTACCAGGTGTGTGATAAAAGTATGGTGGATAGCAAGGTGACAGGTGTATGAAAAACAAGTATGGTGGATGGAAACAGCAACACAAACAAAGAAACAGATAGCACATGCAAACACAGCTCACTTTGGTCTTCTCTATGTGCTCCTCTAGATATTGTTCCTCTTTTGCCCCTCTCTTTTTTCTATTTTTTGGGCTGTCGTTGTTTTTTGGGAAATTTTGACTTTTTAATTTTATGTTTTGATATTTTTTCTTTACTTAGGAGCACAAAAGAAGTAACCACAGAAAATATGAGCTCAAACAAGTGAAAGACGTGGCCTATGGAATTTTCAGAAAACTAGATCAAAATCGACAAAAGCCTTGTGACCACGAAAAGAGGATCTTGTGACCACTTTTTGACCAATTTAAAAATCTTTGACCCCGGCAACGCCGAGGATGGTCAGATCCAAAAAAAATTTCTGATCGATTTGCATATATGGAATGTCAAAAACGGAGTTCGTATGCGAAAACTAGACCAATTTTAAGAATTGGCTCCGAATTAGAGGACAAAATGGGAACAATGTGTGCAAAATTGATCACAGCAGCCAAGATTTGATGGAAATGATGGGGGAAAACACATGAACTGGACTCTAACATGACCTAACTAGCAACAAGACCTCGACCAGGACATAAACTCAACACGACAGACTCTGAAACTAAAATATGCAAAGGCTATGGTGCGGAAGGTTCTAGGACAGGGAAAACGAGTATGGCACTAGACTATGGGACGAATGCAAAACACCCAAACTAGGGAATAAATGTGAACCTGATGGCATACCTTTGCTCTGATTACCACTTAATGGAGACAGGGATCCTGATCTTCCGTCAGGTGATGGTAACTATCGTTGTGGCGGAGAATGACACACCGATCCGGCTTCAGATCGAAAGATCGAACCCTGCAATCTTAGCACCACAGCTTTTCTGGTTATCAACCAAGTCACAGACTAGGTTGACCTTGCCAAGAAGGCTAATCCCTGCCTACGCAATGAACAACACAAGCAAGAACAAGAAAGAACGCAACCAAATTGCAGATGAATGATTAAACTCACGAAGTTGGGGTCTCACAAACCGATGAACGGCGAAACTATTCTTGACAGATTAATCTAAGCAAAACATGAACCCTAATGGAGGGGCGGCGGCTATTTATGAAGACTCCAGGGTCATGCAAGACCCCTGGATGTGCCCCTAATGGGCCCAAACTCGATACATGGTCCAATGGACCAAAAGACGGTGTTGCAGCACCCTGGCAGATTCTAGACACTGACTTGTTTCAATGATTCTTATTGATTCCGAATAGCTTGTGACGTGAAACCACTTGTATTGGCTTCCTTATCAAATTAGCTTTCCATCCATATGTGGATCATCAAAAACAGAGTCCGAATGCGTCCTGGGCGACTAGTTTAAGGCAGACTGGTCCTGGAGGTCGAGACAGACTCGAATTCTTATTGGACTAGGCCTCCGGCTTGTGTTGGACGTCCTTGCTGGTCATCATCACCTCCACCACTTCCTATAAGTCCTTCATGACCCTCTCCAATGTTCCTAAGCAAGATAACATCATTAGGTAGTAGTCTATTCTCAAAAGTATGAAAAGTATCGTTTAAGAACGAGCTCACCTCTAAATGGAGTTGTCGCTTTTGAGCCTGGGTCATTGGACCTTGCATGATGGTTGGAGGATCAGTGGGTACCTTTGAAGAAGTGATGTCCTCATCATCCATGTCGTTGAATAAGGCATTGTTTCCCGAAAAATGTTCTAGTTTTAAAATCCCAAGGTGTTTCAGTATTTTATTGATTAAATATATATTTTTGAACTAGGGCTCATTTAGCTACCATAGCAAACTAATTATTATGGAGCTACAAAAATTACAGTGAGCATCTAATAATGTTAGGAATTTACTGTGAAAGTTTTAGAACCAACACTATCACCAATTTATCACAAAAATTCCTACAAGTTTATATCTTATAATATTAAGCATCTCAAATTAATTAGATAACTCCTGAAAATATTATAAAACTATATGAACAAAATATACTATCAGATAGATCATGATTTTAGAAACCTAACAAAATTAGTTTCACAATTTTTGGTTAACTACACAAATTTATATTGCATTTACAAGTTTGCCTTAGAAACTAAATTAGAAAATGCATTAGAAAAATGAAAGGCCCGGCAGCAAACCCTTTAGGCCCGGCAGCCCAACGTGGTGCGGTTGCATGCGCGGCGTTGCGGCCTAGTATGGCCCAAGGCCAGAGACCATGCGGGCGTGCTCATTTTGCAAAAGAGGACTCGTATTTTTAGACACTCAAGCGGCGCAGCAAAACACTATTACAACATATTCAAGTTTTGCACTTAGGACCCTAGAATGTGTCGTCTTCGCAACGGGGTGGTCCCTGATGTCCGCACGTGTGACGGCATGGCTCTGGCTGGCACAGCACGGCCACACCGGCCTACCGAGGGCCAAATCAGCATGTCCATCGGGCCTACTTGGACCCACAGGCCAACACGCAATGGTGAGAGGTAGCAGAAAGTCCAACAGTGTGCTACTCAACCCTAGCCTCGATGACGGTGGATCTGCATGGTGATGCGAGCGTTCCGGCGAGCCTACGCCCTCACGAAAGGTAGAGATGGCTAAGAAGCATCAGTAGCTCACCGTGGTGTACGCTATAGTGATGGTTGAAGCAAGGAAAAGCTAAGGTGGTCTAGCCACATGCACTCAAGCATGGTGGCGACGCCCCGAGCCGAACACCGACGTGTCACCACATCACCGATGAGTTCTTTGGCCAAAATAGTGCGAGCACTGGATAGAGGGAGTCAAGGAGAGTTCAGGGTTATGAGCAATTGAACTGTTACCACTCCTATTGGTCTTACCCCCAACCCTCTGGTCACGGTGGCGCACATGACCAGCGACGAGCAGAAACCAAAATTGACCACTAATAGACCAAGGCTGGGCTCGATGAGAATGCGACACCTAGCTAACTTGCTAAGCCACCCACCGGTGTGAGGAATTTGACCGAGAAGCCTGAGCTAGCGATTTTGAAAGCAAGGAATGGTGTGCCGCCTCTGCTACATTTTGGACAGCGGTCTCAACTTTATGTGGCCCGACCAAGACTTGACGAGGGCACAACCATGTGGGGACATGATCGTGGAGGCGGTAACAGAGGCATGTCGGTTAGCGAGGGGATAAGGATAGGAACAGGACAGACAATAACGCTAAACACAGTGCTCATCTTGGCAACAATAGTGTGTGGGTGGCAGGGCAGTGGTGGTGAGATAGTAGCGCTACGAGACAGCCAAGGCAGGCAGTGACTCAGCGGGTAGGAGGATTGAGCGGCGAGATGAGCGCCACGATGGTCAGACGACAACTGTCATGGTGTTGGCTTGGCGCCATGCATGGTCTAGCTGGCAGTGCACACGCGGCAGCCACACGGCAGCACAACAGCTCAGCCTGGCCCTATGGAAGGCGACTGTGGCCGACATAGCCCGACGTGCGGTCGGCGGCTGGTATCCGACGAGGCCGGCCAATGGCGCAATGGCCACGGCTAGGAACGACCAGGCAGCAGTAGCGTACTCATGTGGTGACTACGAATCTAGGCCGAACAACTACAAATGGTGACATTCACACATTTTAAAGTGAACCAAAGGATGTCGATCATCTCAACCGAAGTTCAACCAATCGTACTATCCTAAAGTCAACACTACCAGCTAGCTAGCGGAGCAATCGTCATGACCCAAGAGCAACCAGATAGGGAGAAAAAAGGATGCCAACTTGAGCTCGTTGCTTTGAATGCCAGTTCACGAACAGAGCGTCAACAACATGGTTACAGCACGTTCCAACGAAGTTAGGGCAAATTTAGAGCGGGCAACATGACATCCAACACAAATTCGGCCTACACCATGCTCAAGTGCTTACTCAGAAGCAACCAACAATACAAAACATGGATCTAGTGTTTTAACATTTTAGTTAGAATTTAAATGCTAAAATGGCATTGTCTACCACCCTTCCATACTTAGAAAAGTTAAGGATTTTAGTTGGGGCTAAGTAACCATTAACTCTTTTGTCGTAATTTTTAATAGGTCTACACCTTGTTAACTTCAACCAACAAATACTTCATGCAATAGGACATACCTTATACTAACCCATAGGAGCAAAATATTTAAGCACTATTTAACTATTTTCCTCAATATAATTTGCCAAAAAATAGTATTTTAACAGTAGTTCTAGTGTTTGCCAACTTAACAAAAAGAGCTTATCTTAACGTCAAATTTGATTTTTGAGCTTTCAAGAACACTAGTTAATAACATTTATTTTCACAAATTAAAGTTGCATCTTCAACTACACCACTTGCTTGTATCTTTACTTAAGTATTACACACAAGTTATATTTTATTTTTGTTTATATAAATTGTTTTTCATGCCAAACAATTAAAATGGCTTATCCCATGTTTCTCGTTAGGATTTTCATTAGCACTTTTACGCACCGAGTAAGTTAAGTTGGATATTTATTTGAGTCCATAAAAGTGAGTCACATAGGATTGGCATATCATTTTACATGAGTTATAAATTTTTAAAACCCAAAAACTTGTTAGGCTAATCCCTCTCGAACCTAAATCCCTGTGCTAAGAAAGCTCGTAACACCAGGGGTGTTACAGATATGCAAGGCTATCTGGCTCATGGGTTATTGCATCTACGGAAGAATTACTAAACGCGCATCCTTATATTCAAACTTTTATTAGCAGTCATTATTAGTTCATTAACTAACTATTCTATGTAAGCACCTATGCTACTTTCAAGCTTGTGGTAGCAATCATAATTATTTTACCACCTTCCATGTACTAGTTCTTACTACGGTGCTAGACCATAGCCAAGTCAGTACCGTCTCAAAAGAAATGTCGATTCATGATTCAATATATGTCCCCATCCAAACTTGGACTCTAAGCCCCCAACACCTGAGACCTAGTCTCAGTATGGTGCTTAGACCTCCACCTAGTACCCAGCCCTAAAAGTCAGTTCGGAAAGAGCCAGAACCCATAAAAAGAGAGTAACAAGTCTTCCCGCTCCCATAAGTAAGTATGTGCTTAGGATAATAAGTTTGTGACCTGACTACCATCCATAGCAACGAACAGTCCTTAATGACTCAGACGGGACAAATGCAACCAAAGCCTCGCTCAGTTGCCTGACCAAGTCCAAATCCAATGTACAATCCTGCCCGATCTCTAATTATCATCCATATATATTCCATGTGATAGTAATATGATAATAACAACAATAATATCTTTTCTATCTCTCGCGAGTGACAGGTAATCACTCAACTTCTACCGGGGTCCTATAGGATAGCAGCTACACGATCCTACCATACTAGTAAGACTCATAAGGTATGGATATATATATATATATATATATATATATATATATATATATATATATATATGCAAGTGGGTTTCATTCAACTCCTTAAAACTTAATGCACAAGAATAAAATAAAGTGCAGAATAATAGGGGTTATGCATCGAGTCTTGCCTGGGTAAGATATAACCAAAAGTTAGCATTCCATCGTAGTGACACGATCATCAAGGCACCATGTTCTCTGCTACTCTAGATGACTCCACGATCCATCATCGTTCCTATTATATACGTGGATGCAACGCAGAGACGTAATTAACCAACGGCAACTGCAACTCTTAAAGTACGTTGATGCCTCTCAAACTAATGAGCCAACTCTAATGACTAACATACTAGGCTATGTATCCACATTGCCGAATAAAGTGTTATTCCCCAACAAATGTTTTAGTTCTACAATCCCAAGGTGTTTCTTTATTTCATTGATTTAATTTATATTCGAACAAGGGCTGCTTAGTTATCTTAGCAAACTAATTATTTTGGAGCTACAAAAATTACTGTAAGCACCTCATAATATTAGGAATTTACTATGAAATTTCTAGAATTAACACTTGCACTGATTAATCATAAGAATTCCTACAAGTTTATATTTTAACAATATCACCGTAACACCCTCTGTGTTACACCATAAATTATTTACTAAAACATGTCATGAGCATCATGTTTGTGTGTTGATGCATGTGATAAAGTGTGTAGATCAATTTCTGTAACTCAAAACAATCAACTAAAATGCGAAACAAAAGTTGATTCGATAGTCAAGTTATATCACTTAGGGTTTAAAACCAATTTTTATTAAGCAAAAATTTATAGAATATGTATGTCACACTTAAATAAAGTTTGAAGTACAAACTTTGTAGATGACAATGAAATACTTATGGTCAAAAAATGATATTACTAGCTAATATTTCCACTAGCTTAGAAATCACAAATGGAAATCAAATTCAGCTCAAAAACTTAGAAATTTTCAATTCTGCCAACAGTTAGACACTGATATGTTTAGCAATTTATTGTGAGACATTTGGGTTAAGGAGTGATGTAGTGTTATAGCTCGATTTGGTAGTCTCATCTGCCATCTTGAGCATGGTGAAGATGGTTTAGGTCCTAAAGGAATTGTTTGGTCGTGTTGAACGCTTTAAAATTCATGTGTGTCACTGTCTCGGGTAGGTTGGCGTAGGGAGCACGGTCACCGCATGGCCTTCTCACGCCACACTTGGACGGTCGAGCTGCCTAGGCTTGGCCAAGGCTAGCCACAGCAAGCCGCTGGCCCTACGCCCTGCCGCTCTGCCTCGCACTGCCGTTTGGGTGCTGCTGAGGTAGCGTTGCGCTGCCGCCGCATCTGCACTACCAACGCTACTCATGTTGTGACACTGCCGTTGCCATCACATTGTTGTCGCGTCCACACTGATCTGCTACACCTCTGCACTTTTGCTATCTCTGTGCATGTTGCCTCTGTTGCGTGCACGTGGGCGAGCCACCGTCGCCACACCATTTATGGCACTACAGAGCGTGGGCCACGCCGATCAGACGCATGCACATGTTGTCCATAGTGCCAACGCATGAGCCTCCCATGCTTGCCGCTTATGTCCTGCCAAGGCATGGAAGATTCGAGCCCACCTGTCGCACAGTCTCTCTTTCCCTCTTTCTCCCTCTGTTTTCTACCGTCATCGCGTCGTGTGACGGTGAAGCCAGAGAGCGAGCACCTCTAATCAATTCCTCATGCTTGCATCTCCACCTTCACACCCCCTCTCTAGCCGACACCACCCTGCCTTGACTTGCATCATTCCGAGCTCCAATTTTGGAGCTTTGCTCGCCGCCATGCCGTTAAGGCCCGTCGTCGCCCACATAGTGGCCAATCTCCACCACTTCATCCTATGCTAATTCCTCTACACCATTAGCTAGCCTTGGCTCCCTCTTCATTGTGTGCATGATAGTCATAGCTCTAGTGCCGCCTCCTCATCACTGATGCGGTCGTGCCTTTGTGGTCTGCTGTTCACCTTGCAGCACACATGTGTCCAGCCTCGCTTGGGTCATCTCCGGTTGAGCCAGCTTCTCAGTAAGGTCACTGGTGAGTGGTCATTGATCACCCGCTACCCCTACTGCCTTATTGTTACTATGGCTTGCCTGAATGCGATCGCCATTGCCATAGGGGGTCCACCATCTTGGAGAGGTCCCTCTACAATGTCCCAGCTCATGCAACAAGCACCCATCGTCTCACGTCAAACCGTAGGTGATCGTTGGCCTCGTAAATAGGTCAGCGGGAGTCCTATGTGGTCGGCGTAAGCGCCTGTGCCACCGCTCACCATGTTGGAGCATGCGAGGATGCCCGAGGACCTTGCCGTTGAAAAGAGGAGAAAGATCTAAGGGTTTCGTTGCAAAGTCGCTGTCTATAGAAACAGAAACATGGACCGCGGGTTGTTTTTCTCATAGTCCAAGGGCATTTTTGCAAGAGTGCCAGTGCACGCGGGCTTCCTCGCCGTGGTCCACCTCTGCGCGTGGGTCGCACCTCGCCTATGGGCCACGTTGGGCCAAATTGAGTTTATCTTTTTCGTGGAGAATAGAAATGGCTTTTTATTTTAATTCTGTGTTGAACTTTGATAAATCATATAAAATCATGTTGGTATCCAAAAATTGTGAAACTAATTTCTTTTGTTCCTAAAATTGTGCTCTATGTGTTGGTGTATTTAGTTCATATATATATTTGTTGATACCAGAAACTATTAAATCATTTGAGAGTGCTTAATATTGTTAGGTTAAATATTGTAGGATTTTTTATGGCATTATGGTGATAGCTGTAGCTTTGAAAATTTTACAGTAGCTTCATGGTGTTATATGTGCTCACTATAATTTTTGTAGCTTCAGAATAGACTTAACATAAGAGTAGTTAAATACTTTTTCTTTCAAATATAAATTTAAATCATTAGTAGAAATAAAGATATATCCTTCATTTGTAAAGCTTGGTGTTTATTAGTTGAACCCAACACTTTACTTGATGAAGATGATAGTTAGCTTTGTATCTTAGTCATTAGAGCTAGCTTAGTAGTTTACCATGTGTATTCTTAATTTAGGAGCTCCTATTGCTAAAATACTAAGTGTTGCATCATCATCGCATGCATGTAGAGAACGAGTTAGCGCAGATCATGACCATCAGAGACCACAAGTTTGAGGAGGTGATCAAGGAGTATGAGGAGGAGATCCTCATGAATGAGGAGGTCTCGAAACCACCACTCACTGACTGAGATGACACCGTGCCTGCCCAAGGCAAGCTCCGGTGCATAACCCTTATTTTGAATTATCACTGGATATATATATGTGATGTGCATTTATGTTATAGGATTTATATTGAAACTACATGCATATATATACCTACCTAGGAGTCCTACTAGCATAGGTCGAGTAGCTACCATGCTTAGGCTATCGGTAGCGTGAGTAACCTGCCGTTACTCACAATAGGTGATTATTATTGTCACTCTCATGATAAAATGGTGAAAGGAAATGAAGACCAAACAGGGATGTGGTATGGCTATTGGTGGGTGTAAGAGTTTGTGTCCCATGACCAACAGGGCATAGCTTGGTTAAACTATTTTCCCTATCCATGTCGGTTAAGGACCGGTCGTTGTATTGGATTCTAGTCAGGTCATAGACTTATTATCCTGAGCACATACTTGTTTATGGGAGCAGAGAAGGCTCGTTGCTCTCTTGTCATGGGTTCTAGCTCTTTCTGGACTGATAGATTGGAGGCAAGGATGGTGGAGGTCTAAGCACCACACTGAGTCCGGTGCTTAGGAGTGGGGGTTTGGAGTCCAAGTTTGGACGAGAACCTAGACCCCTTGATAGGAGAGTGGTGGGTTGGTCCTGCTTGTGCCTAGGGTACAAGCGGGGCGTGAGTTTTAGGGTACCCAACTAGGCTACATTGATTCATGAATCATCATGTAATACATTATGACTTATCTATGATCTAGTACCATAGTAAGAACTGGAAGATGAAAGATGGCAAAATGGATCTGATTGCTCAACTCTTGCTTGAAAGTAGAACAGGTGCTTACATAGAATGGCTAGATAAATGAACTAATCATGACTGCTAATAAGAACATTGATAAGGATTCACTACTAGTAAGGCTTTTCACAAATAGGAAACCCAACAAACTATAAAGCATATCATATCCTTTGGAGTCAGGAAATTATTCCCACTAGTCGGGTAAGTCTTATGAGTATATTTTGTACTCAGGGTTTGTTTACCCCTGTTGCATGTGTAGCGTGATGAGTAGTTGTTGTGTGGATGATTCTTCTGGAGCGCACAGACGGATCCTTGTATGTTATCGTTAGACGTTTATTGTAATTCCACTGTTTAAATTCCACACTTTGAATTTAGTATTGTAATAATGTATTTCTAAGAGCTCTTGTTGTATCAAATGGACTAAGTATTGTAAACTCCTTCTCATTATTGGATCCTAGAGGAAAAACGTGGATTATTTGAGTTCTCCCTTGGGGTATGCTCGATAGAACCATCTGATGTAGCTTACTTTTGGGGTGCTTAGTGTCTGGTGGAAGACGAGCGCCTCCAAAGGTGTGTTATTTCTAGCGGTTCTGTCATAGTTGGTATCAGAGCCAATAATGAGTCTACGAGTTTCATAACTCTTTTCAAAACCTAAAATTTGACCAACAATAGTTTTGCAAAAAGTAGGATGCAATAAATTATGTAAATAAGTATAAGACCTAGCAATATGGTCTATCTAGGATAGCGGCACTGGTTTTATCTAATCAAGTTTTTGTAGGTACACTAACTTACGCTGCATAAGAATCATTTAGTGTACGAAAAGTGAGTGTGCGATGTGTCAAAATTTTTTGCGAATGCCGCTATATTCTGGCTTAGGTGAATGGGTAGGCTGATGCTTGCATCATGAAAAGAAAATCTTGCTTACACTAAACTCCCCCCACACGTATAAATGGATTAGTGAATCGATTGGATAACTTAAAAGAATGCCTTAATTAAAAGCCTTATCATTTCTCTAAGTCTCTTGTTCCTAATCTGCAGGGTTCTCCCTAATGGTTGGTTTGTATCTATTTATAGATGAACCTAAGGTCGGATCGTGGGAGTACCAGCACTGGGGCAGACCTGGGTCGTGGTCTTGGTGAAGGCCAAGGTGAAAATGGTTGTGGCAATGAGAATGGCAACGGGGAGAGCCATGAGGCCCCACTTCTGGCTCCTCCGCCGCCGCCGCCACCACCACCTCCAATGACCCATGCAGAGATGATGGCAGAGATGCTGGCTGCTCGGCGCGAGTCAGCCTGTGCCTTAGAGATGCTAGCCCAAGTGATTGGTGGCTTTGCCCGTTGGGGCCATAGAGGCAATGGCGGGAACAGGGGTGGTGCCCCATAGTCCTGAGGGGCCCTGTTCCTACCAAGATTTCTTAAAGACGCACCCAGCCATGTTCACCTCGATTGCTAAGCCTCTAGATGCGGAGCATTAGCTTCATATTCTAAAGTAGAAGTTTTAGCTGCTCACTGTGACTAAAGAACAGAAAGTGCACTTTGCAGCGCAGCAGCTATCGAGTTCTGCAAGTGCATAGTGAGACATGTTCAATGCCATGCAGCTGGTGGATCACCGTGTGACTTGGTAGGAGTTTACCACCACTTTTAGAGAGTACTACATTCCTGCTGGTGTGCTGAATAGGAAGTTGATGGAGTTCCTAGACCTAAAGCAAGGGAGCATGTCTGTGATGGATTATGTGAACAAGTTCAACCATCTAGCATAGTATGCTAGGACCCATGTCGATACTGATGAGAAGAAGAGGGACCGTTTCTATCGTGGCATCTCTTGTAGTCTGCAGAAGGAGCTGTACATAGGGAACTACCAGACTTTTGGTGTTATGATGAATGCTGCTATTGCCATGGAGGGACTTTAGCGTGACTCTTAGGCTGAGTCGAAGCGCAAGCAGGTGATCACTGGATCTTTTGGTCACCCCCAGGCTCAGAAGGTATAGGTTGTCAGGTGGGTAACCTATCAGTATTTGGGTGGGTAGTCATTCTGTCAGCCTCGGCAGACCTACTAGGCACCTCCCACTCAGTACCATGCACCTACTCAGCAGGTGCAACCACAGCCTCAGGGACAGTAGGTTTCGCCTCATTAGGGGTAGGGGAACAAACTGAGTGCTTATTTCAAGTGTGGCAAGGAGGGCCACTATGCTTGGGAGTGTCCACAGAACTAGCCTGCGCAGTCTTCCTAGCCTTCAGCCAACCCTCGTTTGGTCAAGAGGACAATTATCAAGAAGAATGTGTCCATAAGCCGCTCTAGACAAGTCAACTTCATTGAGGCTGAGGAGATCTTGCAGAATGAACCTGTGATGGCTGGTATGTTTACCATTGATTCCCACCCAACATATGTGTTGTTTGATTCTGGTGCATCACATTCATTTATAAGCATGGGGTTTGCACAGAGGCACAATATATCTCTTATGGCTATTCCTATTGCCTATAGAATTAGTACCCTAGGTGCACAATTATGTGTTAATACTCAAACGGACATAGTCAGATTAGTGCTAGCCACTCACACTTACCGCCTCCAATTCATGGTGCTGCCTGGGCAAGGCATAGATGCAATTCTAGGCATGAACTGGTTGCGAGTTTATGGGGTAGTCTTGGACCTTATGCAGAGAGTTGTTCAGTTATGACTTCCTTCTTTCGAGGATATGATGTCTCTTCTTATGCCCTCAGATCTAGCCTTACCAGTTGTTGCTCATGTTGAAGCTTCTCCTAATCTTGCCTCTATTCCTATGGTATGTGAGTTTTTGGATGTCTTTCATAAAGATCTACCTGGGTTGCCACCGGATAGAGATGTGGAGTTTTCTATTGAGTTAGAACATCGCACTGCTCCTATTTCATGACGTCCCTACCGCATGGCTCCTAAAGAACTAGTAGAAATAAAGAAGCAATTAGAGGAATTATTAGAGAAGAGCTTTATCTGTCCTAGTTCTTCACCATGGGGTTGTCTAGCTATTTTCGTGAAGAAGAAGGACAGTACTCTGTGGATTTTTGTGGATTACCGCCCTCTCAATGCGGTAACAATTAAGAACAAGTATCCTTTGCCTCATATAGATACTTTGTTCAATCAGTTGGTTGGTGCCAAGGTGCTTTCAAAGATTGATCTTCGTTCTAGGTATCATCAAATTAAGATCTAGCCACAAGATATACCAAAGATAGCTTTCTCTACTAGGTATGGACTGTATGAATACCTCATCATGTCTTTTGGTCTCACCAATGCTCCTGCATTCTTCATGTATCTCATGAATTTAGTCTGTATGATGGAGTTGGATAAGTTTGTAGTGGTGTTCATTAAGGATATTTTGATATACTCCAAGAACAATGAAGAGCATGTACAACATCTTTGGATAGTACTGACTCGATTGAGGGAACACAAGCTATATGCCAAATTCAGCAAGTGTGAGTTTTAGTTAGATCGAGTGTAGTTTTTGGCACATGTTCTACCAAGCAAGGTGCAAGATGTGTTAAATTGGAAGTCTCCAAAGTTAGTGCATCAGATCTGTCAGTTCCTTGGTCTTGCTGGTTATTATCGACGCTTCATTCCTAACTTCTCCAAAATAGCTCAACCAACGACCAAGTTGCTCTAAAAAGATGTCAAGTTTGTATGGAGTCCGACTTGTGAAGGAGCTTTCCAAGCCCTGAAGGAATTTCTTACCTCTGCTCCTATTCTTGCCCAACCAGATATTAACAAGCCATTTGATATGTATTATGATGCCTCAAGGACTGGATTGGGATGCGTGCTTATGTAGGATGGACGTGTGATAGCTTATGCTTCGCGCTAGCTGAAAAAACACGAGGTGAATTATCCCACCCATGATTTAGAGTTGGCTGTTGTGGTGCACGCTCTAAAAATTTGGAGTCTTTATTTGTTGGGAAATAAAGTGCATATTTATATGGATCATAAGAGCCTCAAATATATTTTCACTCAGTCCGAGCTGAACATGAGGCAACGGAGATGGTTGAAGCTAATCAAGGATTATAATTTGCAGGTTCATTACCATCCTAGAAAAGCTAATGTGGTAGCTGAAGCTTTGAGCCAGAAGTCATATCAAGTTGAAGAAGCACCTTTGTCTCTCAACCATGCTGAGGTGCTAGCCCAAATTGCTCTAGTCTCAGATTTACTTGGGCAAATAATTATAGAGCAAAGGCAAGATGTTTCGGAAATCTCGCATATCAAGGAGTTAATTGCCGAAGGGCGTGGTCCATATTTTAGTATTGATGATCAAGGTGTAGTGAGGTTCAAGAACAGATTGGTTGTTCCATCAAGTGATGAGATTAGAAGAAAGATTTTGGATGAAGCTCATCATTCCTAGTTGTCCATTCATCCAGGAAGTAACAGGATATACCATGATTTGCGCCACTTGTATTGGTGGTCAAATATGAAGCAGGATTTCACCAAGTACGTCACAGAATGCGACACTTATGGAAGAGTTAAGGCAGACCATATGCATACACTAGGATTTTTGCAGCCCTTGCCTATCCCTGTTTGGAAATAGGAGGATATCTCCATGGACTTTGTTGTGGGTTTGCCTCACATGGCAAAGGGGAATGACTCTATTTGGGTCATTATGGATCGTCTTACTAAGTCTGCTCATTTTTTCCCGGTAGATACCAGATATTCAGCTAAGAAGTATGCCAAGTTGTATTTTGAACGGATTATGATCCTACATGGAGTTCCTCTTACTATCATCTCTGATAGAGGGTCAGTCTTTGTCTCTCATTTTTGGGAGCAACTCTAGGAATGTCTTGATACTAGTCTCCTTAGAAGTTTAGCTTATTATCCACAAACTAACGGCCAAACAGAAAGGGTAAACCATGTACTTGAGGATATGTTGAGAGCTTGTGCCATTTCTTTTCTTGAAAAGTGGGATGAATGCTTGACTCTAGCTGAGTTTTCTTATAACAATAGCTATCAAGAAAGCATTTGTATGGCACCTTTTGTGGCCCTGTATGGCAAAAAATGTAGAACACCTCTTAACTGGGTTGAGGTGGGTGATCATAGATATTTTGGGCCTGATTTTATCAAAGAAGCTCGAGAGCAAGTTAGTATTATTCAGAGCCATTTGAAGGCAGCTCAAAGCCATCAGAAAACTTATGCGGACAAGCGAAGAAGGCCCTTGCAATTTGAACTTGGTGATCATGTGTATCTCAAAGTGTCACCCATGAGAGGGGTGCATCGATTTGGTGTCCGTGGGAAGCTAGCCCCTCGCTATGTTGGACCTTAGAAGATTTTGGCCCAGTGTGGTTCTATTGCCTACCATATCTAGCTCCCGGATATTTTGTCAGTAGTGCTAATATCTTCCATGTTTCCTAGTTAAAGAAATATTTGTGGGTCCCCGATGAAGCGGTGGAAATTGAAGGACTTCCTCTCTAGCTAGACTTGTCTTATATTGAGCATCATGTTAAGATCTTAGATGAAAATGAAAGAGTGACTAGAAATAATATGGTGAAGTTTTATAAAGTTCAATGGCAAAATCACTCAAAGGATGAAGCAACGTGGGAGCAAGAAAGATATATCTTGAAGCATTATCCCCACCTTCTTTCTACTTCACCGAGGTAATTGTTTAAATCAGGATTTATTTCTTATCTCTTTTCCCACACTAGGCACATCAAATCTCGGGGCGAGATTTTATTTAAGGGGTAGATTTGTAACACCCTTGGTGTTACACCGTAAATCATTTACTAAAACATGTCATGAGCATCATGTTTGTGTGTTAATGCATGTGATAAAGTGTAACAACCCAAAAATCCACACACCAAAAATCCCAACTACAAAATTTTTGTTTTAGCCCTATGTGATGTTGAGTGACTCATGTAGAAGCCAAACCCTAGTTCTGGATTGGATGTGACCCAACTAGGTTAAAATCATAAGCATAGTTTGGTTTTATGCCACATGTGTAATTAAATTCCTAAATAAATAAATCATGCATGCATCCTTGGACCCACTTGTGATTTGGATTCTTTTGCCTTATGTGATGTTTAACTAACTTACTTAATATTTATGATAAACCCCAACCAAATTGGCAACAAATAAAAGAGAAAGGAAAGAAGAGGGAGGCAGCAGCTCAGCCCAGCCTGCCACGACCGGCCCAGCTAACTAGCCGCTTGCCCTCCCACTCGCTCATGCGGCCCATGAAGCCAGCCTAGCATCATCGCCTGCACGCGCACAGCCGCTGACAAGCCGAGCCCACTTGTCAGCTATCACACGCCGCATGCAGCCACATCGCGCCAAGCGCCTGATGACCCGACCCCGCTTGACAGCACAGTAGCGTCTTCTTCCCCCCACCCACGCATTCTCCCCGCGTGACTGGAGGCTGACCAGTGTGGTAGGCGTGGGCCCAGGGTCACGCAAATTGCATGACCTTGTTCCCCCATGCGCCGCGCCTACACTACCGCACGCGAGCCATCAGATGCGTCGCACGTATCACCACTGCCCGTTCGTCGTCCGCCATTGGAGCCCTTGGAGCTCGGCTATAAAAAGCCAACGTCCGTGAGCCCTAACCCTTAGCCTGTTCGCTGCCACCGCTGGTGGTACAGCACCACACAGCGTCAAGCCGAGAGAGAGAGAGAGAGAGAGGAGGGAGAAGCAAGGTGGAGAAGGAAGCTGCTGCGGGGAGGACCTCGCCGGAGCCAGGAGCGCCGCCCCGACAAGCTACAGCAACGTAGCTGCTCGGCACGGCACTGCATCACCTCATCATGGCCTCGCCTCGCCACTGCACTGCCATCCTACCACCATGAACCCTGCGGTGAGCCATCTTGCTAAGACCACCTCCCTAGCCAAATGGAACATGCACCGCCATGATCGAAAACCTTGCTGAAGCTTCGAGCTCTAGCCTAGCCCAACTGGTTAGCTAGGGAGACCGCCATGGCCACGCTTGCCAAGACCCAGGACGCACCGTGCGCGCTGCCATCAGCTAAATGGAGGACCCTGCCATGATGAGAGACACACTGTGCTCACCTTAGCCGAGGAAGAAGCCCACTGGAGCCCTACGTTGCCGCACCGCACCCCATCGAAGTGCCACCGCCTCTGTTTTGCCCCCACCACCATGGCTGGAGCCACTAGGAGCACCAGGAGCTCCTTCAACACGCCCACCATGGCCGCAGAAGCACCATGGAGCTCACACACTCCTCCAACTTGGCTCTCGCTACCACCATAGCCCTATCCATGCACGCCGACGAACCCACGCCGCCGTTCACCGTGGCCAGAGCCCTAGGAAGCCCTAGTCGTCGCCCCGACCCCACCGTCGCACTCGCCAAGGCTTGGGGAAGCTATCGCCTACCCTAATCGAACGCTAGTACCACCCAAGAGGCTCGCCGGTGACCTCACCACCGATGGGAGCCCCGTTAGGGAAGAGTAGGGGATTTTCCCCTCGTCGACCTCGTTGACCACATCGACCACATCCCGAGCAAGCTCCGCCGAGCACCGACCATGACCACGTCGACCACATCCCGAGCAGCTCTGCCGAGCACCGACCATGACCACGTCGACCACATCCCGAGCAGCTCCGCCGAGCACCGACCATGACCACGTCGACCACATCCCGAGAAGCTCCACCGAGCACCGACCACGACCATGTCGACCACGTCCCGAGCAGCTCCACCGAGTTCCGACCACAACCATGTCCCGAGCAGCTCCGCCGAGCTCCGACCACGACCACGTCATGCACGTGAACCAAACCCTGGGAAGGAGTAAGTGGACCAAGTCCATCATAGACCGGCTCTGCGGTCTATGGACCAACGCAGGCGGGTTCACCATGAACCGTGCCTCACCTACGCCCGTGGATCACGGCCCGTTAGTGGCCCAGTAAGACGACGTGGCTGTGCCACAGCATGCCACGTGGTGGGCCAAAGCCTAGCCCATATCTAGGCCCAACCAGCCTAGTCGAGGCCCAACCTATATTGACCGTTGACCGGTCAACATTGATCGATTGACTGGGCCCACAAATCAACGACACAGAGCTGCTGGACCCACTTGTCATTGAGTGATGTCATGCTGACGTCATGATAACATCAGTGGGACCCCACCTGTCAGCCCGGAACTGAGATGATGACATCATGCTGATGTCATACTAACGTCAGCATTCCACGTGGACCAGTCATAGTGTGACACGTGTCAGCCCTGAATTAACCAGCCTTTTTCCATTTTTAGAAATGATTAAAACGTCGGAAATTCATAACTAATTCATACGAACTCAGAAAAATACAAGACTAGGACCAAAATTCATCTAAAATCGAGCTCTACGTAATGAACCCATGTTTGAGTGCATTTGGTTCTTTTGAATTTTCATTGCTCTTTGTGCTATTCTATAGACGTCGCTAACGCGACGATAATGCGATCGTTTGCAGACTCAGAGGAGAACCAGACAGACGAGGACCGAGAGTACCATGAGGAGTACGGAGACAACTTCACTAAAGGTGCCACATCCCACGCAATCTCGTAGCACCTATTACGCATGGCTAATATAAAACTGCTATTACTTTACTTTACTGTTATAATCATACTATGATAGGACTTGCATGGTAGTATGCTTACTTGTTGGCCTTTACCTTGACGCAACCTTACCCCTACATACCCTGCTATTAGGCTAGACACATGCTTACTGCTACATTTCATTGTTTATACTTCTACTACGCTTATACTACATTAATGCGTGGTGGAAACTAGTGTTATCTGGACTATGGAGAGAGTGCTGCGTGTGTGACTTGGGTGTGTGGAGGGTGAGGGTTGTGTCGACCAAGTTGGAGTATACGACGAGCCTAGGGCAAGTCTTGCCATGGGGTGCTACCTAGGCACCCTTGGAAATGGATACCTATGGTGGGTAAATGGTATATGAGGTGGTCCTGGGTGTGAACCTATGATGGGAGGAGCCCAGGATGGAGGTGCTGTGGTGGCACGGTAAATGGAAACACTAATGAAGACATTCTAGCTTGGTCATCCCTAAGGACTTACTGGTACTCAGATTCACTGGGAAGCCTTACGTACCACTCTACCTATATGGTGCAGGACGACTGGACTACTTGGTAGGATATTGCCACTACTGCTAGGTTGATAGTGGATAGTGTAAGGAGGTACGGGGCACAAAGGATTCCCCCCACACCCTTCTGAGACTTCATGGAGACCTTGTGGACCTAGCTCATGACTCACAGTTTTAGCCACCCCAGACTAGACTTGGGGTGTACTAGGGCTGAATGGTAGAGTGGCATTATCCTAGGCTAGCAAGCAGCCGGAATCAGCCCAGTTGACGACGGTCAGTGAAGAAGGCAGATCTTGTGGTTATGTAAAACCTCTGTAGAGTGTATGGTTGATCGATCGATACATATGCTGACTTGTCAGCTATGGACCTTTCCTGGGTTTCGCTTAAACTAGATAATGAGATGAGTCCTTCTCTTCTTCCCCAGTGAGGGAGTGTCAGTCGTAGCCAGGGGCTACAAGCCTTGGGATAGTGCCAAGAAGGAATTGGCCTGTCGACTGAGCGATGGTATGGAGATGGTGGTATATCGATTCTAGGATCGAAACCTAGCTCTGGATGGAAATGGGGTGGAATGGGTGTGGGAATAGTGTTAAAACTTGATCAACCATTACTATATACTTGATATGCTAAAACATAGGAAACCCCAGCTTTATAGGTTCCTTTTGATTATATCCAACTTGCATCTAATTTCCACAAAGCAATGCTCATAGGGTGGGAGTGGCCAGTACAAATCATACTGATAAATTTTGGCACACAGGTTCTGCTGAGGAGTATAGCTCTAAGGAGTTTGACGGTTGAGGGGTTCATTCCTACGCTCGAGTTTGGTGATCTTATCTTCAAGCTATTCTGAATGAATGCTACTTTTGATTCCACCAATGCGGCGATATAATAAATTATGTAATTCCGCAGTATTTGTACTCTGATATTATCATTGTATGGATGTGATATTCGACTGGAATTTGGGTAATATGATCTACAACGGTCTTATTACATTTCGACTCTGTGGATTTCCCTTCGTGGAAATCAGGTCACTTCATAAAGTATGTAGATCAATTTCTGCAACTCAAAATGATCAACTAAAATGCGAAACAAAAGTTGATTTGATAGTCATGTTATATCACTTAGGGTTTAAAACCAATTTTTATTAAGCAAAAATGCTATAGAACATGTATGTGATACTTAAATAAAGTTTGCAGTTGAAACTTTGTAGATGACAATGAAATACTTGCGGTTGAAAAATGATATTACTAGCTAATATTTCCACAAGCTTAGAAATCACAAATGGAAATCAAATTCAGCTAAAAAACTTAGAAATTTTCAAGTCTGCCAATAGTTAGACACTGCTATGTTTAGCAATTTATTGTGAGAGATTGGGTTAAGGAGTGGTGTAGTGTTATAGCTCGATTTGGTAGTCTCATGTGCCATCTTGAGCATGGTGAAGATGGTTTAGGTCCTAAAGCAATCGTTTGGTCGTGTTGAACGCTATAAAATTCATGCGTGTCACTGTCTCAGGTTGGTTGGCGCCAGGTGTGCGGTCACCGAGCGGCCTTCTCACGCCACGCTTGGCTAGTCGAATCACCTAGGCTTGGCTGAGGCCGACTGCAGTGAGCCACTGGCCCTGCGCCCTGCTGCTCTATCTCGCACTGCCGTTTGGGTGCCACCGCGCCCGCGCTGTGCTGTCGTCACGTCCGCACTGTCGACACAACTCATGTCATGACCGTGCCTTTGCGGTCTGTCATTCACCTCACAGCACGCACGTGGCTAGCCTCACTTAGGTCGTCTTAGGCCGAGCCAGCTTCTCGGTAAGGTCACTGGTGAGTGGTCATTGCTTACCTGCTTCCCCTACCACCTTGTTGTTGCAGCGGCTCGCCTGAACGCCATCACCATTGCCGTAGAGTGCCATCGTCATGGAGAGGTCCCTCTACGACATCTTGGCTCATGCTACTGCCACCCATTGTCTCACGTCGAACCCTAGGTGAGCGTCAGCCTCGTAGATAGGTCAGGGAGGTCTCGTGTGGCCTGCGTAAGCGCCAGTGCCATCGCTTTCCACGCTAGAGCGCATGGGGATGACCGAGGACCTTGCCATTGAAAAGAGGAGAAAGATCCGAGGGTTCCATTGCAAAGTCATTGTCTATAGAAATAGTAACATGGACTGCGGGTTGTTTTGCTCATAGTCCAGGGGTGTTTTTGCAAGAGTGCCAGTGTGCGCGAGCTTCCTCGCCGAGAGCCACCTCCGCGCATGGGCCGCACCTCGCTTGTGGGCCGCCGTGCGCCCGCGTGCACGCGTTATGCCGCGTTGGGTCGAATTGAGTTTATCTTTTTCGTTGAGAATAGAAATAGCTTTTCATTTTAATTTTGAGTTGAACTTTGGTAAATCATATAAAATCATGTAGGTATCCAAAAATTGTGAAACTAATTTGTTAGTTCCTAAAATTATGCTCTATCTGTTGGTGTATTTAGTTCATATATATATTTGTTGATACCAAGAACTATTAAATAATTTGAGAGTGCTTAATATTATTAGGTTAAATATTGTAGGAATTTTTGTGTCAATATGGTGATAGCTGTAGCTTTGAAATTTTTATAATAGGTTCATGGTATTATATGTGCTCATTGTAATTTTTATAGCTTTAGAATAGACTTAACATAAGGGTAGTTAAGTGCTCTTTGTTTCAAATATACATTAAATCATTGGTAGAAATAAAGATATATCCTTCATTTGTAAAGCTAGGTGTTTGTCAGTTGAACCCAACACTTCACTTGATGAATACGATAGTTAGCTTAGTATCTTAGTCATTAGAGCTAGCTTAGTAGTTTACCATGTGTATTCTTAATTTAGGAGCTATTGTTGCTAAAATACTAAGTGTTGCATCATCATTGCATGCATGTAGAGAATGATTTGCTGGAGATCATGACCATCAGAGACCACGAGTTCAAGGAGGTGATCAAGTAGTACAAGGAGGAGATCCTTGTGTAGGAGGAGGTCCTAGAGCCGCCACTGACAGACTGAGCTAACACCGCGCCTGCCCAAGGTAAGCCCCCATGCATAACCCTTATTTTGAATGATCATTGGATATATATATGTGATTTGCATTTACGTTACAGGATTTATATTAAAACTACATGCACAGATATACCTACCCATGAGTCCTACTAGCATAGGTTGAGTAGCTGCCATGCTTAGGCTATCGGTAGCATGAGTAACCTACCGTTACTCACAATAAGTGATTATTATTATCACTCTCATGATAAAATGGTGAAAGAAAATGGAGACCGGGTAGGGATATGGTACGGGTATTGGTGGGTGTAAGAGGTTGTGTCCCATGGCCAATAGGACATAGCTTGGTTATACTATTTTCCCTGTTCGTGTCGGTTAAGGATCAGTCGTTGCATTGGATTCTAGTTAGGTCACAAACTTATTATCCTGAGCACATACTTGTTTATGGGAGCAGGGAAGGCTCGTTGCTCTCTTGTCATGGGTTCTGGCTCTTTCTAGACTGACTGATTGGAGGCGGGGATGGTGGAGGTCTAAGCACCACATTGAGTCCGCGACTTAGGAGTGAGGGCTCTAAGTCTAAGTTTGGATGGGGACCTAGACCCCTTGATAGGAGAGTGGTGGGTTGGCCCTGCTTGTACCTGGAGTACAAGCGCGGCATGTGTTTTGGGGTACCCAGTTGGGCTACATTGATTCATGAATCGCCGTGGAATACGGTATGACTTATCTACGATTTGGCACCATAGTAAGAACTGAAAGATGAAAGATGGTGAAATAGATCTGATTGCTCAACTCTTGCTCGAAAGTAGAACATGTGCTTACATAGAATGGCTAGATAAATGAACTAATCATGATTGCTAATAAGAACATCGATAACGATTCACTACTAGTAAGGCTTTTCGCAAAAAGGAAACACAGCAAACCATAAAGCCTATCATATCCTTTGGAGTCGGGAAATTATTCCCACTAGTCAGGTAAGTCTTTCGAATACATTATGTACTCAGGGTTTGTTTACCCCTATTGCATGTGTAGCCTAATGAGTAGCTGTTGTGTGGAGGATTCTTCTAGTGGGTACAAATGAATCCTTGTATCTTATCGTTAGACGTTTATTGTAATTCCGCTGCTTAAATTCCACACTCTAAACTTGGTATTGTAATAATGTATTTCTAAGAGCTCTTGTTGTATGAAATGGACTAAGTATTATAAACTCATTCTCATTATTGAATCCTAGAGGAAAAACATGGATTATTCGAGTTCTCCCTCATGGTGTGCTCGATGGAACCGTCCGATGTAGCTTACTTTTGGGGTGCTTAGTGTCTAGTGGAAGACGAGTGCCTCTGAAGGTGTGTTATTTTGGGTGGTTCTGTTACAATTACACATCTCAATTTAATTAGATAACTTCTGAAAATACTATGAAACTATGTGAACAAAATATACTAGCAGATAGATCATGATTTTAGGAACCTAACAAAATTCGTTTCACAATTTTTGGTCAACTACATAAATTTATATTAATTATACAAATCTAGCTCAAAAATTGAAATAGAAAACCATTACTGATTCACAAGAAAAAGAAAAGGCAGATTCAATCACATGGCCCACCTAAGCGTGGCCCGCCTATGTGCGGCCCACACACGAGACGACCCACGATGGGGAAGCCTACACGCGCTGGTGCTCTTACAAAAGAGCCGTCAAACTTTTCTTGAACTACACTTAAGTCCTAACACTATTCTTCCCTCTCTCTGACCATCTCAATTACCCCCTGGGTCTTCCTTAATTCCCCCCCCCCCACACACACCCAAGATAGGGCACGCGACGGCACGGCGAGCAGCGGCACAGGGTGGCTACGCCGGCAACCTGGGACTTGCGCGGACCCATCTAGCGGGTCGATCGACATCTCTAACCTAGACGACTACGCTGGGTGGCGGTGATAGGTGGCAGGGCTCACTAGTGAGGGCTATAGTGACGCACGGCCTTCCACAATGGCGGCATGACCATTTCGGTGAACTAGTTTAGCTACAGGCCTAACCAGCTAACGTGCGAGCATCAAAAGCTTACCGTGGGCTCGGCCAAAGTGATAGTTGGGGTAGAGGATGGCAGAGGAGGGCTGGCCATGTGCGACCAAGCCGTGTGGCAGCGCACCATGGTGAACATGACCACGTTAGCGGTGCTGGGTAGCGGTAGTAGTTTGGCCGAGGTGTGCATGATGAAAAGGGAGTAGAGGCAAAGCTAATGGCGTAGCTAGGCTAGCCTCTCATGGCTTCATTGGGAGTTGCCACCTGCACCGAACGAGCGCGGCCTTAATGGCTCGATGATGGGGAAAATAGCCAAATTAAGGCTTGTCTAGGCTCAACTCATGGCGTGACGGGGTCAGGCGATAGGTGGCTTCCATGTCTAGCTACGGGAGCATTGAATTAGGATGTGATATCAGGTGCAGTGCAAATTTAACTCGCATAGCGATGCGGTTTCACCAGTGGCCATGGCATGAAGGCAACGGCTCCCGAGGCTTGGCCAACATCAGCTAGGGCTATGACACAGAAGTGGGGGTGTCCGCATGAGGGAGACTCAAAGAGAGAGCATCGTGGAGAGCTTGAATGTGACGGCTCGGTCTTGGTAGGGCACGAACGGTGGTAGCGGAACAGCGATCACACACTAGCTGGTCGCATAGGGAGGGCAGCGACACCGCATCAAGGGCAGTAGCATGATAGGATAGCGGATGCAGGTAGCAACTTGGCGGTAGGTGGATTGAGCGGTCGAGATGGGTGTAAGGTCGAGATGGCAAATAGAGGGGGGTGAATAGTCATTTCTAAAATTAATCACGTCAGCTAACCAAAACAAATATGGAATTAAAACAATTCGGTCTAGCCAAGACTACACCCCTCTATCAAAGTTCACAAGCACCTTATAAAGATCCTAGTTAGGCAACAAAGGTGTTGGGCTAGCTAGAGCTCTCCTATTCAATTCTAGGAGCAAGGTCACATAAACCTATTCCACGAGGGAGCTCCTACACATGCTAGTAAGCAAAAGCACAAAGCCAACTAAGCTCACTAGCAATGCTCAATAACAAGGCAACCAATGCCAAATTAGAGAGCACAAATACTTAGCTACACAAACTAAGCAATGTGACTAACAAGGTTACACAAACCAAATTAGCCACGCAAGGGAGCTACTTCTATGCTACACAAGCAAGAAGGTAACTAGTAAGCTACACAAGCTAACTAATTACAAGAGCAACTACACAAGCACAATGTATATGAAATGTAAATACAAGCTTGTGTAATGAGGATGCAAACCAATGGGAATACAAGGATGACACAATGATTTTTCTTCCAAGGTTCATGTGCTTGCCAACACACTAGTCCCTATTGTGTCAACTCCTCACTTGGTGGTTTGGCGGCTAATTGGCATCACCAACCAAGCCCGCACATCGGGCACCGCAAGAACCTACCACAAAAGTGAGGGTAGCTCAATGACACGCTCAACTAGAGTTGCTCTTCGTGGCTCCCGCGGGGCGAGCACAATGCCCCTCACAAAGGTCTTCTCTAGAGCTCCACACAAGCTTCTTGCGGGCTTCAACAAAGACCACCACCAAGCCATCTAGGAGGTGGCAACCTCCAAGAGTAACAAGCACCACCAGCTTGCAACTTGATCACCTAGTGCCACTCGATGCAACCTCACGATGCAATTGCACTAGAATCGCTCACTCACTCAATTGAATGAACACTATCAAGCTAGAGTGAGTTAGAGGGCTCCCAAGCACTACCACACAAGCCACCAAGTCTCTAATGTGCTTAGCTACCAGCCCAAGGCTGAGACCCCTTCTATTTATGGCCCCCACAAAAATAGAGCCATTGTACCCCTTCACTGGGCACAGCTCGGGGTGACCGGACACTCCGTTCAGATCGACCGAACGCACCCTACCAGCGTCGGGTCAACGGATGGCTACCACATCATCCTTGGCTTCAAATACTGAGCGCCCGATCTCAATGGTTAAGTTGCGACCGAACGTAACATAGTGTATGACCGAACACAGGACCCCAGTGTCCGGTCACTTCCAGTAAGGTTCCATTCATGACTGGACGTGTCAGTTTAAGCATGACCGGACACAGGACCCCAGCATCCAGTCACTTCTAGTAAGGTTCTAGAGATGCTCAACTGCAACTGGATGTGTTTGGTCGGTCATGATCGGACGCAGCATTAGCATACGGTCCTTCTCCTCTTCTCTACATTGCCACGTTAGTGGGATAGGACGCACCCACCCAGTGTTGGGTCATGAAGTGACCCAGTGTTCGGTCGAAGACCAACGCCCTTGCCTTCACTACTGCCATTGACCGGACGTAGGACCCCAGCATCCGGTCACTATGTGACTAGCATCTGGTGCACTCTGTGAAACCCTATCTTTTCTGAACAGGGCGCCGGTGGCACCGTCGGTGAAGTTTTGAACCCTTTTCTTTATCGAGTTGATCCATATCAACTATAACTTCTTCTCCTTTGTAAATGTGCCAACACCACCAAGTGTACACGACCCATGTGTATGTGTGTTAGCATTTTCATAATCATTTTTCAAAGGATTTGCCACTCAACTTGCCATGCCACTTGATCCTAGCAACGATGCAAAGTTGGATCACTCAAGTGGCACTAGATGACCGATATGCAAACAAGTTTGCCCCTCTTGATAGTACGGCCATCTATCCTAAACCTGGTCATCAACTTCTCTACACACCTATGACCGATGAAATGAAATACCCTAGGATATACCTTTGCCTTGCGCATTAAATTCCATCTCCTTCATTATTGATGCAACATATGCACCAACATGATCAACAATGATATGATCCACTTCATATCATCACATGATCATATTGGTTCATCGATCTTGACTTCACTTGTTTTTCACCGTTGCCTTTGTCCATCGGCGCCAAGTCTTGCTCAAGCTTCACCGCCACGCAGTCCATCGCTTCAAAGCCTCCAACTTACCCTTCACGCTTGCAACTGGTCCATCAAGCCAAGTCTTTTCTTTATCTTCTCCTCCTTGATCACATGACTCAATGCCATGTCTCATGTGCAATGAGCTCCTTCATCATCACATGTGTGAGCTTTGCAACATCTCCGCACCATTTTTTACCTTCATGGCATATGTGAAAGGATCTAACAATGCCTAGAGGGGGGGTGAATAGGCATATCTAAAAATGTACTGCAAATGCTAAGTTCAAATCTGTCAGTCACTGTTGAAAGTCCCAGCGTTTGGGTTGGAACTCCTAACGTTGTCAGAAGTTCCGGCACAAACGTCAGTAGTTCCGACGCCTACATGAACTACAAAAGCAGTGCCAAATTTAACTTTGTGGATAAATAATCTTACAACCTCACTTCCTAGTGGTTTGGTGAAGATGTTGGGTCACTCCCTTGACACCGTAATGCCTCCAAACCGTAGATCGAATCCAAACCCTAAAATGGAAAGTTGGGAGACAAAGAGATAAACACATACAAGTAATTTCTAACAATCACAACAACAAGCACACGAGACATAAGGATTTATCCTGAGGTTCGGTAACCCCACTAAGGAGCTCCTACATCCTCATTGTTGAGGTGACCACCAAGGTCGGAGTCTTTTCCACCTCCTTGCCTCTCTCAAAGCGACCACAAAGGTCACTTGAGCTTTCCACTAAGAAATCGAAGGGTGATACAAACTTCCCAAGGCTCTTCCATAACATGGAAGCTCTTGGGCAATGCCTAGCCAGCTAGGGGCAAAGCCCCAAGAGTAATAGACACAAAATCAATCGGCTTGACGAAGAAATCAAGTGCTCAAGCTATCCAAAGTGATGCTCTCACTTAATCCACTCTCCTTTCACTCAAACCCCAAGGGAATTGAAGATTGGAGCAAAGAGGGAAGGTGAGGGGTGCTTTAGTTGCTTGGGAGCTATTGAGCACGAAGTGGGTCAGCTGTTAATGAGTTCGTAACGGTTAGAAGTGAAGAGAGGGGTATTTATACTCTAAGTGAAAATCTAACCATTCAGATCTACGTTGGAAGTTCTGACGTAGATCTTAGGACTTCTGATGTTAATAGAAAACACTATTCACAAAGAGTCAGAAGACCACGTGTGTAGGTCAGTGTTGGAACTCCAGGCAAACATCGAGACTTTCAACGGTCGGAACTTTCAACGTACGTCGGGACTTCCAACGTGCGTAGTTAAACATCCAGCCAGCTCGCAATAGGTATCGAGACTCCCAACATATGTCAGGACTTCCGATGTACGTCAGGAGTTCCGACGTGCATAGATAGCAGGCCAACAAAACCACCGATGCTGGGACTCCTGGCTTGGGTCGGGACTTTCGACTGTCGGGAGCTCTGACTCACGTCGGGACTTCCGACGTCCATAGTCACCGCGTAGGCTAAGTGACTGGAAGTCAGAACTTCTAGCAAGAGTCATGACTTCTGACTATCGGGAGTTCCGGCTTACATCGGGACTTCCGACATCGACAGTCACAGAAAATTATTCTATGTGCTCGTGAAGTGCTAGAGTGTCTCTCTTTGGATTTTATTTTAATGCATGAGCACTCTATCTTCCTCAGACCAACTAAGTTTGCATCCCTCTTTATAGTACGGCGGATCCTAAACTCAGAAACAAAATTAAAACCTTTGGAGAGCATTTTGAGTTCGTCCGCCTTTACAGCTTCAAGAATTGAGGGATACCATTTCATCTTTATCAACTCTTTGAGTCTTTCATTGGACTAATAGCTGCGACATATCTCATTAAGATCACATTAGTCCCTAATTTGGATGTCATCAATACACCAAAACCCACATAGGGGGCAAATGCACTTTCAATCTCCTCCTTTTTGGTAATTGATGACAACCAACTTAGGCTTTTATAGGAATGAAAGATTTTAAAACTTTTGAACATCAAAATTTATGAAGAGCTCCCCCTTGATGTATGCATGAATTTGAATTTCAATTAGTATCCTCTATACTTCATTTGCATACATCAAGACAAAAGCTCCCCTTAAATTTTGCAATCCGTGGGGTGCAACAAGTGTGTGAACAAATAGATATGTGTGAAAAGAAATGCAATATGACATGTTATTTCACACAAGAAGTAAAAGAGAATATGATGGCCAAGATTTTTAAAAAAATTTGGAGCAGCACATGGCCATTCAAAAATACATTCACCATCATAAGTAGAAACAAGTGTAAGCAAATAAGATAAATAGATAACCATAACTTGTCCTACAATCATTCATCACAAACACATATAAATAGTTGTCCATTACAAGCTTGCCACCATATGACATAGTTCGTACACGCTAAAAGTTTTAAAGTTCCAAAACATAAAGACCAACTAACTTATTACATAGAGAAATCAAAGCCTAACACTCCCCCTTTGTCAACAAGTGCCAAAAGGGGTAGGCCGTGTAAATATCCAACTAGTCATCCTCGTCATCATCATCCTCATCTTGGTCACCGTCCTCACCACCATCGTCGTCTTCATCATCATTGTCCTCGATGTATTCCTCATCTTCTACAGTTGCCTTCCCTTTGCCATGTGGGCGAGAAGTCGCATCATCTTCGTACACCGTAGAAGCCTCATCATACAAAGCCAACGGATCATGGGGAGGCACAAACGGCGGCGGAGGAGAAGATACAGTGCCTGCTTGCTGTTCCAACCGATATAGCCTCTCTTGCATATCATGCTCACATTGAGCACTAGCACAACACTGTCCAAACATGTATGTCATTAGGAACTTGAACTTGTTGGGCTTCTTTCCAGAGGAGGACAAAGAGAGGGGCTCAGCACTAGAAGAGCGAGCAGCAGCAGCAGTAGGTATGGAAGCACCACGGCGAGAGCGAGAACCCATAGCACCTTTCCCTCTAGCTTTGGTAGCATCAGCTTTCTCCCTTAGCTCTCTAGCAGCAATGACGGAGGTCTTGTTGGATATCTTGAGGAGCTTTTGCTGAGTGTCATAGGGAAAATGGATGCCAGATACTTGCTCAATGACATGCATAATGTATGGTGCATAGGGAAGATGCTTCATGGGATCCTCGGAAGCATCATGTATCTTGTTCCAAATGTATCTGCTGATGGAAAACTTCTGAAACTCATCTCCAAATCGCTGCAGCACCTTCTGTGAATCATCACGAAGGAAGGTGGAGTCACCTACCTTTGGATACAAGATCTGTCATAGGATGTTGTTCAAAACATAATAGTAGGGCTTCAGAAACACCATCTATCCATCAGCTATGTGTCCATCAAGATACATATGTTGGTACTCCTCCAAAGCGACAACCTCATACTCAGTCAATTTAGTTGCAGTGCGGTCACTATGACTCAAACCAAGAAGGCGAGAGAAAGTGATGAAGTCCACCTTATAATGCTTTCCTTTAGTAGTCCAATGAACAATGTCAATAGCACCTATAGGGTCTCTCTCATGATGATAAGAAGCATAAAACTGACAAATTAGCTCATTGTTCCAATGCTTCTTAAACTCTAACAGGCAGGATAGCCCCATTGTGTGAATATCTCGAACCATCTACTCCAACTCAGGTTCCTTGTACTTGCTAAGAGAGTATGCATCAATGCACTTCATCTGCAGGACCGGTGGCCCCCTCTTCTTCAAGAACTTCTGATAAAGAATGGAATCATAAAAGTCAAAATGGAAGGGATGCCAGAAATGATACTCAAGTCATAGGTCCTTCTCGTCCTCAGCATAAAGGTTCCTGTTCCTATTGAACCTAATGTCCTTAACCCGATGATGATAGTCCACTAGAAGAGGAGTAGTCCAACCACCAATAGGATTGGGAGCCAAGACGGACAGGGAGCAACCTGGCGGCGTGAGAAGGGGTGATGGCGGCATGAGGAGAGGCGATGGGGCGATGGGAGAGGAGGAGGAAGGAAATAACCGAAGTAAAAGAAAATTGGGCCGGTTATAGATGAGCCGAGCAACCGACGTGGCGCGGTAAAAAAATCAGATATGCATTAGAACTCCCAGTGCATGTCGAGACTTCTAGCAGTCAAGAGTTCTGGCACGAGCCGAGATTTCTGTCTGTCAGGACTTCCGACCTATGTCGGGACTTCCGACGCAGGGAAACAGAAAAACCCTCAAACTTGAACTCACTACACCATGTGGGGCAAAAATATGATGGACACTAACATTTTCACAAGTGACTAGATTTCATTCAACCAACACAAAGCAATAGTCACTTATGAAAATTACAAAATAGAATTTGAAAGTGGCACACAATGTTTTCTTAATTCTTTTCTCCTAACTTGATCAAACAAAATGTGTGTGCAAGGAATAAAGCCACGTTACGAGAACCAATGATATTTAGTTCACTCCTCAAAGCACAAAATCTTGACTCATCTAGTGGCTTTGTGAAGATATCGGCTAGTTGCTTTTCGGTGCTCACATGATAAATAGCGATATCTCCTTTGGTTTCGTGGTCTCTCAAAAAATGATGCCGAATGTCAATGTGCTTTGTTCGAGAGTGGTTTACAGGGTTGTTTGCCAACTTAATGGCACTCTCGTTGTCACACAAAAGTGGAATCTTGGTTAACTCACATCCAAAGTCCTTTAGTGTTTGCTTCATCCAAAGTAGTTGGGCACAGCAAGCGCTGGCCGCCACATACTCGGCCTCAGCGGTGGACAAAGCAATAGAATTTTGCTTCTTAGAGCTCCAAGACACCAAGGATCTACCAATAAATTGGCAAGTCTCGGTAGTACTCTTTTGGGTTACTTTGCAACTGGCATAATCCGAATCAGAATAGCCAAGTAACTCAAAAGTGAAGCCCTTAGGATACCACAAGCCAAGATTAGGAGTGTGCACTAAATATCAAAAAATTCTCTTAACGGCTATCAAATGACATTCTTTTAGATTAGCTTGAAATCTTGCACACATGCACACACTAAACATAATATCAGGCCTAGATGCACAAAGGTAAAGAAGTGATCCAATCATGGAGCGATATACCTTTTGACCGACGTCATTTCCTCCTTGATCAAGATCAAGATGTCCATTGGTTGGCATGGGTGTCTTGATGGGCTTGACCTTGTCCAAGTTAAACTTGTTCAACATGTCGTTGGTGTACTTGGTTTGACTTATGAACGTGCCATCCTTGAGTTGCTTGATTTGAAATCCTAGGAAAAACTTCAACTCTCCCATCATGGACATCTCGAACCTATTTGTCATTATCCTACTAAATTCCTCACAAAAAGCCATATTAGTACTACCAAATATTATGTCATCAACATATATTTGGCAAACAAAGATATCATTATTGACTTTGCGAGTAAACAAAGTAGCATCGGTCTTTCCTATCTCAAAACCTTGTTTGAGTAGGAAATCCTTTAAGCAATCATACCAAGCTCTAGGGGCTTGTTTGAGCCCATAGAGCGCCTTGTCGAGCTTGTAAACGTGGTTTGGATACTTGGGGTCTTCAAAGCCCGGTGGTTGCTCTACATACACCAACTCAGATAGGGGGTCATTGAGAAATGCACTCTTTACGTCCATTTGATATAGCTTGAAGTCATGATGAGCGGCATAGGCATGTAGAATACAAATTGATTCTAGTCTAGCCACCGGTGCATAGGTCTTCCCAAAATCCAAGCCTTCAATTTGAGTGAATCCTTGAGCCACCAACCTTGCCTTGTTCCTTGTTACCACGCCATGCTCATCTTGCTTGTTGCGGAAGACCCACTTGGTTCCAATCACATTTTGCTTGGGCCTTTCCACCAAGGACCAGACTTCATTCCGAGTGAAGTTGTTCAACTGCTCTTGCATGGCTATCATCCAATCCAGATCATCAAGTGCCTCTTCCACCCTATGAGGTTCCAAAGGAGAAACATACGAGTAATATTCATAAAAACTTGCTAAATGGGAACATGTAGTTACCCCTCGTCGAATGCTCCCCAATATGTTATCAACGGGATGATCCCGTTGAATGGATTGATGCACTCTAGGATGTGGCACTTGAGTTGATCTTTGGATAGGGCCATCATCATCATGGTCATGATCGATTGGAGGATCACAATCATGAGCTTGTGGAGGGTTGACTTCACTTCTTTCTTCATTGTTGAGTTGTGGTTGAGCTTGCTCATTATTGACACCATCTTCTTGAGAATGACCTTGTGCTTCATTTGATCTTCCATCCTGATTATTTCATGTTGTAGAAGCTTCACCATGTTCATTAGATGAAACATGATGAATGGTTGGATCAAGATCATCATGCACTACATGGTCTTCATCTTCGTCTTCAATGGGCTTTACTTCACCAATGGCAAGCTTCTTGATTGTTTCATGTGGAGCTTCTTCATTACCTACATTCTCAACATTGACTTGCTCCTTTTGAGAGCCGTCGGTTTCATCAAAAGTCACGTCTACCGTGATTTCAATCAAACCGGTGGTTTTATTGAAAACACGATATCCATGTTCGTTAGTACCATAACCAAGCATGAAACCTTCATCAACCTTTGGTGCAAACTTAGAGCTTTTGGATTTCTTGTTAAGTATGAAACACTTGGATCCAAAAACTCTAAAGTAGTGCACCTTAGGCTTTTTACCGGTTAGAAGTTCATAGGCGATCTTTTCTCTTTTCTTGTGAAGATATAAACGGTTGATAGCATGGCATGCCATGTTGATCGCTTCTACCCAATAGTTGGTTGGAGTCTTGTACTCATCCAACATTGCTCTCGCAGCTTCTATGAGCGTTCGGTTCTTCCTCTCCACAACACTATTTTGTTGTGGAGTATATGGAACCAAAAACTCATGCTTGATTCCTTCTTCATCAAGAAACTCTTCAATGTTGGTGTTTTTGAACTCCATCCCATTGTCACTTCTAACTCTCTTGATTTTGACTTCAATTCATTTTGGGCTCTTCTTGCAAACTTCTTGAAGATACCTTGGACTTCACTCTTTTCACACAAAAAGAATACCCAAGTGAAACAAGAATAATCATCGACAATTACAAAACCATATTTGTTACCACCAATGCTTATGTAAGCGATGGGTCCAAATATGTCCATGTGAAGCAACTCCAATGGCCTTTCGGTTGTCACAACATTTTTGATGGGATGTTTAGCTCCAACTTGTTTTCCTGCTTGTCATGCGCTACAAATCCTATCTTTCTCAAAAGAAACATTTGTTAGTCCAAGGATGTGTTCACCTTTTTGAAGTTTGGCCAAGTTCCTCATCCCAACATGGGCAAGTCGGCGATGCCATAACCAACCCATGCTAGATTTTGCCATTAAACAAGTCTCAGGATTTACTCTATTTAATGTGAAATCAACTAGATAGAGTTTCCTTTTAAATGACCCATAAATGCAATAGAGGAATCCTCCCTTCTATAGACTTCCACACCCTTATCTGTAAAGAGACAATTGTAACCCATTTCACAAAGTTGTGAGATGAACAACAAAGTGTATCTTAATGAATTCACAAGTAAAACATTTGAAATGGAATTATCATTTGATATAGCAATTTTACCCAAACCTAGGACTTCTACTTTTCCATTGTCACCAAACATAATATTTCCACTTTGATCATGACTTGGTTGAAATGATGTGAACATACCCTTTTCTCCGGTCATATGATTGGTGCATCCACTACCAAAAAGATTTGGGTCCTAGGGGGTTAGTCACATAAAACTTGGGCACCCAAACACTCCTCATAATTTCCTTTCTCTTTTGGGCACCAACATACTTAACCACAATCTTGCCATCCTTGGCCCAACAACACATATAGTCACTAGCATAGCACTGTGGAAGTGGTGCTTGTGGCTTTGGGACATTGGATTGCCTCATCTTGATTTTCTTGTTACTTGTAGGTTGGATCTTTGGAATGTAGACCTTGTTGTTGGCCTTGCATATTAGCTCATCAAGAGCAATGCCCTTGTTGAACTTCACGCAAGGCACACCATTAATCATATTCCTTCCATTTGACTTTCCATCATACCTATTGTAGCCAATGCCTTCCTTGATTGATGGGTGTCTTGATGACTTGTATATAGTCTTGTTGGATTGCTCTTGACACTTGCACCCATTCTTCAATATCATCTTCAACCTATGAATTTCCTTGTCTTTCTTCTCTAACTCAACAAGGTTAGTTATATATGCATTCACATCAATTTTATAGCATCTTTTACAACCATCACTAGTGGAGACATTAGAGTCTTCGGTTGCCTTAGGAGAAGTTGAAGTGCTAGCCCAAAGAGTACTATAGTTTAGCTCAAGATTTTGATGTTTTTCTTCCAAGCTTGTAAGGCTTTCTTGAGCTATACTCTTCTCATTCTTGAGGCTAGCTACTTGATCATTAACCGAGGAATGTTCCTTAGTCAATTTCCCAATTGAGTCATTGGCTAAAGACAATTCAACGGTTAACTTCTCAACCTTCATCTTTTCCTCGGTGATAGATGCTTTAAGTGCAAGGTTTTTCTCTCTCTCTTGAGTAATTATATCTCCTTGCAACTCTAAGCATCTATCCCTCTTCTCTAATTTCTTCATTAGCATTTTTATTTTAGTGAAGGCCTTTTTTCCAAATTTCTTTATTATGGTTGCTTCAATTTCATCTATGTTATCATCACAACTATCATACTCATCACTAGAGGAGACGGGTGTAGCATGTACCTTCTCCCCTTTTGCCATGAGACAATTTGGGGTGTAGTAGTCATTGTCGATAAGGTGGGAGAAGAGCCTTGGTGGTGAATATAGGTTGGAGAAGAGTTTTGGTGGTGAAGTTGAGTCGGGAAGATCATGGTCGGTGAAGAAGAGTGGTGGATGGTGATGTTTGTGACTCCCTTCTTCTTCTTCTCATCATCACTTGAGTTACTATCACTTGACTCCCATTCTTCCCCAAGATGAGCTTCACCTCTCTTCTTGCCTTTGTTCTTCTTGTCTTCATCCTTGTCATGCTTGTGTTTCTTTTTCTCATTAGGACAATCGGCTATGAAGTGACCGGTTTGACCACATCCATAGCAAAATCTCTTTTTGAACCTTTTCTTTCCATCACCATAGGTCTTGCAGTTGCTTTTCTTCTTCATAAACTTTCTAAGATTTCTAATCACAAATGCAACCTCCGCATCAGAATCTTCTTCTCCACTTAAGGAATCATCCTTCACTTTCTTCTTCTTTTATTGACTTAAACCTTGACCTTCAAGTTGTTCAGTGGCTTTAAGGGCTGCACTCTTGTTGAATCCCATTGCAATAGGATTTTGATTGTGAACATTGATTGCATGTTCATCTAGACACTCATGATGCTTGAGCTTTGAAAGAACTTCTTGAGGTGTCATCTCATCATAACTGGGCCTTTCCATGATCACGGATGCTAGCATGTTGTTCTTGGCTCTATAGGTTCTCAATATCTTTCTAGCAACCTTGTCATCCCATTCGGTGCTTCCAAGAGCTCTTATGCGGTTGACCAATGCCATGAACCTATCAAACATGGATTGTGTTGTTTCATTTTGCAAGAATACAAATCATTCCAATTCACCATGAAGTAACTCTATGTTTCCTTTTCTCACACTTTTTATCTCCTTCAAATGATACTTTCAAAGTATCCCAAATTTGTTTTGCACTTTCCATTCCATTCACTTTTCTAAACTCATCCGGAGCAAGGCTTGACACAAGCAATGCTACGGCTTGTGCATTTTGATGGAGGTTGTGCACTTCTTTCGGAGTTATCTCTCTATCTTCATCGGTAGGAATCATCACACCAATATCCACAACTTCCCAAAGTCTTGCGGTAATGAGATGCATCTTTATCTTGTAAGACCAATCGGTGTATCTTGTTCCATCAAAGTGAGGTGGCTTGCCAATGTTGACAGACGGAGTATGTAGTGTTAAACCTCTCATGAGTTGTCCATAGTCAAAACTCATGTTTGAATATATTCCTTTTCCATGAGCATGCTCACCGGCTCCAATATCACTAGCGGTATGTTTGTTTGCTTCATTCTTGTCACTAGTATCATTCTTGCCACTTATTGCATCATCAACCTTCTTGCTCAATTCTTCCTTCAACTTGCTCATCTCATCTTGCATCTTTTTCATTTCATCTTGAAAGAGCTTGGCTTGAGCACTCATCAACTCTTCAGCTATTTTCTTGGCCATTTCGACAGCAATGGCTTGCATCTTGTCGGACTCCGACATTGTTTCTTCTCATGCGGTGAAGTGCAAAGAGAAGACCTTGCTCTGATACCAATTGAAAGGATCTAACAATGCCTAGAGGGGGGTGAATAGGCATATCTAAAAATTTAATGCAAATGCAAAGTTCAAATCTATCAATCACTGTCGGAAATCTCGGTGTTTGGGTCAGAACTCCCGACATTGTCAGAAGTTTTGGCGCAAACATCAGCAGTTCTGACGCCTACGTGAACTATAAAAGCAATGCTAAATTTAACTTTGCAGATAAATAATCTTACAACCTCACTTCCTAGTGGTTTGGTGAAGATGTTGGGTAACTCCCTTGACGCCATAATGCCTCCAAACCGTAGATCGAATCCAAACCCTAAAATGGAAAGTTGGGAGACATAGAGACAAACACATACAAGTAATTTCTAACAACCACAACAACAAGCACATGGGACACAAGGATTTATCCTGAGGTTCGGCAACCCCACTAAGGAACTCCTACGTCCTCGTTGTTGAGGTGACCACCAAGGTCGGAGTCTTTTCCACCTCCTTGCCTCCCTCAAAGCTACCACAAAGGTCACTTGAGCTTTCCACTAAGAAATCGAAGGGTGATAGAAACTTCCCAAGGCTCTTCCACAAGATAGAAGCTCTTGGGCAATGCCTAGCAGGCTAGGGGCAAAGCCCCAAGAGTAATAGATGCAAAATCAATCCGGCTTGACTAAAAAATCAAGTGCTCAAGCTATCTAAAGTGATGCTCTCACTTAATCCACTCTCCTTTCACTCAAACCCCTAAGGGAATTGAAGATTGGAGCAAAGAGGGAAGGTGAGGGGTGCTTTGGTTGCTTGGGAGCTATTGAGCATGAAGTGGGTCAGCTGTTAATGAGTTCGTAACGGTTAGAAGTGAAGAGAGGGGTATTTATACTCTAAGTGAAAATCTAACCGTTCAGATCTACGTTGGAAGTTTCGACGCAGATCTTGGGACTTCTGATGTTAATAGAAAACACTGTTCACAAAGAGTTAGAAGACCGCATGTGCAGGTTAGTGTCGGAACTCCTGGCAAACATTGAGACTTTCGACGGTCAGAACTTCTGATGAACGTCGGGACTTCCGACGTGTGAAGTTAAACATCCAGCCAGCTCGTAATAGGTATCGGGACTCCCGACAAATGTCAAGACATCCGACGGTTGAAACTTTTGATGTACGTCAGGAGTTTCGATGTGCACAGATAGCAGGCCAGCGGAACCACCGATGCCGGTACTCCTGGCTTGGGTCGGGACTTCTGACTGTCGGGACTTCTGACTCACATCGGGACTTTCGACGTCCATAGTCACCGCGTAGGCTAAGTGACTAGGAGTCAGAACTTCTGGCAAGAGTCATGACTTCCGACTGTTGGGAGTTTCGGCTTATGTCGGGACTTCCGACATCGACAGTCACAGAAAATTATTCTATGTGCTCGTGAAGTGCTAGAGTGTCTCTTTTGATTTTATTTTAATGCAAGAGCACTCTATCTTCCTAAGACCAACTAAGTTTGCATCCCTCTTTATAGTACGATAGATCCTAAACTCATAAACAAAATTAAAACCTTTAGAGAGCGTTTTGAGTTCGTCCGCCTTTACAACTTCAAGAATTGAGGGATACCATTTCATCTTTATCAACTCTTTGAGTCTTTCATTGGACTAATAGCTACGACATATCTTATTAAGATCATATTAGTCCCTAATTTGGATGTTATCAATACACCAAAACCCACATAGGGGGCAAATGCACTTTCAATATGTTGCTTACACACATGTACCTGTGGATTAATCATAAGTGTACCTCATATAAACACAATTAGTCCATCTAAGTTGTCACTCAATCACCAAAACCACTCAAGGACCTTTCAATGGGCACCACATCGGCCATACGGCGTCCGTCGTGGCATTGGCTAGGCCCGCGCATGGCCTGGCCGGTAGCACGAACACGATGGCCACGCAGCAGTAGCCCTACAACTTAGTCCTGTCCTATGGAGGCAACCGTGGCCAACCCCAGCCTGACGCGCGGTAGGCAACCAGTAAAGCCAGCCATGGGGCATGACCAAAGCCAAGAACGGTCAAGCAGCGGCAGCGTGCGCGCGTGGTGACTGCAGACACCGGTTGAGCAATGATGAGCAGTGAAGTGCACGGATTTTAAAGTGAAGCAAGGGCTGCTGATTAACTCGACTAAGGTTCAACCAATTCCTTGAACCCAAAGTCGGTATGATTGACAAGCTAGCGGAGCAACTCACACGTCCAGAGGATGACCAGAGAGAAAGATAAGGATATGCCAAGATAAGTTCGTCGCACCAAATGTTGGTTCATCGAACAGAGCGTCAACAACATGGTTGCAGCACATTCTAACGAAGTTTGGGGAATTTTTATGAGAGCAATGCAACACCCAACGCAACTACGACCTACCCCATGCCCAAGAGCTTACTTAGAAGTAACCGACAATACAAGAATATGAAGCTAGTGTTTAAACATTTTAGTTAGAATTTAAATGCCAAAATGGACATTGTCTACTACCCTTTCAGACTAGAAAAAGACAAGAGTTCAGTTTGAACTTAACAACCATGAACACTTTTGCCACATATTTTAAAAGGCCTAAGCTTTATTAACTCCAACCAACAAGTACTTCATGCAATAGTCCATACTTTATACTAAACCATAGGAACAAAATATTTAAGCACTATTTAATTATTTTGCCTAATATAACTCGCCAAAAATAGTACTTTAACATAACTTCAGATCTTTGCCAACTTAACGAAAATGTTGATTTTAATTTCCAATTTGATTTTTTGGGAGCTCCCAAGAACATTAGTTAACATGTTTAATTTCCAAAAATTAAAGTTGCATTTTCATCTACACCACTTGCTCATCATCTTTACATAAGCACTATACACAAGTTATATTTTATTTTTGTTTATAGAAATTGTTTTTCGTACCAAACAATTAAAACTACTTATTTTATTCTTCTTGTTAGGATTTTTATTAGCACTTTTACGCACTAAGTAAATTAACTTAGATATTTGTTTGATTTCTCTCAACCATAAAAGTCAGTTGCATAGAGTTTGTTTATCATTTCATGTGTGTTTTAAATTTTTAAAACTCGAGAACTTGTTATGCTAATTTTTCTTAGGCTTTAACCTAGGTGCTAAGCAAGCTCGTAACACCAGGGGTGTTACATCATGCATCACAATATGATGGGAAAGGGTGTGTTCTCTATTAAAAGTGCTTACTGAAACACAAATGGGAAAGGCAGTCCATCAAATAGAGAAGTAAATCTAGCTTCAGGGGCTCTCAAGATGACAACTTCAACTGGAACAAAATTTGGATGATACAATGACCAGCTAAAGTGAAGCACTTCTTTTGAAGACCTACTTATAATAATTTGTCGCTATGGAGAAACATCTAGAGGAGAGGTTTGGACATCGACACTAGATGCCCTAACTGTTGGATGAAGATGAAGGACATTGCTTACTCAAGATGCAAAAGTATTAAAAGTTACCGATAATACATGGATCTAGAAAAACATTCTAATACAGTTGGTGACCATGGAACCCGATCCAAGAGTTGTACAACACATACTTTCTATGGGAGAAGACAAAAACCTTGTTTTGTTTGGTTGATGTATTATTGGTGGGATGCTCGCAACAAAGCAAATACAGGTGAACACATGCTGCCAACAATGAAACCATCTACAAGGCCAACAGTATCAACTAGATCTTTTACGAGAGAGCTAAGATAAAAGAAAAAATGATCTCACCCAGCACAAGACACTCTTAAGATAAATTTTATGGTGCCTTCGTATAAAAGGAGAAAAGAGAGCTCTGGTGGGTCCATGATCAAAGACCACAACTGTCAAATAGTGCTTGCAGGCGCTAGACATCATTGCACATATTCTAGCAATGTGCGTTGAAGGCAAAGCTTATTTGGTGGCCATTCTAGCAGTTATGGAGCATGGTACGTCACATGGTAATGTGGAGATGTATTCAGTTTGCTTGTCCTCTGCTCTACATTCAAGAAATTTTGATCAATTGCCCGGAGGTGTGTTGTTTACAGAAGCTGAAGAGTTTTTATCCATGCATTTTCCTTAAGTTCATATTTTTGTTACTCTTTATGCTTCTAATGCTCATGATTTAGTGCACCAAGGATGAAAAGGGACCTGGATCATCTAGGCGGTCGCGCAGGACTGTGGGGCCAGGCGCGCAAGGTCTGCATGCATGACAGTTCACCGGCGGCAGTACATAGCCAATGACGTAGCAGCAAGAGGGAAGGGTCATGTTCGCTTCTCTTATAATCCGTCTTTTTCAGCTTGTTTTTTCAGATAGAACAGTGTTTTTCTCTCACATCAAATCAGCCGGAAGAGTGTTTCGGCTTGTTTTTTTAGCGAAGCGAACGGGCCAAGGTGAGGTCTAAACCCTAAGCCTAACTAATACCATGTTAGAAGATGAAATCTTAGTCTATTCTGGCCTAAAGTGCTAAATGCACGGTGGTAACTGTTATACCTATAGGATCACTAGAAGCATAGGATCTAGCCGGGTACTTGTTGAATAGAATCATGAATCCTAGAATATCTACTAGTGCAGTAACAGTAGGTAGAACGAGAGAAAGGGAGGGGTAGAAGATGGACGTGTCAAACCTGACACCGCAGTGGAGGAGGATCCGCTCGCGTCCGCCATGGAGTCAGTGTCTGCGCTAGGGCAATGACGGTCGGGGAAGATGGGTGGCGGCGTAGTGCAGTGGTCATGGTGACGCAGTCTGGTGGCGGCGCGGCTGGTGGCTTCCTGTCACTGGTTGCGCGCCCTCTAGATCGGGTTTAGGGTTTGCTGGTGGGGAGCTCGACTCAGGCGAACCTCGTGACTTGAGCCGTCGGCTCCCACCTCTATTTATTGCGCAGTATGATAGGGGGCCTCTAGCCATAGTGGGTTGGGCGCCTCCGATCAGGGCGTGGATCAAAGGCCCAACTGGGCCGTTGGGCCTAGTTTGGGATTAGAGATCAATCTAACAATCTCCCTCTTGATCTCCTACCATCTTTCAATTTCATATCATTTACTTTGTTCATTCCATTACAGATTAGCGCATAGAGCATGTTTCATCGTCACGGTCAATTGCCGATAGATTTGATAGCTACAGCACACTACTCTATTCTGAAATAGACACTTAACTTTGGGCCTTCTTTTATCCAGGAATTATTGGCTTTCCCTTAAACCCATGCCGACTACATGTTCTCTGAACACGTTGGGTGGTAAGCCTTTTGTAAGCAGAGCCGCGAGCATCTTTTTGGTGCTTATATGCTCAACACTTATGACATGATCCTGGACTTTATCTTTCACAACATAATACTTTATGTCAATGTGTTTGGTAGCACCACTTGACTTATTGTTGTGAGCATATTGTACTACCAGATTATTATCGCAGTATAACTTAAGTGGTCTATAAATGTCGTCAACCACCTTCAAACTAGGTATGAACTTCTTTAGCCAGTTCATCTGCCCCGTTGCCTCATAATACGCTACAAACTCGGCATACATTGTGGATGATGTAGTGATGGTTTGCTTTGAGCTTTTCCATGAAATAGCTCCCCCTGCGAGAGTGAATACATATCCAGACGTGGATTTTCTATCATCTCCCGCATAATTAGAATCTGAATATCCCACTATATGGAGTGAATCAGATCTTCTATATGTCATCATGAGGCATTTTGTTTCTTGCAAATATCGCAAGACTTTCTTTACTAATTTCTAGTGTTCTATTCCAGGATTGCTCTGGAATCTGCTAAGTAACCCAGTAACAAATGCCAAGTCAGGGCGCGTACATACTTGAGCATATTGCAAGCTTCCGACAGCTGAAGCATATGGAACCGCTTTCATTTGATCGATCTCATATTGGGTCCTAGGGCATTGAAAATCCCCATATCTGTCGCCCTTGACTATAGGAGCAGGTGAGGGACTACATTTGTGCATACTGAATTTCTTTAAGATTCTTTCTATGTATGCCTTTTGTGATAGTCCTAATACCCCTTTACTTCTATGTCGGTGAATCTCGATCCCTAGAATGAACGAGGCTTCACCAAGATCTTTCATATCAAATTTTGAGGACAAAAACTTCTTTATCTCTAGTAGTAGACTAACATCACTACTAGCAAGTAAGATATCGTCCACATATAGGACAAGGAAGATAAACTTCCCATTCTTAAACTTTGCATAGACACAATTTTCCTCAACATTCTCTTTAAACCCAAAATTCTTATTGTCTGATCAAACTTCAAGTACCACTATCTTGAAGCTTGTTTTAATCCATAAATGGATTTCTTTAGGTGGCATCCCATTCGTTCTTTTCCTTCCATGACAAAACTTTTCGGTTGTGCCATGTAAACATTTTCCTCCAAGTCCCCATTGAGAAATGATGTCTTTACATCCATCTAATGTAATTCTAAATCATAATATGCCACTAATTTCATTATGATTCTGAAGGAATCCTTACATGAGACTAGAGAGAAGGTCTCATTGTAATCAATCATTTATCTTTGCATAAAGCCTTTTGCCACAAGTCGCGCTTTATATCTCCCTATATTCCCTTGAGAGTCAAGTTTTATTTGTAGATCCATTTACAGCCTACTGTTTTGGCTTCTTTAGGAATTATTTCTAAGTCCCAAACTTTATTGGCATTCATGGATTTCAATTCATCTTCCATGGCCTCAAGCCACTTTGATGAATGATCACTTCTCATGGCTTCTTCAAATGAGGTGGGATCATCCTCCATTTAAATTCCTCAGTGTTGTATACTTCATAGTCAGCAGGAATAGCTGATTTTCTAACTCTTTGAGACCTTCTAGGGGCCTCCACATTTGGCAAATCTTCTGTTTGAGGTTGTTGTTGCTCCCCCTCATGTGTGGCAATAGGTTCTATAGGATCCTGAAGAACAGGTTCCTCATCGTATTTCATTGTTGCCATAGGCGGAATAACAACAGGTGCTGGCACCACAGTATCTTGCACTGTCGGTGCAGCGATAGTAGGTAGTGAGAAAAATGGCTCATGAATCATCAAAGTGGGCGCATACACCCGCTTCTCTTCAAGGTCAATTTCTCGAGCTACCATGCTCCCCCTCATCATTTCATCCTCTAGGAAGACAGCGTGTCTCATTTCCACAAACTTTGTATGTCTGTCTAGATAGTAGAAACAAAAACATTTTGACTTTTCTGGGTAGCCAATGAAATGGCAACTCACTATTTTGGGATCTAGCTTCCCAATGTTTAGGTTAAATACTTTAGCCTCAGCAGGGCTCCCCCACACACACAAGTGGTTTAGTGAGGGTACTCTTCCTGTCCACAATTCATACGGTGTTTTGGGCACCGACTTACTTGGTACTCTATTGAGAATATGAATGGTGGTTTTTAATGCCTTCATCCACAGGCTCAATGGTAAGGTGGAGTAACTAATCATACTACACACCATATCCATCAGGGTACGATTGCGTCTTTCAGTTACTCCATTCTGCTGAGGTTCGCCCGGTGTAGAATACTGGGCTACTATACCATTCTTCTATAAGAACCTTGCAAAAGGTCTAGGAACTTGGCCATATGGGGTATGCAGACTGTAGTACACCCCCCACGGTCAGACCTGACTATCTTAATCTTTAAATTGTGTTGGTTTTCAACTTCTGCCTTAAATATCTTAAATTTATCCAATGCTTCTGTTCTTTCTTTGATTGGATAAATGTAGCCATAACGGGAGTAATCATCTGTGAATGTTATGAACGAATCATAACCATCCACACTCTTTATAGGAAATGGACCATAGATGTCTGTGTGAATAATCTGTAAAATTCATGCGCTTTGTTTGGCGTCTTTCTTAATTTTCTTTACATACTTTCCTTTTATGCATTCTCTACATTGTTCTAAATCTGAGAGCTCTAATGGAGGAAGAATATCATTCTTAACTAGTCTTTCTATTCTTCCCCTCAAAATATGGCCTAAACGACAGTGCCATAATTTCGACGACGCATCGTGAGCTCTCTTTTATTTTTTTTTACATCCACAGACGAGGATACATTCTCATTGTCACATGCAACGTTCCCATCATTGCATACAACATTCACATCATCACATAGTGATAACAAATAAAGCTCATTTTGTAAGATAGCAAGACCAACACATGCATTATTAAATGTTATCTTACATTTGCCATTTCCAAAATGGCAATCATATCCATCATTATCCAAGCATGAAACACTAATCAAGATTCTCTGTAGGGCAAGAACATAAAGTACATCTCTAAGTAAAAGTGTGAATCCATCAGCTAGCTCTAGAGAAAGATCGCCAACGGCTTCGACATCTGCTCGGACTCCATTTGCAACTTTAACGTGTCTTTCGCTTCTTTGCGTAGTCCTCGTCGAATGAAATCCCTATAAAGAATTAGCAGCATGAATAGTTACACCTGAGTCAATCCACCAAGTAGATTTCGAATACTATACATATAGGGATTCATTTATGAACGTAATAATGTTCTCACCTTTCTTTGCCATGATCATCTTTAAGTAGTCGGGACAATCTTTCTTATAATGTCCTCAGTCTTCTTGCAATAGAGACACTGGATCTTTCTCTACTGTGAACTTATTCTGCTGAGATTGATGCAGCATGGGACCCTTTCCCTTTGGCTTTGAGGAGGAGTTAGCATTATTATTCTTTTTTCTTATTGTCTTTCACATAATTGATAGTGCCACCATTGGACAGCTTTCATTCTCTCCTCCTCTTGCGCACACATAGCCTATGAGCCTCTCTAAGTCCTATTTCTAGGGCTACATGTTGTAATTGACAACAAAAGTGTCAAATTCCTTTAGCAAAGAAGCAAAAATCAGATGGATAAGGAACGCTTCCTTAAGAGCCAGATCCATTGGTTTTAGCTTGGATGTCAAATTGCTCATCCTTAGTATGTACTCTCTTATGCCACCAGTTCCAGAGTACCTCTCTGTCACCAGCTGCTTTATCAGTTGGGTAGCATATGTCATTGAAGAGCCAGTGAACTGACTCTTTATTCTATCGAGGTACTCGGTGACGGTGTCACACTCTAGGATCGAGGCTACATTTGCAGGTTCAATCATGTTCTTTATCACAGCCATACATTTCTTGTTGGCAGTGACCCACTTTCCTATGCTCAAGGTCATAGGACATCTTTTGGGATGCAAAATCCCTTTCTCTGGTTGCCCAAGCGGCATCAGCCTCGTTTGTCTCCCTCATCGGTGCCATAGGCTCAGTGGGACACGGTGAGGTGACTACCTAGTCCACCTCAGCCAAGATAAAGGCCAGGTCAATCTTTTTCTTTCACTCCGTGTAGTTATCACTTTTGAGAGTGGGGATCTCTTTGATACAACCCATCAAGTTGTATCCGTCTGAAAACACAATTCATATAGAGTGAGAACATAAACATAATAATAACAATTGCATGTCTTAGTTCCAACGTTGGTCAAAATTAAAACATACAATTGTCCTCTACACTAATTCTACATCACCGTTGGGCAGAAATAGAATTAATGCATGATAAAACATCATAATATTGCCATTAATCAATGTTGGTCAAAATAATAACAATATTATAATAAACTAAAAACATATTCATTTTTTAAAATTAAATTCTCCCGTTGGTTCGAATTTAATAATGAAAATTACAACTTTAAATACGCAGCGGAAAATAATTCAATTTGATGAATTTTACCTATAGGAAAATTCTCTTTTCTATTTACTTTAAGCCATTTATCCATTTTCCAGAAAATAAATATTTACTAGAAAAAGAAAAAAGGTAAAACTGACTCATTTTTGTACTGTTCCTTCGGCCCAGCAACCAAAACCAGCTCGGCCCGCTTCTCTGCATGCGCGCTGCCGCACCGAGGCCGCAACCTGGGCCTGGGCCGGCAAAGCCACGCGGCGCGCTCGCCTGCCTGGGCCGTGAGTCGGCCCGATCGATCTCAGCCGCTCGTCTACATCGGATGGCTGCGCGCGCGTCGGTCGAACAAAACGGTGCCGCGTCGCCCTAACCTGAAACCCTAGTTATTCTTTCTTTCTCCTTCCCTCTCTCACTCACTCAGCCCCGTAGCGCACCGAGCGAAAGTGAGCACAGAGAGCCGAGACATGGCGGCGTGGTCGCTGGCGCGCGTGCTCCCCAACGGGTGAGCGCGTCGCCGTCGAGTGGCCTGGCGGCGGTGCCCTACCGCGCGCCGTGGAGGCCGTGCCTGAGCGGCAGCGACGCTTTCTTTTCGCGCACCGACGAAGCGGTGCTTCCCGCACAACGGCGGTGACGGCAACGGGAAGGTAAGCCTCTTTCCCTTCCCCTTCTTCCCCTTCTGGATCTTGTTCCTCTTCTTGAGTTTCACCGATTGGGATTAGGGTTAGGGTTTGATTAGGTTTTGGGTTATGGTTTCATTATTTATCTTCCCCGTGCTGTTCTTCATGGGTTTGGGCTTGGATTCGAGTTCTTTTCTAAAAAACTGAGCCCTCTGTCTTACTCGTTTCTTCACTCGATTAGGGTTAGGGTTAGGTAACCCTCTTCTCTTCTCAGATCCGAACGGATCTAAACTGTTGCTTGTCGTTCACCCGTTCTAGATCTAAAAACCCTAGAAAAGCTCGCTCTGGTACCATTGTTATACCTATAGGATCATTAGGAGCATAGATCTAGCCGGGTACTTGCTGTTGAATAGAATCATGAATCCTAGAACATCTACTAGTGCAGTAACAGTAGGTAGAACGAGAGAAAGGGAGGGGTAGAAGATGGACGTGTCAAACCTGACACCGTAGTGGAGGAGGATCCGCTCGCGTCCGCCATGGAGTCGGTGTCTGCGCTAGGGCAGCGACGGTCGGGGAAGACGGGTGGCGGCGCAGTGCAGTGGTCGCGGTGACATAGTCCGGTGGCGGCGCGGCTGGTGGCTTCCCGTCACTGGCTGCGCGCCCTCTAGATCGGGTTTAGGGTTTGTCGGTGGGGAGCTCGGCTCAGACGAACCTCGTGACTTGAGCCGCCGGCCCCCACCTCTATTTATTACGCAGTGTGACAGGGGCTCTTCAGCCATAGTGGGCTGGACGCCCATGATCAGGACGCGGATCAAAAGCCCAACTGGGCCGTTGGGCCCAGTTTAGAATTAGAGATCAATCTAGCAGTAACGTTATACACATGCCCCTCCAATTAAGGCCATATTCGTTTGATCCCATGATCAAAGGGATTCAAGAGGTTTGAAGGGTACTGGGGAGAATTTTGACTTATAGGGGATTTAATCCCTCCCAATCCTCTCCAACCCCTTTCTTCCTGAAATCAAACGCCCTAGAGGGAATATATATATAAACAACTTTATATGCATGTAACAAGTGGAGCATCAAGAGCCAAATTTAGAGCGTTGGTTGAATTGAACCGTGAAAGACATAGTGATATCTGCTGGGACACGGAGCCTTATTTTGGAGGGGGTATAAGCATTATTTGAGTGATCGATTTGGTAAGCTCAAGTAATCGTTGCTGCTCGATATAAACAGAGAGGGGAAAGAAGTGAGAAAACATTTTTTTTGTTTTGAAGTAGTAACCCTTCAAGGCTTCTAAGTTGTTGATATATGGATATATACCTTCACGGTCACAGCCTCACAGGTCTTCTACGAGTCAACAACTGCTTTTAGTTTGGGGACAAATAAAAAAGAACTGGAGCTAGTGCTATATTTTTATGAAAAAGGAAAAATCAGCCCCTGTCAACTGTGTCAGCACCACCGAATAACTGCAGCGGGTCCCCGTTTTTTAGGTGGAAAACGACGAAGTCCATGGTCATGATCAACCACTCCATTACCACATCGACATGACGGCAGAGATGAGAGGAGAGAACCCACAGCCTTGGCCTCGTCTCCTTGATACAATAATATGGTTTTCAGATCCCGTTTAACAGGTGCCAGAACACAGGGCCACAAGCCCCCTCTTGTTGTGCTGTGACTGTGAATTCGTCCTCGGTGGGTGCCGTGCCTGGCGCGTGCCCATTGAACGCTCGCTCTCTTCGTCTTCTCTCGTCCTGGCCTACTGTACTGGCGAGTGGCGACAGCCGAAGAAAAAGAGACGACGCGCCAAGTGGCTTCGGCTTGGCGGTTGGCGCTAGCTAGCTAGCGGACCGCGACGGGGAGGAGAGGACTACTAGCATGCAGAGAGCCGAGGAGGACAGGCGTCGCGGACTCGTCAGCGCACGCGGAACGGACGGATCCGAGTCGGACCGCTTCAGAAACGACGCTCGCTCGCGACCGTGGACCTCATCCTCATGGGTGGTCTGGAGTTTAGACAATTGGTGCCGTTGCCACGGTGGCACGGTCAGAGACCAGGAGGAGGGCCGCCGGTGCATGCATGGCCGACATATGCAAGAAATCGCACCGAGAATTTGGACCGAGCTTTTTCCTTCTTTTTTAAGGTGGTGACAAGTTAGAGAAGCTTTCGGTTCGTTGGCACCTTGCCAGGCTATCGATGGGCTGGGTACCTGCTCGATCGATCTTGTGCATGCAGTATACCTGCAGGTCGCCCCAACCAAATGACGGCCCAGTTCCTTGAGCTACTTTTCAGCCACGAAATAATATTTTGCTCATATAATATTTTAGCATAAACTAAATTTCAGCGTAAGCGAACAGGGTGGACGACGCACGCTGGCTGCACGCAACACCTGCTCCGGTAGTGACGGATTAATATACTACTAGCTGAGCATTGCCTGGTGCTGGGGCCGGGAGGGAAGGGAACAAACCCGTAATGGCATCAGCTCATCGCCTCTAGATCTACTAGTTGAACCGTCAATGATGGTTTGTGGATAAGACCACCTCCCATGTGACGTCCCCCACAGCTGACAGCCCTAGCGAATAGCTTAACCACCCCAGGCAATCATCACGAGTAGAGCTGATGATGGCACCGCTACTAGGTTTTATTAGCTTCTTGATTAGCCGCTAAATAAGCTAGCGGTACAGTACTCCAGCCCGGCCATGGTTTAGATCGGCGAGACACACCTGTCAGTGAGAGCGAGAGGTCAGGGATGCATCCCAAATATCCAATGGTCACCTGTTCTCGTTCTCGGGCCCCGTGCACAGGTAGCGGCTGCAGCGCTCCCTGTGGATGCTGCCTTTTCTTTCTTGGGGATTGGGGCTGCGTCCTGTGAGCTGTGAGTGACACGAACTTTGAGGCCAGTCAACCCGTGATAACGTTGCGATTTCGGTTCAGTTTAGTTTGCAAAAAATTTTGCAAAATTTTTCATATTCTTCGTCACATCGAATCTTTGGACGTATGCATGAAGCATTAAATATAAATAAAAAATAAAACTAATTATACAATTTAGACGAAATCCACGAGACGAATCTTTTAAGTCTAATTAGACTTTGATTGGACACTGTTTATTAAATAACAACGAAAACGCTACAGTAGCTATTTTGCAATTTTTTTTTTTCATCTAAAGAAGGCCTTCACCATCGCTCCGGTTACTGGCGGTGGATCGGGGACATGGCCCTGGATCCACGCGACCGCTGTTCCCCCACAGCGCCAGAGGCCAGGGCGGAGGAGGACGTTTGTCCGGTAGGGCTGGTCGATCCTCTCGTCGGGCGCAGGGAGGGAAAAGGAATCGTCCGTCGTCCGTTTAGCCTGATTCCCTGCCACGCCGCAGTATTGTGCGGAGGAGAAGCTACGTACCGGCCGACACACAACCGTGCTGCTTGCTCCATCCGTTGTACACTGGCCAGCACCGTCAGCTTGTACTACAGTGGAGTAGGAGTAGTCGGTGCCCTGTTCGCTTGCTACTTTTCACTTTTCAGCTATTTTTCTCTTATAACATTTCATTTCAGAATAACTAACTATCATCAGCGTAAACCAAATTTCACCGTAAACGAACAGGACCGGTATCGGTAGTGCACGTACGGAGGGTGGGCAGCGGACAGCGGTAGCGTACGGGCAGTAGGAGGGACTAGGGACTAGGGAGGGTGTGCATCCTATCCCCCTGCTCTCTGCAGATCAACGTGTGTGGTCTTGTCTTGGGTCCAGTACGTCCAGACGACAACAGACGCTTGTCTTGGGTCCAGTACGTCCAGGCGCGACGGCCCCATTGCCCATTCTGATTCCGTCCGGTGCGTTCCAACGGGCGCCGGTGTTGACCATCAACGTTTACAAAGATCGGTTGTTAGTGTTATTAAGCAGCAGGATCACACACGGGAAGTTAATAAGCTTATGATACATTTTTCTTTGGACTACTCTACAGACTAGTCTCACAACGTTTCAACTAGCTCCGGGTATTATTTTAGTCTCTATGACTGTTTTGAGCAACGTTGTGGTTGCTCAGCCAGCTAACAACCTTCGATGCTACTGCTAGGCAAAGCGGAAACCCTGTTTGTTTTCGTCGTTTCTATGGCACAGCACTGAAGCAGCGGGGCCCCGCCCGGCCGGGCGGGCGGAACCAGCCGCCATGATTCCGCTGCCTCGTGGACTCGTGGTGGTGGCTCCGTGCTGCATGGGCCACGGCGATAATGGCGTGTAAACCTCCCGAGCATATCATGTGTTTGTGTGTGGTTGTCCCAACCCCAGGGCCCAGAGTTTGTTTTGTTTTGTCTTCTGCGGAGAAAATGATTCCCTCCCGTTTTTCGTCGCCGTCCGGTCCTCCCGCCACGGCCTTTGCGCTTCTGTGTGTTAATAAAATCTTCTTGTTATATCAGTTAAAAAAAATCTTCTTGTTATAGATTGAAAAAAATCCTTCTTGTTATGGGCCGATAGGGGCCATTTGCCCATGAGAAAATGGACAGCCCGAAAGGGGAACTCTCAGTGGGCACTAGGCTGAACGTACATGGGCCATACTCTACCTGAAAGGCTGAAACACGCACATTCGTCGCCACTGGCGATGGGTAGTACGGCCAGCGAAGTGCTAACGATAAGCGGCTGGTAGAGGCCCAACACAGTGGCGTTCGATGGGATGGCAGATGAATACTCAACTTTTTGCTAAAACAAAAAGATGAATACTCAACTTTGGTGCAATTCGAATCTAGATGCAATAAATGCCATTTTTTGCTAGTACACCTCACAGTTTCTCGTCTTCAGTCTTCACACCTGCCTGACTTCCACACATGCCAGCAGCCCGTTTCTAGGCTAGCTAGTACTGGTCGCGGTAGGGTGTGTTTAGTTCGCGAAATGAAATTTTTTGAACGTTATATTGGATGTTTCAGAAATGTCGGAAGGGGTTTTCGGATACTAATAAAAAAACTAATTATATAGCTCGCCAGGAAACTGCGAGATGAATTTATTAAGCCTAATTAATCTATTGTTAGCGCATGTTAGTTACTGTAGTACTTATGGCTAATTATGGACTAATTAGTCTTAAAACATTCGTCTCGTGATTTCTAACTAAACTGTGCAATTAGTTTTTTTCGTCTATATTTAATACTCCATGCATGTGCCGCAAGATTTGACGTGATAGTTAGGGATTGAAGCCTAAGCACCGAGGAGGACCGCCGACCGCGCCCTGGGGCTGGGCCGCTGGCGCAAAGGCGTTAACTATCAACAGTGAAGCTCAGCAAGGCCAAAAGCTTGCAGGTGGGCACGCATGCAAATGCATGTCCGGCCCGGCCGGGATCTCAGATTTCTGGTGCCAGCTGCGAGACGTCCTGCTGTGCCCGCACCGCACGTACGTAACGTACACGTACGTGCAGGGGGCCGCCGCCCGCCGGACCGTATCCACCGGATCGTGAACCGTCGTGTTGATTCGCACGCGAGCAGTAATACATAATGGCGCGCTGCGCTCTCTCATCACAAGTCTGAAGTCTCCCCTCCGTTCCGGTCCTCCGCTGCCGCTGCACCTCCTTTGCTGGCCATGGCCATTGCCAGGCAACATCGCCAGTCCAGCGGCCAGGCCAGGCCATGGCCTCCGCCCTCCGATCCATCCACCACATCGCTCTGCTGCCTCTGCGTCTGCTCTCTGCGCATCCTCGGTGCCTAGCTAGCTATTGGCAACCTGACGAGTGACGACCTCCAAGCTCCAACGAGTACTAGGCTCATTCGCTCACTGCTACTACCGGCCGGTGGCGGGTACAGCAGAAACGCCAACCACCGGCCGGGACGCGTTCCTGCTGGTCGTACGTGGTGAAGCAGGTGACTCACGATCGACTCACGATGGTGAAGCAGGTGAAGTACACCACGCGGGAACATGCATATGGCGTCTTCCTGGTACTACGTACTGCACCGAAGCAATTCACCATCATGTTTTATGGCCACATGGGAATGTTCTTTATGCTACAAAACGTAACTTTGAACACCATTTGATTTACTCATGTAATCTTATTATGTTTTATATACTAAAAACATAACTTTGAACAACATTCAATTTCCTGATGTAATTTCAAAATACTTAGGCCCCGTTTGACGATTGGGCTTTCGGAGGGGCTCTAGCTCCAGCACGGAGCCCCAGCTCCTACTGAAGCCCTGCCAAACGCTAGTAGGAAATTAAAAACGGCTCCAAATGAGAAGTCTTTGGGAGCCGGAGCCCTTGTCTGCTGGAGAGCGAAAGCTGCAGAAACATGACTCCTTCCAGGTCCTCTCCCCTTCTTTGTGCCGTACTACCCTCTAATCTCATGCTCGTAGTCGGGACTTGGGGAAGAGCAATGGACCCCGCCAGAGCTCCTCCACGGTTGGCCACGCCGCCCGGCCGCACCTCGCCCCTAGCCTCGCTGGAGCTCCTCCGCGCAGCTGTGCTCCAAAGGGCTTCAGATTTTCCATGGGAGTCGGAGTTAAAGCCCTACCAAAAACTACAAGCTACAGTAGGTCAACTAGCACCTAGCAACAGCTACTGTGAATTGAAGACATCCGCGCCAGTCCCCAGGCCAGTGCTAGCTTGGCCTAGCCTGCTGGCCCGGCGATGAAACAGCTGTACGTAGGCAGAGAAGAAGTGCCAAGCGGCGATGCTGCTGAGGTGGCGTGCCACCGAAGCCCGGGTAGTTGGCTGGTGACGAAATTGAAGGCGGCAGCCGGGCAGCGCGCGTGAGTACTGTCATCTACTACACCACTGTTGTTCCTGTTCGTGCTCGGCGCATGAACCACTACTGCTTTGTGCTTTCCTCTCGCGCGCAGCTGGTGGGTGGTGGAATGGTCAGTGGTCACTCACGCGCGCGCGCGCCCTTGCGTTTGGCGTCGCCGAGCAAGCTACGCCTACGCTGTTTGCTTTTGCTCATCCGTCGACATCCATCCATACGCGCGCGGGAGCGGGACGGGAGTTATTTCGATCCACGGACGGTAGATACAGATATGCATCGTCGTGACTCGTATGGCATAAAGCAGCTGCATGCGCAGGTGTACAACGCACTGCTACAGTGCTACCACACCCACCGTACGCGTACGTGCCAGCGAGCCAGCGTGCAATCATATGTAGTACAGTGCATGGGTTGATCTGGACGATCAGCTCCACGTTACTTCTGTGCAAAACGCTTTACTTGCCAACAAGGTTATTGCACCAAAGAGAAACTACTCGCTCGGAAAGGTTCATCGCGCACGCGGTAAAGAAAAGTTGAGATAGTGGACACGAGATGCTCATTCGATCGGTTGCCATTTCTCTCAGACATCTCGCATGCATGCATCAAACTCTCTACAACAGTACATTATTCTTCTTTTTACAGCCTGGATGAAAAGCAGCAAAGAGTACATTTACGGATATTATAGTTTATTATCTAGAGAAATAAAAAACTGCCTCTAAAAATATATTCCCAACCGACGTGCCTCTAAAAATTGATTTTTTTACAATCATCTCTAAAAATGCTATTTAGGTGGCTAGGCTTTCCAACCACCTGCGGTTGGTAATTTATCCCACCTCTAAAATTATATGCAGCATACTAACTTTTATAACCTTTTCAAATTAAGTTTGATGAAGGCAAACTTTATATGAAAGTTGTAGTAATCAAAGATATCTGCAACTTTGTAGTTGATATTTTTTTGTTTGAAATCATTTATGGACCTAAAATGTTGTTTAAGTTTTCATATTTTTTTTAATTTTCAAATGGTCTCGTATGGAGAAACGACCTAAATCAAAGTTGTAGTACTCAAAGGAATCTAAAACTTTTCAGTTTAAACTTTTTTTCTTTTAAATTCATTTAGAGTCTTAAATATCCATTACAATATTCGTTAATGTGATGTGGCTACGAGTCACTTCGAGGTGGATTCGTAAGGAAGGATTGCATGAGACCCGTTGTGAGTTCAATTCCCTGCAGCCGCATGCGCATGAGAAATCACACGGCATGTGGCTTCTCTTGAATAAAAATAACTTTTTTGCTTTTTTTTTTTTTGCCCAATTTGCAAATTCTCTGTTGGCTTTCAACCCGCATCTAGAAATCAATCTCTAGGGGTATCTAGGTTTCGGCCCACCTCTTGGAATCAATCTTCAATTGTAGAGGCGGCTAGATATCTGCCTCTACAAATTGTTGATTTTGAGAGACACATAAGTAGAGGCGGGCATAATTGCTGCCTCTACAAGTGCTTTCTGCAGTAGCGATAGTTGTAGATCACATGGAGTCAATCTTAAAAAAAAAACACCAGTGCCAGTTTAATAATTGGATCAAGTCTTAATACTTTCCTCCTTTTTTCAAATACTCCACTATTTTTGTTTGTTTGGCAAAACTTGTCAACAAAATTTGCCTTTTCCTCTCTCTCTCTCTCTCTCTCTCTCTCTCTCTCTCTTACAATTTAGGGTAGTGCACCAACCTTTCATTTAAAATCCAACAGCTGAAAAATTATCCACCAACACCCTCAAACTTTGCGCACGTGCTCAATATGCTGATTGACAAGTAGACCGTGTTTTGCCTTAATTTGTTGTTCTATAGCTAGGTTCATATTTCTGCAAATCTAAGAACCTATTGTTCGTGTGCAATGACTTAAGGAGTCAGTTTAGTGTGATGGTCCTAAGGACTTACTCCATCCGTTCCAAATTATAAGTCACTTTGACTTTTTTGGTACATCTATTTTGCTATGCATCTAGATAAATAATATGTCTAGATACATAGTAAAATGGACGAACCAAAAAAGTCAAAGCGACTTATAATTTGGAACGGAGGGAATATTTTACTATGATCTTGCTTAGTTCTAGGGCTAGTGCACACAAGTAGATAAAAGTGTTTGAGTAGGTTAACGTTGTTGTTTAAAATTTTTAGAGCCCAATTTAAACACTCCTCTCTTAGGCCATTCTCCTCTCACCAATAGAGGCAGACTTCAAAGTTAACACTTGGTATGGTACGACAGGATATGGCAATTACCACTACTACTAAAATAGTTTACATAGACATCCAAAAATGGTTTCGAGAGGTGGGTGGAGCGTCCACCTGTTAATCAACATTAACAGATGGTTAGAAGTACCCGTCTCTGAAAATAATTAAAAAACTAAAAAGTCTGACAAGTCCACTGGGCTCACCGAGGCCCATGAGGCCATGACCCAAGGCTAGACCACCCCTCACTTCCCACTGGTGCCGCCCGAGCGCCGTTGTGGTTGTTGAGCCCGCCAAGCCCATCATGGAACCAGCGAGCCGGTCGTGGCCGCAGATCTCACCATAGAACCCGCCATGGCCGCAAATCTCATCATGGAACCTGCCTTGGCTGCAGATCTCATCGTGGAACTCGCCATGGCCATCAACTTTGCCATAGAACCCGCCAGTCGTAGATCTGAGAGAGAAAGAGAGAGGATGAGGAAGATCGAGATTTGAGAGAGGAGAGTGAGAGAGTGACGAAAACATCACTCCAATGGATACACACGACACACTTTAAGTTGCTATGCGAGGTAACCTCATTCCTACGTACTTTATTTCATGGTTATGTGAATAGATATGATACTATTATATTTGAAAATATTTAGAGGACAAGGAAGTACTTAGAAAAGACATGGAGGCGAAAAAGGCCAATGCATGTGACCAAACCAAGGTGGAGGCACAATACATATCGAGTTTGAGTGCATCTTGGACCCAAGGAACAACCCGCACTAAAATGGTCGCCTATGACGCATACGGACTTCGTTTTCGATATTGATCTATCTATGCATGAAAAGATAATTTCATAAGCTAATCAATGGTGGTGGTTTCACATAAAAATTCTTTCGCAAGCAACAAAAACCGTCGAAACGAGTGGACATCTAGAATCTATCATGGTGCTGCGTCACTGTCCTTTGAGGCGTTGGGTCGTGTACCGCGTAGGGGCCAATTAGGTTAATGAAGATGGGTTCTTGGCCACCCCTTAGACCTTATAATCAGTAGGCGCCGCTCATGGTAGGGTTTGAAGGTTTTGCTTTAGATCAATCTGTCATCAAGAATCGTCGTTATCGGTTGTTTGAAACCCCACTTTTGTGAGCATAATCACACATCCACAATTTGTCACTTTAATTGAGTAATTGAATTGCGTATGTTTAAGTTCTTATGTTCTTCGATTAATAGGCAGGGATTAAACTTCTCGGCGAGGTCAACCTGAATTGTGACACAGTTGATAACAAGAAGAGACGTGGTGCTAAGGTTGTAGAGTTCGGATCTTTTGATCACACTCCAACCAAAACAAGAGTTGTCTAGCCGGATCATGGTATCCTCTTGCGTTGTGTCTTGACTGCAGTATGCAATAGCCGTTGTTCCGCTACATGTCGCTGCTCTTGTGTGGTGCAGGTTCCCCCACACCGGCATCATGATCAGGTCGTTAGAGCAACTCTAGTAGGGCCCCTACTTGAGCCCCTATAGCTAAATATGGGGGCTCAGGTCAAAAAACGTGCTCCCACAGGGCCCCTGCAGTATGCAATAGCCGTTGTTCCGCTACATGTCGCTAAATTTGTGTGGGCACTCAAATCCACCCTCAAGACCCTATTCTGATTGGCTCTAGGCCAAGCCCCCCATCCTTCGGTTTTGGCGGTTTGTCACCCATGCTCGCATGGAAGCGAGCACTGGCGGCGCCCTCCTCTCCGATGGCCTCGGCCCGGAGCTCTTCCCCGCTCCCCAGTTGGATCTCCTCCCCGCCCGAATCTCCCTCCCACGACCTGCTGACGCCGCCACCTGCCTCGTCGGAGCACCGGCACTTGCCCTGGCTCCAGCCCCCGTGCTGGTCATCTTCCTCGATGTCGCCGGCGAGGTGTGCTCCAGAGCGAGAGGATTCTGCAGTTCTCTTCCGGTTGTCCACCGGCGCCCCCTCCTCGCCAGCTTTAGTGTCTGTTCCTACTCCCTCACTTTCTGGTGGGAGCTGCTCCTCGAAGGCGATGACCCCAACGAGCCTGATAGCGTGAGGCCCTCCTCTCAGTGACCGGCGCAGCTTCTCCCTCTCCTCCCCAGCAACAGCTCCTCTTGATCTAGAGAACAATGGGGAAGAGAGGGAGAAGTTTTGGATCTGGAGAACGATGGCCAGGAGGAAGGTGTGACGTTTCTGTCGGTGCTTGCGTCCGCTCGTGTCGAGGATGGGAAAAGGAGAGCGACTAGCGGGGAAAAGTAGAGTGACAGTGGGTCCTGCATGTAAGTGTCTATTAAAAAGAATATGAGGACTCTCGTTTGAGGGTTTTCAGTGGAGTAGATGAAAAAATATAGACCCCGAAAAATGAGGGGAAGGTCCAAATCAAAAGTAGAGGCCTTGATTTATGTTCTTAGTTGAACGAGTTCAGTGGAGGAGCCATGTCCGTCTCGCCGTCCACCTGCGTAGAAGAATCCGGCATTCCGGGGAAGAAAACATTAGAAAAAACAGAGGTATACTTGAGCTACTTTATCTACTAGGGCCTTGTTTAGATTGCAAATTTTTGCAATCTGGACACTGTAGCACGTTTCGTTTGTATTTGACAAACTTTGTTCGATCATGGACTAACTAGGCTTAAAAGATTCGTCTTGTGATTTACAACCAAACTGTGTAATTAGTTATTTTTTTACCTACATTTAATACTTCATGCATGCGTCTAAAAATTAATGTGATGGAGAGAGAGTGAAAAAACTTGGAATTTTGATGGGATCTAAACAAGGCCTAGTTGGATCAAAACAGAAGGATTGCAATTACTCAATGCTGCAGGATCGGCAGAGCACTAGAGCAGTGGCACTTTTTTTAATGTAGATTATGGGTGCTTGGTTTTTTTAGTTGCTCCTAAAATTTATGTCATATCGAATGTTTAGATATTAATAAGGAGCATTAAATATAGATTAATTACAAAACCATTTACATAGATAGAGGCTAATTTCCGAGATGAATTTTTTAAGCCTAATTAATCTATCATTAGCATATGTTTACTGTAGCACACGTTGTCAAATCATGTACTAATTAGGCTTAAAAGATTCGTCTCGTAAATTAGTCATAAGTTGTGTAATTAGTTTCGTAATTAATTTATATTTAATACTCCATGTATGTATCAAACATTCGATGTGATAAGAATTTTAGGAGGTGGCTAAAGAATCAAATAGGCTAATATATATATAGTAGGTAGGCACAAAATAAGACATAAAAAGTCGTCATTTCTCCGAGCATACTAGTACTGCACGCCATTCTAATAAGAGGGCATGATGAAGCGATTTATTACTCCGTAGTTCTTTTATATATATATATAATGTAATAATGCCCCTTTATTCCTCTGAGGGCATGTTGCCCGTGCCCATAGCATTATGTCACCAACGACTACCATCCCTTGCACAAACCATATACGTACATGATCTGTTTAATGTTCATACGAGTGCACCCGCCGATCCATCTGGCATGCATGCATCAACAGTGCCGGTCACTTGTGCTTATACTTGTTCCGCTTATCTTTGTAAATTACGCACAACAGAAGCAGTAGTTTGTTAAACTACTTTCCCTTGTAAAGAAATTTATAAATAAAGCCGGTGCAGTTTTAGTTCAGTTTTAGCCACACCATCGCTATGTTCATTTGAGCTTATTCAGAACTATTTTTTAGTTATAAAATAATATTTTTTTTCTCACGATAGGTCTTATTCGCTTGTTTTATAATCCATCTTTTTTAACTTATTTTTTCAGTCGGAATAGCGTTTTTCTCTCACAACAAATCAGCTGAAACAGTATTTCGGCTTTTTTTTTCAGCGATGCGAATGGAGCTTTTAGCGTAATCATCAACGTAAGCTAAATTTCAGCATTAGCGAACAGGTGCATGTGTCCAAATGAAACACGCATATTAATTACTGTCCAAAGCCTAGTTATTAGTGTATTAATTAGACCCCACTTCATCAACAGTAAAACGACCCAGAGAATGGAGAATAGTCTACCAAGTGCATGCGCAGGCAGCAATGCCAAACCTGAGGGTATCTGGCACACGCATGCGCATGAGGTGTTTGGTTGCCCCTTCTAAATTTTAGTTGATGTCCCATCAAATGTTTGGATATATGTATGAAGTATTAAATATAGACTAATTACGAAACTAATTGTACAGTTTACGACTAATTTACGAGACGGATCTTTTAAGCTTAATTAGTTTATGATTTGACAATGGTTTGCTACAGTAAACATATGCTAATGACGGATTAATTAGCCTTAAAAAATTTGTCTCGTGGAGTACTAACGGATTGTGTAATTTATTTATTTTATTAGTATCCGAATACCCTATGTAATATCCTTCTGACACACCTCCTATATTTTAGTCACTGAATCCAAACACACCCCTAAATTAAAAACGACTTGGACTGATCGATCCAACCGATCGGCGCCGTACTTACACGCTTAATGGTTTGTTCGTTTGAATTTATCGATCGGCTTATCAGCTGTAATCTACGCTATTTTTCTTCATCAACCAAAACAGCTTCAGCCGAAGCATTACCACAGTTACGTGTTGGGATGACCACAGTTCCGCGCGCGTCCTCTCAATAGTCAATACAGTCTCCTCGATCAATGCCGATGCGCTACCTCCGATCTATCCAGCTGCAATGGAGCAGCAGCCAGGTACTACTACTACTCCGATCCGATCCAGCTCCGAACGACGCGTATATATAGCACGTACGGACGTACCATTCCAGGCTAACGGAAACGCAACACTCTCCAATCGTCTCGCTTTCGTTCAGTGTAGAACGATACGGCCACGCCGACCGTCATGGTTGAAAATACTGTTACTAATTTATTATAAAAAAATATTATTCATTAGTTTAAAAAATACTGACTTGTAAGGCAAGCCAACGGGGCGATACCACCGCTACCGGCCCGGCCCCCGTCCACCACGGCACCACCACCCACCATGCATGTCAATGCAAAGCTTTCACTGCATTTCAATTTCAATTTCAATTTCAATTTCAAAGGCATGCACGCACTACGCACTACTGCACAGTGCACAGGCACAGGCACAGGCACAGCTGGGTAGCCGGCCGGCCGGCCGGTGTCACCGTACCGTACCAGCTTCATCAACCGCGTCGATAGAGATCTGACAGCGAAAAAAAAACAAATCCCGCCTTTCCTTCGCCGTCTCTCTCCGAGTCTGACGGCTCCCCATGCATATGCGTATGCAAGGGTGGTGAAGTGACCTGTGCTGGGGTGATTTTCAGGGGTGTTTGTTTCACCTAGCACCTTTTAGTCTCTTTTAGTAATTTTTTTATCAAACGCCTTTACTAAAAGAGACTAAACATCATTTAGTCAGCTAGTCACCTCAATCTTACTAGCAACTCCTAAAACCACGTTTGAATAGGGCTTGTCCTTCATCAATGCGTCATGTCCGAGCGCACCGGCACCCCCTCACTCATAGCTCACTCTCTCCCTATCGCGCTCGCTCTCCTCTGTTTTTCCCGCCGCCGCCACCACTTCGCTCCACGCCGCTGCCGCTCCTCCCAACCCCTCTGCCGGCGTAGCAGCTCCTCCGCTCACCGCTTCCGCCATGGACAGCCACTGGTCCGAGTATCCGGACTATTACTTGCAGTCCTCTTCTCTGGTGGATCTGAATGGCTCCGATCCGTTGTCCCTCCCATCGCCGACGACTTCGACGTCTTCTCCCAAGAGCCATCGTATGGTGCAGACTCCTCCGCTCGACGCGGCATGGAGGGGCTGGATCTAAACACCGACGCCGCCGGCTTCCCTACATGGGCTCTTACCAGGGGCTCCTCCAAGGTGACTTCGCTCCCGGCGGTAGAGGGCTTCTTCCTCTTCGCATTGGCGCCAGATCCGGTGCTGGAGGGTTCGTTCCTCCTCGGCCGACTGCAGGAGCGACCGGATCTAGGAAACGCCTGGCTTCTCGCGCTGCTGTGCGCCGCTCTAGGGTGGGAACCGGTAGTAGCTGTGGCCGCGCGCCGGCGGCTAGGATGCGTGGAACAGTTGCTTCGGGCAGCTCGTATCCTCCAACTGAAGGAATGGAGCCAGAAGATGACGACGACATCCCGCCCGAGGTGAGCTTGTTCTCTGATCTGATTCGTACTTTGCTCTGTTTATTATTTATGTTATGCATGTCTTATTTATGGTTCTGCATGTCTGTTTTTTACTAGATTCTCATACTTTTCATTGATCTGATGTGTTAGGTTTTATTTGTTCGATGTACAAGTGTTTATTTGTCTAATCTGTTTGATCTACAGGTGTGTGTTAGGTTATATTTGTTTGATCTACAAGTTTGTATGAACTACTGCTATTTAGTTGTTTGTTATTGAAGTGTGTACATGTTTCATGTAGTACTGTGTATTTGTTTGATCTATATCTGTTTATTTTAATTTTTGTCTCTTGTTCTCTGATCTGCTTCTCTACTAGTTTGACAAGGCAAATTGGTCTGATGCAAATACATTTGTGTTCTCTTGTCTTGCTGTTGATGAAATGAGAAAGGGCAATTCAATTAAGGGGACAATGACAAGGAGAGGTTATGATAATTTGAGAGATTTCTATGAGCAATAGACTGGCCTAAAGCATGATCTTAGATGTATGAAGAATAGATTCAGCCAGCTCAAGACCATGTACAGTTCTACAAGTGGACACAACTACAAACAGGTGTTGGCCGCCAAGAAAACGGAGGGATAGATGCACCTCTATCTTGGTGGGATATGCATACCAGGGTAATCTTTGTGTCTAATAATTTATTTGCTTGTTCTACTTTCATGTTGGTTTTTGCTAACAGTGGATTTTTGTGATTTTTCTGAAGAAGCCAGAGTGTAGGAAATTCATGTATGGGTTGCCTAGATTCTATCTTTAGATGGTTGAGCTCTTTCTAGAACACTGTTGTTGATGGCTCAACTGCCACCATCCCTGGGCTGTCATGACATGACCAAGACACAGGGATAGATGAGGATGATGAAGATGGTGTTGCTACTCTAGGCGACTATGGCTTACAGACCAGTTCACCAAGTATCACAAACAGCCGTAAGAGGGCAAGCAGCACAACTGACACAACCTCAAGTCCTAGCAAGAACAAAAAAGTTCTGGTGAATGTTATCATGCAGGGGTTGGTCACTCAATTGGAGATTGCTGCTATTGGGAACCTAATACCGAGGTACCCAATGAGGTGGAACTAATAACCATCGAACGGTGACGCTTTCGGTCAGACAAGAACGCTACTACACTTCTTGCCCGAACAATGGAAGATTGGTTTCGCCTCGCCCGAACCCCGAGGGCTAAGGCTCCGCCTCGCCTGACGTTTGAGGGCTGGCTCCACTTCGCCAGACGGCTGAGGGTAGGCTCTGCCTCGCCCAAACACCCAAGGGTAGGCTCCACCTCGCCCGACATCTGAGGGCTAGCTCTGCCTCGCCCGACGTCTGAGGGCTGGCTCCGCCTCGCCCGATGGCTGAGGGCTGGCTCCGCCTCGCCTGAACGCCTAAGGGCTGGCTCCACCTCGCCCGATGGCTACACCCTGTTCCTTCATAAATACGAGCATAGGGTACGACAAGACATTCGAGTCAACCGTAGTACCGAGGGCCATGCCCTGCATGCCTGCAGGAAGGTACTATCAGGATACGATGGGACTGGCGCTTTAGGCCCTTTCTGACCTGACAGAGCTCGAACAGTGTTGTAGGCGCCGACTTTTGTCCCACAGTGTTGTAGGCACCGCCATCAGCCCTCAGACGCGGATACTAACACGAGCATATGACAACCACTATGATCCAAGACAGAGCTCACATCATCCACAGTGACGGACGTATGGTCACTTCCCCGTCTACTCCCTGAAGGGTCATAGCTCGGCTCTCTGGCACGCCACACCGTCCGCTGGTGTAGGATGGGACGCACCCACTTGCTGAAAGAGGCCAGGGCATGGCCCCATGAAGATAAACAAACATGCCATTCCTGGCATGATCTACCATGTTAGCAGGGCAGGCATAGGGGAAAAGGAAGACCTGGCTCCCTCGAAGGACCTCTCTGTACTCGACCAGACTTTGTTGTCCTGTGTCTAGTCGATCTGCTGCTAGCGTCCGGTCACTGCTGCTGCCGAGCCTCTTGATCGGGGCATCCGGTCACTATGCTACCAGCGTCTGGTCCAACGTTCAGTCGCTTCTGTGAGCTCATTTCTTCGCTATCTTGTGTATGGCTTGGTTCCTATCTTCATGCTTGGACTTTACTTGATATCTTAGGTCTTCTATTGTGCTCCTAGGGTCTTGCTTATGGTGTTGATCATCGGATCATCACGTTGCCTTCGTCCAAGTCACATCTTGCATCCTATTAAACTACAAAACAATCACTTACAAATTCATTAGTCTAATTTGGTTGTATTGATCATCAAACACCAAAATCCAAAGTAAATGGTACAAGGGTCCATTTTCCTTACATTCCTCTTTCTCTCGTTTGTAACCCCCACACCCCCTTGGTCTATAAAAGAGAGGACAGGGCACCCCACTAAGGGGACGGATCATTTTTAACACACAAGACACAACCAAGTAGCAACCAAGCTCTTGGCGTCCTTTTGACCTTTCCATCAGAGACTTGGGACTTATCCCTCTCTCGACTGTTTCTACCCCCTACTACGAACCTTTTTTGGTACTAATAACATGAGCAATAGCAGACTGGACATAGGGATATTCTGCCCGAACTAGTATAAACCTTGTGTCCTGTAGTACACCATCTGAGCCTAACGCGCAACAACTATAAATTTACTAGCCGGTGTTTGTTCGAAACACCGATAGTTGGCACGCCAGGTAGAGGCTTTTGCACATTCCAAATCAGGCCTCGAATGGCTAACCACATAATCAGCTGGGTCCTGGGCGCACACGTGCACTTCGGTGACCTAGACTTCATTATCATGGTGGGATGAGAGTTGGCTTTGGCCCACGTTGCCATTCAATCTCTCCCCTCCATCGGCTTCAACTATAGGAGACTTGAGCATCGGCCTAGCGTCTCCCTTGGACCCCAGTTGTCTAGGGAGGATCCGTGCAACCTCACCCTCTCTCTGCGACACTCCGCACAAAGCACTCTGATGGTGCTTCCATTCAGTCTCCGCAACGTCGTGGCGACCGTTAGCCACCTTGTGGCACAACGCACGGTCTCACCCCCCGTGAACAACGAGTTCGTGGGAATGATCGAAAGCGTCACAGAATCCCTCCACGGCCTCCTCGCGGAGGGGCCAAGGTCAGACTCTGGCTCTGACTCCGGCAGGGGGAGCCACCACCCCTCCTGGGAATGTTTCATGGCGGATACCTCCGAGGGACATGTCAAAAGTGTCTCTGTGGAGGAGGCTACCCCAGCAGGCAACCTTGGTGGCAAAACTGAAGGAGATACAGCGGCCCCACCTCATGTAGGGGTGGAACAGCTAAGAGCCTGGAAGCGGGAGATCAACGAAGCCGGACAACAGCTTTTTCGAGAATACGCGGAAGTCGATCGGGAGATAGAACACCACAGAGACGGTGGGCGCGCATGCACTGTGGCCCATGACATGAACCAAAGGATCATCGCCGACGATGAGACCCTTCCCTACTTCGCTCAGGCAAGCCAGAACATCGCCGCCGCAATGGCCTTGCTTCATGGCCATCCAGAGGCCGCAACGCCCGAGGATCGTCAGGTCCACTGTGAAATTCGCACGCTGCTTGACCGTGCGGCGGTGCAGTAGGCAGAGTGCTCATTGTCTTAGTGACGTGAGCTTGACACCAGCCAGTGCACTCCCTCGGTGCGCCCTCGCTAGGGATGCATCAGTCCACCAGGCTCCACAAGGCGGCGGGCAGTGCGCTGTGGCCCAGATACATCCGTGTCTCGACCATATACGCGACGCACATAGCTCCTTCGACGCCCGTAGATGCACCTACAATGACCCAAGGGAAGGAGCCCGCCGCGGCTATCATCCTCGATGCGGCGAATGCTACGACAACGGCGAGGACCAGAGCCCGAGCCCCGGCCTACCAGGGCCTCAGGCCTTCAGCCGGCACATCCTCAACGCTGCATTCCCACCAAGGTATCGACCACCTACTAATATCCCTAAATACTCTGGGGAGACAAACCCTAGACTTTGCCTTGAAGACTATTGGCTTGCCTATCAAGCCGGTGGTGCGGATAATGATGACTTCATTATCCGCAACCTTTCACTGTTCTTGGCCGATTCGACATGAGCGTGGTTGGAACACCTACCGTCTAACACAATCCAGAGTTGGGCGGATCTGAAAGAGATCTTTGTGGGAAACTTCCAAGGCATGGACAAGCACCCTAGGAACCCATGGGACCTCAAGAACTGCCGTCAGAAGGCCGGTGAGACCCTCTGCGGGTACATCTAGTGCTTCTCCCAGCAGTGCAACAAGCTCCCTAACATCGTCGACGCCGACGTAATAGGAGCCTTCCTGTCCAAGACGGCCTATGAGTCCTTAGTTCATAAGCTAGGATGCAAGGGCCCGCAAACCACCAAGGAACTTCTAGACATTTCCACCAGCCATGCCTTAGGAGAAGAGGCGGTCGGAGCGATCTTCGATCGCCTCAAAGCAAGGCAAGGCAGGATGAGGGTGCCGACGAAGGCACCTCTAATCATTCTGCCAAAAGGAAGAACAAGAAGCAACAGCGCGAGGACTCGCTCGTGGCCACTGCTAACCATAAGGGTGGTCGGAAGCCCATGGAGGGCACTCCGAACCACTTCAAAAAATTACTCGAGGGGCCGTGCCTGAACCACGCCTTTCCCGTAAAACATCTGCTCAAGGACTGTGGCCTCATACGGAAGTTCTTGTCCAGAAGCTCCAACAAAGGGGAGCAGGAGAAGGAACCTACCCCCACTATGGAAACACTGAGGAGAAGGACGACAACTTTCTAATGCTAGACGACTGCCTTATGATCTTAGAAGGCTCGGCGGCCTACGACTCCAAATGTCGTTAGAAGGCCACACACCGCGAAGTCTACACAGCCCAACCGGCCTCACCTCCCTTCCTCTGGTGGTCAGAATCTGCCATAACCTTTGATCGGACCAACCATTCGGATACCGTCCCACACCCGGGGAGATATCTGCTTGTGGTCGACCCAATTGTTGGCCCAAAGTGACTCACCAAAGTACTAATGGACGGAGGCAGTGGCCTCAACATCATGTACGCCAAGACGCTCAATGTGATGGGCATCGACCAGACCCCAGCCATCAAGGGAGGACCCATGCCGCCTCACCCTCTCTTTGTGACACTCCACATAGAGTGCCTCAACGGCGCTTCTGTTCGGTCTCCGCAATGCCGCGGTGATCGTTAACCACCTTGTGGCACAACGCACGGTCTCGCCCCCCATGAAAAATGTGTTCGTGGGAATGATTGAAAGTGTCATGGAATCCCTCCATGGCCTCCTCACGGAGGGGCTAGGGTCAGACTCTAGCTCTGACTCTAGCAGGGGGAGCCACCATCCCTCCTGGGAATGTTTCATGGCAGATACCTCCGAGGGACACGTCGAAAGTGTCTCCGCAGAGGAGGCTACCCTGGTAGGCAACCTCAGCAGCAAAACTGAAGGAGATACAGCAGCCCCACCTCGCGTAGGGGTGGAGTAGCTAAGAGCTCAGAAGCAGGAGATCAATGAAGCCGGACAACAGCTTGTTTAGGTATATGCGGAAGTCGATCGGGAGATCGAATGTCACGGAGCCGGTGGGCGCGCACGCACCGTGGCCCGTGACATGAACCAAAGGATCATTGCCAATGATGAGACCCTCCCCCACTTCACTTGGGAAAGCCAAAACATCACCGCCACAATGGCCTTGCTTCATGGCCTTCCGGAGGCCGCAACACCTAAGGATCATCGGGCCCACCACGAAATTCGCACGCTGCTTGAGCGTGCGGTGGCACAGCAGGTGGAGAGCTCGTTGTCTCGACGACACAGGCTCAACACCAGCCAGCGCACGCCCTCGGTGCGCCTGACCCAGGATGCATCAGTCCACCAGGCTCCACAAGGCGGTGGGCAGCGCGCTGCGGCCTAGATACATCATCGTCTCGGTCGTAACCGCAACACACGCAGCACCATCGACGCCCACAGATGCACCTACAATGACCCAATGGAAGGAGCCCACCATGGCTATCATCCTCGATGCAGTAGATGCTATGATAGCAGCGAGGACCGAAGCCAAGCCCTGGCGTGCCAGGGCCTCAGGCCTTCAGCCAGCACATCCTCAACGCTGCATTCCCGCCAAGGTTCGACCACCTACCAATATCCCTAAATACTCTAGTGAGACAAACCCCAGACTTTAGCTTGAAGACTATCGGCTTGCCTGTCAAGCCAGTGTTGCAGATAATGACGACTTCATTATCCGCAACCTTCCACTATTCTTGGCCGATTCGGCACAAGCGTGGTTGGAACACCTATCGTCCAACACAATCCAGAGTTGGGCGGATCTAAAAGAGATCTTTGTGGGAAACTTCCAAGGCATGTACAAGCACCCTAGGAACCTATGGGACCTCAAGAACTACCATCAGAAGGCCGGTGAGACCCTCCATGGGTACATCTGGTGCTTCTCCCGATAGTGCAATGAGCTCCCTAATATCGCCGATGCCGACGTAATAGGAGCCTTCCTGTCCGGGATTACCTGTGAGTCCTTGGTTCATAAGCTAGGACGCAAGGGCCTGCAAACCACCAAGGAAATTCTAGACATCACCACCCGCCATGCCTTTGGAGAAAAGGTAGTTGGAGCGATCTTCGATCGCCTCGAAGGCAAGGCAAGGCAGGACGAGGGTGCTGGCGAAGGCACCTCTAATCATTCTGCCAAAAGGAAGAACAAGAAGTAGCGGCGTGGGGACTCAGTCATGGCCGCTGCTGGCCATAAGGGTGGTCAGAATCCCACGGAGGGCACTCCGAACCATTTCAAAAATTTACTCAAGGGGCCGTGCCCGAACCACGCCTTTCCCATAAAGCATCTGCTCAAGGATTGCGACCTCATGTAGAAGTTCTTGTCCAGAAGCTCCAACAAAGGGGAGCAGGGGAAGGAACTTGCCCCCACTATGAACGATGCCGAGGAGAAGGATGATGGCTTTCCAATGCCAGACGGCTGCCTTATGATCTTCGAAGGCTCGGTGGCCTACGACTCCAAATGCCGTCAAAAGGTCACACGCCGTGAAGTCTACACGGCCCAATTGGCCACACCTCCCTTCCTCTGGTGGTCAGAATCCACCATAACCTTCGATCGGACCAACCATCCGGATACCGTCCTACACCCAGGGAGATATCCGCTTGTGGTCGACCCAATTGTCGGCCCAAAGCGACTCACCAAAGTATTGATGGACGAAGGCAGCGGCCTCAACATTATGTACGCCAAGACGCTCGACGTGATGGGCATCGACCAGACATGCCTCTGCCCAACCCGAGCACCTTTCCACGACATTGTGCTCAGGAAGCAGGCCATGCCACTTGGATAGATCGATCTACCCGTCACCTTTGGGGATCAGTTTAATTATAGGACTAAGACCCTCACCTTCGAGGTGGTTGGATTCCCCGGGACCTTCCACGCCATCCTAGGACGTTCATGCTACACGAAGTTCATGGCCGTCCCCAACTACACATACCTCAAGCTGAAGATGCCGGGCCCCCACGGGGTCATCACCATCGGCACCTCCTTCTAGCGGGCCTATGAGTGCGAGGTCGAGTGCTGCGGCCACGCCACAACAATCATCGCCTCCGGGGAACTCGCCACCCTCAAGGAGGAGGTCACCGAAGAAGCACCCAATGCGAAGAAATTAACTAGGTCATTCGAATCGACAGAGGGCTCCAAGGGGGTCCTCATAGATCCTAGCAGCTCTGAGGGTAAAATGGTACGCATTGGAACCACGCTTTCCTCCAAATAGGAAAGCGCACTCGTCGTCTTCCTCCACGGCAACAAAGACATCTTTGCATGGAAACCCTTGGATATGCTAGGCATTCTGAGGGAGGTCGCTAAGCATACCTTGAAAATCCATCTAGGCTCCAAGCCGGTGAATCAACGCCTGCGTCGCTTCGACGAGGAAAAGCGTAGGGCCATCGGTGAAGAGATAGCAAAATTGTCGGGCGCTGGATTCATCAGGGAAGTACACCACCTAGAGTGGTTAGCTAATCCCGTTCTTATGAAAGAAGAGCAGGAAATGGAGGATGTGTGTTGACTATATGGGCCTCAACAAAGCATGCCCAAAGGATCCGTTTCCTTTGCCGCGCATAGACCAAATAGTTGACTCTACCTCGGGGTGTGAAACCCTCTATATCCTTGATGCATACTCCAGCTACCATCAAATCACGATGAAAGAGTCCTACCAGCTTGTGACATCTTTCATCACCCCTTCAGATTGTTCTGCTATGTCTCAATACCGTTCGGTCTGAAGAACGCTGGGGCCACGCACCAGCGCTATATGCTCAAATGCTTTGGGGACCTCATTGGGTCGACCATTGATGCCTACGTTGACGACATTGTGGTTAAGTCCAAGCAGGCTGACCATCTCATTGCCAATTTTGAGCAAACCTTTGCAAAACTTCGAGCGAATGGCATCAAACTCAATCCCAAAAAATGTGTTTTCGGGGTCCCGAGGGGCATGCTGCTCGGCTTCATCATCTCCGAGCGTGGCATCAAAGCCAACCCAAAAAAGATTTTAGCCATCACAAGGATGAGCCTGATCCAGAACATAAAGGGGTTCAGTGAATCATAGGGTGCCTCGCTACCCTCAGCCGCTTCATCTCACGCCTCGGTGAATGAGGTCTCCCTCTTTATCAGCTCTTGAAGAAAACTGACCGCTTCGAGTGGATGTCTGAGGCCTAGGATGCACTTGACATGGTCAAACTGCTTCTAACAAGGCCCCCGATCCTAGTTCCTCCGAGCGATAGAGAATCTCTCCTGCTATACATAGCGGCCACCATGCAAGTGGTCAGCACCGCCCTGGTAGTAGAGCGAGAGGAAGAGGGGCACGCCCTTAAGGTGCAGCGCCCTATGTACTTTGTTAGTGAGGTACTATCCAACTCTAAAACCTGCTACTCCCAAATATAGAAGCTCCTGTATGCTGTCCTTATCACCAAGAGGAAGGTACGCCACTACTTTGAATCACACACCATGACAGTTGTGACGTCGTTCACCCTCGGCGAGGTCATCCAGAGCTAGGATGCCACAGGGAGAACCACAAAGTGGGCACTCGAGTTAATGGATCAAGGCATCGCGTATGCCGCCCGAACAGAGATCAAGTCCTAGGTATTGGCTGACTTCATCGTGGAATGGATCGAGGTCCAAACACCACCGGCGGTCGTTGATCAAGAGTACTAGATGATGTACTTCGATAGGTCGCTGATGAAGAAGGGCACCAGCGTGGGGCTAGTCTTTGTATCATTCCTTAGGGTTCGCATGAGGTACATGGTTCAGCTCCATTTCCCCTCATCAAATAATGTGGCTGAGTATGAAGCGCTCATCAATGGCCTACAAATCGCCATCGAGTTGGGCATCTGATGCCTTGACATCTGTGGCAACTCCTAGCTGGTCGTCAACCAGGTCATGAAGGAGTTAAGCTGCCATGACGCCAAGATGGTTGCGTACTACCAAGAGGTCCGACGACTGGAGGACAAATTTGATGGCCTCAAACTCAATCACATCCCAAGGCGCCTCAATGAGGCGATCGACGCACTTGCAAAAGCGGTGTCCGGTCGAGAGCCGGTGCCAACGGGCGTCTTCGCCAGCGACCAACATAAGCCCTCGGTACGCTACAAAGGGTCGGAACAGGCCAATGATGGCCCATCTCATCTAGCCCCAGGGGCTAACCAACTATTGGCTCCCTCCGGCCCTAAGGTCATTGAGCTTGAAGAGGATCCAACAACAGAGCTGACCCTCTGGATGACTAGAGAACACTCTATCTTGACTACCTCCTGTCGATGTTTTACCACCAATAGCCTGCCACGGGAATACCCGGAACAGTATGTTCGGTCTTCGGCGTATGCTGAACTCGATGGTTAACGCAAGAGACAGTCGATTTATCCTGGTTCAGGCCCTCGATCGTAGATCGAGTAATAACCTTACGTCCAGTCGGCGTTAGCCTTTGCGTTGGATTGATCGTGATATGTTGTGTTGTACAATTGTCGTCCTCTGCGCTATTTGTTGTGTTGCGAGGTATGTTGGTTATGTGTCCATCGGTTATGTGTAGGTGCCGATCTAGGGACCCCTGCCCTCCTTTATATAGTCCAGGAGAGGCGGGAGTCCTAGTTGGTTACAAAGTAGAGATCCTAGTAGAATTACGTGTAACTAGTTCTAGTAGGATTACATGTAGGGAATCCTAGTTAGACTAGGTCTTCTTCTCTCTTCTCTGTGGGAAACCCCATGGGTCTTGTATTGACAAGCCCCCGAGCATCTCATGGATGAGCTTCGGAAGCCTTCTTGTTCTTCTTGGTTTTCGTTGAGTTGTTGTAAATCCGTTCCAGGTTCTTCTTGAAGTGAAACCTTGAGATGGTCTTCTTTGTCTTTTCTTCGGCTGATGTGCACTTTTGGACAAAAGTGCACTCAGTGAGTGTAGCCTCCGAGCCTCTTGCTTGTTGGGTCAAGAAGCCAGAGGGTCCCTTTAGTCTTCTTGGTTGCTCCAAGTTCTTTTTCGGTGGGTGCAATTTTTCATAAAAATTGCACTCACTGAGTGTAGCCCCCGAGCCTCTTGCTTTTGCTTGCAAAAGTTGGAGGGTCCAGATTCTTGTCTTCAAAAATTTTTTGGGGGTTATGTATCCCGCAACCCCCGAACCTTCTCCGAGTACTTTTTCTTTAGAATAGAAATCGGATGAAGGGTCTTGATGTGATGTCTTTGTTGTAGTCTTGAGTACTTGTATTCTTGGTCTTTCATTCTTGAATTCGAGCCCCCGGGCGTAGTTGAAGCGAATGCCGAGCCCCTGAGCTTAGTGTTTGACTAAGCCATGATGCTCTTCCGAGTTGTTTTTATTCATCCAGGTCATTTTTAGACTTCTCTAGTTCTTGATGTACCTCTTCCAGGTTGTTTGCACTTCATCCAGGTTCTTTCTGAACTTGTATGTACCTCATCCGGGTTGTTTTCTGATCAATTCGGGTTCTTTCTGAATTTGTCTTGTTACTTGCAGCACCTCTTTGGGGTTGTTTCTGATCAATCCGGGTTCTTTCTGATCTTGTCTTGGTTCTTGCCGCACCTTGTCGGGGTTCTTTTTTTATCAATCCGGGTTCTTTCTTGTTTTGATTTCTGTTCTCAACTTATCTGGGTTGTTTTTCTTCAATCCAGGTTCTTTCTGATCTTGTCTTGGTTCTTGCCGCACCTTGTCGGGGTTCTTTTTTGATCAATCCAGGTTCTTTCTTGTCTTGATTTCTGTTCCCAACTTATCTGGGTTGTTTTTCTTTAATCCGGGTTCTTTCTGATCTTGTCTTGATTTCTGTTCCCAACTTATCTGGGTTGTTTTTCTTTAATCCGGGTTGTTTCTGGGCTAGCTCTCAGGAGCGTGTTTTTCCTGATCTCATGGTAACGATGTAGCTCTCCTGCATGTTAAACATAAAAATATGTTGTAAATAACATTCCGGATATAAAGCGGGGAGCATGTCCCATATTTGAATAATCAATCAGGGGCGGGCCCCGGCATTATGAAATGCATATAAACTTTTTGCGTCTTGCTCTTGCTAGGCCATGCAAATTCCTCAAGTAGTGTCCTGTTACGTTTAAGTACTTGAATCTCTGGCGTATGGTTCAGAGGTTCATGACGTGACCATGTGAGCCTGGCACTCGGTTCGTGACCGTCCATGTGAGTAGACAAGCTTCACGGATTAAGGCGTGTTCTACCTGAGGAATTCGGCGACCGTTAAGAGAAGACCTAGAGCACTATATTTGCTCGCATGATGATTGTAGAGCACTATGTTTGCTCACATGATGATTTTTTTGTGTCTTCCCTTGCTAGGTCGGTTAATTTCCTGGGTAGTAGCCTGTTATGTTTAAGCACTTGAATCTCGCGTATGGTTCAGAGGTCCATTGACATGACCATCCGTATGGTTCAGAGGTTCTTTGATGTGACCATCCGTATGGTTCAGAGGTTCATTGACGTGACCATCCATTCGAGAAAACAAGCTTCATGAATTAAGGCTTACTATCCGAGGAAATTAACAACCATTAAGGGAAGATGATATGGCCACAGAGGCATACGAATAATATCCGGAATGTAAAAAATTAAAGCGTCACTTAGCTTGGTTCATGGTAGAGTTGTCGATCACCGCAGGCGGGTAGTTGATCGGCGTGGTGTGCAGCCGAGTAGTTGGCGTAGATGGAGGTAGACTTGATAGCTCCCTTGTCGCCGACATGTAGAGTACTCAGATCAACTCGGAACCCATCGCGTGTACTCTGAAGTCGCTGCCGAGTATCAGGAAGCCGTTGTTGAGTACCCGGTTGAGTCCGAGTAGTGGGAGTAGTCCATCAAGCGTCACACGGTAGAGTCATCGAATTGTTGTTGTGATCGGCACTGACGGCGTGGGGGCGGTGCACCCTTCTAGCTTGACATGAGCCTTCTTGTTGACCCCCTCCCCCTTTTTTTTTGAGGCAGTCGTAGACATCTGTTCGTGCACGAATATATACACGTATACGTTGCCATTGGCCTTGCTTTGCTTCATCATCTTGGCTTGCATGGTGAGGTAAGTTGCTCCTTGGTAGATTCTTGATGGAGCCGAGTTGTCGTCATGTGCATGTAACCGAACAACCCGGTGGATCTTGATGCAGCGATGCAATTTGCTTGTGGTCTTGGACATCTTGTTAGCTTCTGGCTTGGTTCTGATTTGGCTGGATGGCTTGTTATGTATGTACGTGTATGTACACCTTCTTTATTTGCATCTTGAAGTGGTTGGACATCGTGGTGAGTTCTCGTCATCTAGTTCTTGACCGGATCCGTTCCAGTTGAGTTGTCAATGTGCCTTCTCCATGTATATTTGCATATATACGCGTATATGAAAAAACCAAATATTAATACGCTGATTGCTTTTGGCTAGCTTGTTGCTTGTGTCATCCTTGTAGCATCCTTTGCATGTACTTTGAGCAGATGGATATCGTCTTGTCTGTCATAGTAGAATTTGTATCTGATGCCAGGACTTTTTGCTTGATACAGTACTCGGCTTGGATAGAATTGGCCCTAGGACTTGTATGTGCTTGCTTCTAAACATTGTATTAGCTTGTGTACGGAATCTTTATCGCTTTGCTGATGTATACATCATCCCATATTTTCTCTCATGAATCTGCCTGATGTCGTCTTGCTTTGTATCCCATTCTGGATAGGTTGTCCATGATGGAGTTGAATCATCCTGGAGTTGAGTAAATTAATTCTATTCGGACTTGGCACCGTGATCAGACCGAAGCTGATTCTAGTTCGGCTTGCACTTGTCCTCCAGTGGCTCCGTGTACCGCCTAGCTGCTTGGCTGCTTGTACCATGCCTCGAGACGTCGGGTTGCTGTTAGTGTATGCGCACCTTCCCAGTGGTAGCCTGAACGATCGATTGGATGTACGAGGACGTCGCCGAGAACATGCGCTTTAGCGAGTTGTCGAATGATGCCAATGACAGTCGCGGTGAATCTTGATCTTGGCGTCTTCCGAGCCACAGTGAATTATCGATGAGGTTGATGAGAGCCGCGGCGAGTTGTCGACAAGGCCAACGAGGGTCGTGGCGAATCTTTATTTTGAGGTCCACCGAGCTCTCGAACGCAAAGCGCCGAGGTCCCCTACCCGGCGCACCAGCTATCGATGTTTAGGCCGACGAGAGCCGCAATGAGTTGTCGAAGAGAGCCGAAGAGTGCCGCGGCGAGTTGTTCTTGAGGTGTGCCGCGGCGAGTTGTTCTTGAGGTCTTCTAAGGCATAGTGAGTCGTCGACGAGGGCCGACGAGTGCTGCGACGAATCTTGATTTTGAGGTCCACCGAGCTCTCGAACGCAAAGCGCCGAGAACCCCTACCTGGCGCGCTAGCTGTCGATGTTTTACCACCGATAGCCTACCATGGGAATACCCGGGGTAGTATGTTCGGGCTTCGGTGTATGCTAAACTCAATGGTTAACTTAAAAGACAGTCGATTTATCCTGGTTTAGTCCCTCAATCGTAGATCGAGTAATAACCTTACATCTAGTCGGCGTTAGCCTTTGCGTTGGATTGATTGTGATATGTTGTGTTGTACAATTGTTGTCCTCTGCGCTATTTGTTGTGTTGCGAGGTGTGTTGGTTATGTGTCCATCGGTTATGTGTAGGTGCCGATCTAGGGACCCCTGCCCTCCTTTATATAGTCCAGGAGAGGCGGGAGTCCTAGTCGGTTACAAAGTAGAGATCCTAGTAGAATTACGTATAACTAGTTCTAGTAGGATTACATGTAGGGAATCCTAGTTGGACTAGGTCTTCTTCTCTCTTCTCCGTGGGAAACCCCATGGGTCTCGTATTGACACCTCCTCTGTGACACGCTACCGACGGACAAGACAGAAGCTCGATGGCTCGACTATGGAGCACCAAGAATTAGAGCATACGACGAACAGAGAGCCAAGGCATCCCACCAAGACACCATGGACCAGCTAGACGAAGCTCGCAACATCGCCCTCCTCCGTTCGGCCAAGTACCAACAAGCGCTACAACGGTACCATAACCGATGGGTATGGGACCGAGCCTTCAATGTCGGCGACCTAGTTCTCCGCCTCGTGCAGAGCAACAAGGACCGTCACAAGCTCTTCTCACCTTGGGAAGGGCCATATGTCATCGCAAAAGTGCTCTAGCCAGGCGCCTACAAGTTGAAAACCATCGACAGTGAGGTCTTCACCAACGTCTGGAACATTGAGCAACTATGTTGTTTTTACCCTTAAATAAATGAATACTTTTTCTTCTCAGTTTTTGTCTTCAAGAATCCCCGATCTTTAGTGACAACCGACCCCTACAAATTGTGAGGGGTCGGACCTTACTCGGGAGCTAATATAAGTACGCTTATCTTTGCAAACACTCTATGTGTTATCTTTGCAACCATTCTCTGAGTCTTCGCTCTTTTCTCATGGCAAGTCCTAAGGGCTAGGATTTTGGGAACAAAATCTGAGTATAACTGGTAGAGCTATGGGAAACCCACGCCTCAGCGGCTATGGCCTCCTTGCTCACCAGCATGATCAGAATTAGCTCACCTGCACTTCGAGTTTTTTGTGACCTTAACTATGGGAAGGGTCGAAAGGCACCAGACCTCTTTGCCAAAAAGAGGGCGAAGAGCTGAAGAGCTGTTTGCCATAACAAAATTTAAGAACTTATTCATTTTTTGCACTAATTCATTGCTTACAAAGTAATTTCATCACAAAAAGACTAATGTATTCATAAATACAGAAGATTGTTTACTCGGGGGCTCCCCCACAAACTTATTCGATTACAGTTTCTGATCAGTTCTACTATGAGCACTACTATGGTTGCCACGCCACACTCTCCATCGGTGACATCTGTAACACCCTTGGTGTTACATTGTACTGTTTTTGCTAACACTCTACATGAGCATCTTACTTGTATGTGAATGTGTGTAATCTAGGGTATAAATCAATTTTTGAAAATTGAAACGTTCATTTGAAACGTGAACCGAATGTTACATGGTAGGTCATGTTGTATTGCTTAGACGGGGAATTACTCACGGTCGGGATCAAGAGTCACTAGCTAGCTTAGTGGGTAGCTTGGAAACCAAAAGTGACACGAATCCGAACAAAGCACTTAGTCATTTCTTAAGTCGGAGGGTGTGTCGACGAGGCATAGTTTGGACATTTTTAGGAGAGGATCAACTTAAGAAGTGGCGAGGTGTTTTAGATTAGTTTCATAGCCCTATATACCCTTTGGAGCATTGAACAACTGGTTTGGCGTTTGGAGCATCGGGTTCAAGTTTTTGAGCCACTTTAAAAAGCGTGCACGGCACATTGTCCATCTCTAGGCGCGGTCACCACCTCTGCTCGGCCCGGCACTGCTGCTGGCCTGCCTAGCGCACGCTACCGCATCGGCCACGTCCCCATTGCTACGCCTTGGTATGCGCTCTCCCACGCCGCACGTGTCTAGATGCGCTACCCACCCGACATCGCCACTCGCTCACTGGCGGAGGCCAGTGGAGACGAAGCTGGGCACTGGCCCCCCCTTCATTCATAGTCTGGCCACTGCAACTCTGAATCAGCTCTATGACTGGCCCAGAAGTAGGAAAGTTAACATGCATCCACTGTAAAAATGTCTAAGCCTACATTAGTTGGTTATGCTAGATATAAGACAATACTCTCAAAGTTGTACGCTTGTAGCTTGACTGGCCCCTGCTTTGTTTGGCTCCATGCTCTGCCACAGCGCTCGCTGGCCATCCAGCCATTACTGCTGCTTGGTCTGCTCCGCTGTTGTGCACCGGGCTTTCGACTCGTGTGCACACACGCGTGCACTGGGGTCCATTAGACCTAGATGCTGCCTGCTCCATCACATCCATCTACGTCATTGCCGCCGCCGCGTCTGCTTGCGTGTTCGGCTTGTCCGAACCAATGTCACCACTCTCCTGAGCGCTCACGCGCACCGCCTGCATGGCCTTCACTCCTCCCATTGACGCAGCATAGTTGCATGCACGTGGGATGACTGCCCCACTGCGCCTTCATGACCGTGTCCTGCTACCACACTCAGCGCCGAGCCTAACTTCCCTATTGAAAGCTCTAGTTTGGTTTTGGTAAATTGATGAAATCCTAAGTGCTAACCTAGTTTATCAAGTGATCATGAGATAGGTAGCACACTCCAAGTGATGATGCAAATGAAGATCATAGCATGATGATGATGATGATACCATGATGATGATCAAGTGCTTGGACTTGGAAAGAAGAAAGAGAAAAATAAGAAGCTCAAGGCAAAGGTATAAACTGTAGGAGCTATTTTGTTTTGGTGATCAAGACACTTAGAGAGTGTGATCACATTTAGGATTGATAGCCATACTATTAAGAGGGGTGAAACTCATATCAGAATGCGGTTATCAAAGTGCCACTAGATGCTCTAACTCATTGCATATGCATTTAGGATCTAGTGGAGTGCTAACACCCTTGAAAATGTTTGTGAAAATATGCTAACACATGTGCACAAGGTGATACACTTGGTGGTTGGCACATTTGATCAAGGGTGGTGAAGTTTGGGAGCAAGGGTAAGAAACTCCACTGGTGGAGTGTCCGCCCATAGAGTGCGGATAGTCCGACGGTGCCACTAGCGCCCTAGACAGAAAAGATGGAGGTCACTGGGAGTGACCGAACGCTGGCCATAGTTGGACTAGCCTGTCCGATCAGGTGTAACAGCAAAGACACTGGTGTCAGTCAAATAACTGAATGCTGGCAGGGTGCGTCCGGTCAATGCTGACATACGCTGATGTGAGGCACACAGAGGAGATGATAAGTGATCAGATGTTGAGTGAGTCCGGTCGTGAAAATTCGTGTTTGAAACCTTATTGGAAACGACCGAACGTTGAGGTCCAGCGTCTGGTCACTTTCTAACTAACGCGTTCGGTCAACTGATGACCGTTGAAATCTGATGAACAATATTTGAAGTAGGGGACACGTGGCGTGAATCATGTGACCAGACGCTGAGGGCCAGCGTCCGGTCGATCGGACCAGAGCGTCTGGTCACCCCGCGCTGTACCCACTGAAGGGGTACAATGACTCTATTTCATGGGGGCTTCTATTTAAGCCCCATGACCGGTTCAAGCTCACTCTCTTGGCCATTTGCATTGACATAGCAACCTTGTGAGCTTAGCCAAAGCCCTCCCACTCATCTCCATCATTGATTCATCATCTTTGTGAGATTGGGAGTGAATCCAAGTGCATTGCTTGAGTGTTTGCATCTAGAGGCACTTGTTGTTCGTGTTTTGCTGCGGGTTTCGCTTGTTACTCTTGATGGTTGCCACCACCTAGACAGCTTGGAGCAGCGAGGATCGTTGAGCGGAGGGTGGTGATTGTCGACGGCTCCGATCGTGGTGATTGTGAGGGATTCTTGACCTTTCCCCGGTGGAGAGCCAAAAGGTACTCTAGTGGATTGCTCGTGGCTTATGTGATCCTCATCTTGTGTTGGTTGTGCGGCACCCTATTGAGGGTTTGGTGTGTGAAGCCAATTAGCACGTGAACCTCCAAGTGAGTGAATCACCACAACGAGGACTAGCTTGCCGGCAAGCAAGTGAACCTCGGTAAAAATCATTGTGTTCATCATTGATTCCAAGGTGATTGCTCTTCATTGTTATTCATCCTTGTGATTGATTGATTTCTTCATCTACACGGTGGTATAACCTTCTTGATCACTCTCTTTATTTTACCACAAACTAGTTGACAAGCTCTTTAGTGTAGCTAGTTATGAGAGCTTGCTTGCTTGGTTGGTGTGGCTCTTTAGTTAGCCTTTGAGAGCACACTAACATAGGGTAGTGTCATAGCTATTGTGTGAATAGACACTATCTAAACTAGAATTGTGGTAGGTGGCTTATATTTTGAGTAAGCTAGCGCAACACTTACTTTGCCTCATAATTGTCTAACCATTTTGTTAAGTGTTGTTGTAGAAATTTTTATTAGGCTATTCACCCCCCTCTAGCCATTAGGACCTTTCACTTGTTTCACAGTCGTCGTGTCACGAAGCTTCGGTCGTGCGCCGGAATGCTGAACTCGTGCGCACGTCTGAGGGTCGCGATGATGTCCTACATCATACCAAGCCCGCTGCTGTTGCAGTCATACTCTGTTGGTGGCCTCAGTTGGAGATTTCCTCACCGTCGAATCCATTTAGCCGAACACCGTTGCTCACCAAATTGGCCGAGGTGCAGTCCATCCCTTTCCAATTCACCGTGCGCCTAAATAGCTAGAGTGGTTAGCTTCCTATTAGAGTGATCTTGATGGGTTTACTTCCTACGGTGAGGTAATGGGGAAAATTTCTCCTAGGCGGGCTGCCATGGCTGGCGAGACAGAGTTCTCGGTCGGGGCGCTGCTCCTTGCTTGTTTGTTTCAATAAGGCACGACGGTTGCCTCTCCTTAACTCATTTTCCTCATCCATGCAGTGGCTCCACTGACGGTGCTGCAGATCGCCGGGGATGTCCTCTCGGCGGCCGGCATGAACCGGAACCTCACTCGAGCAGGTGTAGAGCAGCCGGCGGTGCGTACTATTGCTCTTAGCTTGTTGACATCATCTATGTGTCATCCCTGCATCACACATGTTATAGGGCCATTTTCTTGTAGAAAAATAAATCTGTGAATACATTAGAAATATGCCCACGGCCTGTGCTTCTGCCTGGGCCAGCCGCACCCACGCCCCCGCCGTGAGCCAGCCTGCCCATGCCGCGCTTGGCCCGCTGCCGCGCTGGGCCGCGCTCGCGTCCGCGCCCGCTTGTTGGGCCGCTCATGTGAACCCCCGCCCGCCTTGCTGCTCGTGCGTGCGCCCCGCCTTGCTGGGCCAAGCCACGTGCGGGTTGGGCCACGCTGTGGATTGCATTTTCCAATTTCTAGTAGATTGTAAATGTTTATTCAATATAGTTTCTAGCTGAACTTGGATAAATTGTAGTAAATCTTGTAGATGTCCAAAAATAGTGAAACCAAGTTTGTTAGGTTCACAAAAATGTCATCTATCTATTAGTCTAGTTAGTTTACAGTTAACTGTGATGGTAATGGGCTCATAAATCCAAACTAGAGAGCTTAGTATTATGTAGATTAATAATTATAGGAATTTTTGTGGTAGATTGGTGAGAGATATGGCTATGAAAATTTTACAGTAGGCTCACTAGATTATTATGTACTTGCTATAAATTGTAGCCCTAGAGTAAGATGATAAATAGAGAAGCCATTATCCTTGCTTTATCATATATAGCGTAAATCAGCATTAGGAGTAAGAATACTTGTAGTTGCTATGATAATTATGAATGTCATACTTCAAACTTGTTGTCGGTAACAAGAGATAGCTTAGTACTGTGGTCAGTAGCACTAGCTTAGTAGTTAGACAGATGTACTTTTGTTTTAAGAGCTGCTATTGCTATATTACTAAGTATTGCATCATCATGTCATGCATGTAGATCACGAGTTGGTTGAGTTTGTGCCCGTCAACGAACCGGAGTACGACGAGGTGATCGAGGAGTATGAGGAGGAGATCCTCGTACAGGAGGGAGCCCCGGAGCCTATTGGTGCTGACATTACTGACCCGTCGCCTACCCAAGGCAAGCCCCAGTGCATAACCCCTATTCTAAATGATCACTGAATATATATCTATGATGTGCATTTACGTTACAGGCATCTTATGGAAACTACATGCATAAATATATCTACCTATGAGTCCTACTAGTATAGGTCGAGTAGCTGCTATGCTCAGGAAATTGGTAGCGTGAGTAACCTACCGTTACTCACAAGTAGGTAATAAACATGATCACTCATGATAAAATGGTAACGGTAAATGGTGACCGGGTAGGGATATGGTTTGGGTATTGGTGGGTGTAAAGGGTTGTGTCCTGTGGCCAATAGGACATAGCTCGGTTACACTTTTTCAATGTCTGAGTCGATTAAGGACCGATCATTGCATAAGGCATCGTGGGCAAGTCACAGATTTATTGTCCTAAGCGCATACTTGGGTATGGGCGCAGGGAAGACTTGTTGCTCTCTTGTCGTGGATCTGGCTCTTTCTAGACCGACTGATGGGAGGCAGGATGGTGGAGGTCCTTGCATCGCACTGAATCCGGGACTCAGGTGTGGGGGCTTGGAGTCCAAGTTTGGACGGGGACCTAGACACCTAGGACAGGAGGGCAATGGGTTAGTCCTGCTTGTGCCTAGGGTATAAGTGGGGTGTGTGTTTTCGGGGCACCCAGCTGGGGACATTGATTCGTGAATCGTCGGGCGATCCAGTACGGCTTGTCTCGTGTTTAGCACCATAGTAAGAACTGAAAGTTGAAAGGAGAAGAAATGAAACTGATTGCTCAACTCTTGCTTGAAAGTAGGACAAGTGCTTATATAGACTGGATAGATACTAACTTAATATGGCTGATAACAATGACATAAATAAGGACTCACTTTTAGTATTGCTTTCTGCTAAAAGAAACCAACAAACCATAAAGCTTATCATATTCCTTGGAGTCAGGAAATTACTCCCACTAGTCAGATAAGTCTTGCGAGTATATTGTGTACTCAGGGTTTATTTACCCCTATTGCAGGTGATGCATGAGAAGTACCCTTGTGTGGAGGATTCTTCTGGTGGGCTCAGACAGATCCTCGTTCTTATCGCTAGATGTTTATTTTAAATTCCGTTGTTTATCATTCCGCACTTTGACATTTGGTGTTGTAATAATGTACTTTTGAGGAACTCTTATGTATGAAATGGACAAGTATTGTTACTCGTTCTCGTTATTGGGTCCTTGGGAAAAATGTGGATCTTTCGGGTTCTCCCTTGGGGTGTGCCTGACGGATACCGCCCGCTGTAGCTTGCTTTCGGGGTGCTTAGTGTCTGGTGGAAGACAAGCACCTCCGTAAGCATGCTATTTCAGGCGATTCTGCCACAACGTCCCACCGCTCCATGGGATCCTCGAGGGCACCATCATCTGCAATGTTGAGCACCACGTCGGTGACCGTGGTGCCCTCACCGGGGCGCCTAGGGACTATGCCATCGCCATCAGCCACAACCCTAACAATGGCACCTATGCCGGGGCATCTAGGAACTACGCCATCATGATCAGCTACAACCCAGATAATGGCACCTATGCTGGAGCATCCAGGGACTATGCCATCGTGATCATTTGCAACCCTAACAATGGTGTCAGGGCAGGGGGCGCTCCTCGCCGATGAAAGGCCACCACGAACGATGGTGAAACCAATGACACTCAGCACCCTCTAGTGCACCTCCTCCTTTAGCGGAGGTGGCCCCTCCTCGATGAAGGTGGCCGACACCATCTCATCTACATTGGATGACCTCTAGCTCGACATCGCACTCTAGGTTCATGAATGGATCTGTGAGTCCTCCTTCCCCTCGCATTACCCTCTCTCACTTAGGAATCGCCGCGACATGCGAACGTGCTTGGCGAGAAGGAGAAGGGAGGAGAGGTAGCAGCTCAGGAACAGGCAAAGGAATGGGACAAGAACTCTCCTCCCCCTCCCTATTTAAGGAAGAGCCGCACCGGCTACGGAAAGGCGAAAGGTTGGGACGAAAAACTCTCTTCCTTCCCCTATTCAATGTAGATGGGAAATCGATGCTGACAGGAATCCAAGGGGACATGCCTGGACCCTTCTGCTTACATGCTCTAGTCAACGAGATGTCGCCTGGTCAAACAGGATGACGCCTAGGCATGGCCCACCACTACCGCTCGCTGGGCGCGAGAATCTGGGCACACCCGTATGCAGTCAACTCTTTGCTTCCCCAGGCATGACCATGGAATGACCTGACGATGGAACCCCCATCCAGGGGGTCCCAATGGGCCTCTTGGGCTGATCGGATGGCCTAGGTAAAACGATGAACGAACGACCGCTGAAAGATAAGCACCTCTGTTTACTCACTTTGCGTGTCAATTTCATCACCGAGCTTCCGACCCCAACAACGCCAGGGGCACGGACATCGCTCGGGGGCTGCCAAGAATATCTACTTATTTATACGTCCTCATCGCCTAACCCCTCCTTACATTTAAAAACCAAAGACACGGGGTGTGGGTGTAAAACTTTGAGTAGAACTGGACGAATCTCTAGACCCTACGCCCCAGCGGCTACAGTATTTTTTGTTCACCAGCATAATCGAATTCACTGTTCCCCACGCCCCAATCTTTAGACATCCGCCTTCTCAGGAAGGGTTCGGAGGGGTCCACTATAGAATCTCCTTCAGGGAGAAGCTGTCAGGTCACTGAATAGTCGATCGGGTGGCTCGAATCACCACCGAAAGACAGAAAACAAAAAATTGCGATGCTTGTGCAGGACACGCCGGCCCCATCATGAACGTTGGACCCCGCCCCTCATGAGCATGTCTGGTAAGAGCCTCTTGTCGCTCATACCGCTGAGGTAACACTACCGACCCCCACTTTTGTTTTAATTAAATCATACATTAATCCCATCATCCGAACATTGCGTATGCAATCACTGCATCCCAATGCTTCGTGTCGCGTCACGAAGCGGTAGTCGCCTCATTCGATATGAGAGGCAAATGGCTGAGGTTCAAAGGTCAGCCCACAAAGGGCTCAAGGCCGCCTTGCGTCAAACAGAGCCAGGGGAGAAAAACCGTGATGAGCCCCAGCAGCCTTGCCCGACCCCGCTCAGAAGCGGACAGGGATATCTTGACCTTTCTCATTCGATTCTAACCTCGAGCCAAACCCACAGAATCTCCATTGAGGAGATGAAAATGGGCCACCTGAGCCTACCGAACGGCTCGGGCATCTACCGAGAGGCGGGTTAAGAAGTAGTGGAATGCAATATGAGGGCTCTACCGACCCTGTCAGCGAATGATGGACCCGGATTCCACATGAATATACCCGTTAGCGAGCTCATTGAGCACGACACTCGAGCCATCGAGACAAGTGTCATCAACTCAGCCCCTTCGGTTGCAGAAACTGAGGATGGGGTGATGCATGAAACACGGCCGACCCTTATCACACCCTAAGGGGCTCGGGGGCTTGAGCTGCTCGATCCATGATCGAGAGACTATGGTTTGAAGGCTAACTCGTGAAGGATCCGAGGCCACCTCATGTCAAACAAGAGCCAGGGGAGAAAACATAGATGAGCCTCAGTGGCCTTTGCCCAACCCGCATTGAGGCAGATAGGGTCATCTCAACCTTCTAAGTTCAATCTAGCCACTTGTTGAGCCCATAGAATCCCCATTGTGGGGGAGTCTACTAGAAGACATGTCAAGGAGTAATGAAACACCACCCGAGAGCTTTGCCGACCCTATCACAAAGTAACAAGATTGGATTCCGTTCGAACATCCCCGTTAGCGAGCTCATCAGGCACGTCACTCAAGTCGTCGAGGCAAGTGACGCCGCCTCAACCCCTCTAGTTGCGAAAACCATGGATGGGGTGACAGTCACAAAACAAACTAACCCTTGACTAAACCCCCACCATGCGTGGGGGCTCGGGGGAGGCCGGGCCAGCAATGAGACCAAACGCACGGTCATGGAACGATCACCAAAATCCTAAGTAAGGGGTACGTGCGAATACAAGAGTAAGTTTGCTACCCTCACTTTGGTCTCAAGTAACATCCGACCCTAGCAACCACAAGGGGTTGGATCTCACTCAAGGGCTGATAAAGGTATATGTACCTCCCTTTATTTCTTCAAAACAGTCATTGCATCAGACCTTTTCCTCGCATCGAGACTAGCAGCAAGGTTGGTGGGAACAGATAAACGAGCACGCCAGGTAAGACTGCAAAAAGCCCACGCCCTGATGGCTATGGTAACTCTACTCACTAGCACAATCAAAATCTTCCCTTATACACCTCGGGCCCTACAGTCTTAACAAGTGGAAGGGTCGGATCGCATAAACCTTTTTTCTCGAATGCAAAATGGAAGAAAGTAAGATCAAAATGAACGAAACAAAATTATGAAATGAAACTGTTTTCAGACACAAAAGTACCGACACTTGTCCACACATTACAAATAGATGTTTATCAAACTTATTCAACTAACTACTTCCTCAAAGGGAGAACTATGCCTTTCAACCTATCCACCAGGTTCCGCGCAATTGGAGTGACCGCCTTCTCAATCTCATCTAGCTCGGAGCTTTCATAGCCAGGCACCGCGGATGCTCCCCACCATCTTCACTATTAAGCTTCCAGTCGAAATGTCATGGGCCTTGTTCCCTCTAGTACACGGTGGCGGCCACACCACAAACATGGTTGGTGTGGTCTCGCAAGACTACAAGCCCCTCTGATGTACAACAATGGTGCACGCAAGCACCGAGTGGTAAGAGGTATGCAAACCTTACTAAACACTAGGCCTAAACCTAGAGCAAGCGCATAAGCGGTGGTCAAATCAACCTAAGCACTTCGCAAAGCACTTATGCTAATAACCTAATAAAACACTAAGCACTATGCAAGTGGAGATCACTAAAATGGTGTATCAACACCCTAGATATGTTTCCTCAGCTCCACCATACTGAAATGGCGGGTTGGGGGCCTATTTATAAGCACCACTGAGAAAGTAGCCATTGGGGATGAAATCCCACTTTTCTGCTACTAACCAGACGCTAATCACGTCCTAAACGGACGCATCCAGTCGTCCTGACCATTGGAGCTGCGATCCACTGATCGGACGCTGCCAGTGTCCAGTCACATGCCACCGGACGCATCCGATCGCATTTTTGCCGCTTTGGAACCTCTCTGTACTCGACCGGACTCTGCTGTCGTACGTCTGATAGATTTGCCACTAGCGTCCAGTCACTACTGCTGCTGAGCCTCTTGATCGGGACGTCCGGTCACTGTGCTACCAGTGTCTGGTCCAGCGTCTAGTTTCATTCTATGAGCTCGTTTCATCACAATCTTGTGTACGGCTTGGTTCCTATCTTCATGCTTGGACTTTGCTTGATATCTTGGGTCTTCTCTTGTGCTCCTAGGGTCTTGCTTATGGTGTTGATCATCAGATCATCATGTTGCCTTCGTCCAAGTCACGTCTTGCATCCTATTGAACTACAAAACAATCACTTGCAAATTCATTAGTCCAATTTGGTTGTGTTGATCATCAAACACCAAAATCCAAAGTAAATGGTCCAAGGGTCCATTTTCCTTACAATCTCCCTCTTTTTGGTGATTGATGACAACACGACCAAAGCAAGCAAGTAATAAAAATTTTGAAATTTGAAAACTACCTACTTGCTAGGATGCAATGCAAGGGGTAAGATTAAATGATGCTAAAAGATACTACTTGTAAAACTAAAGGTTACCACATAAAAACTTATCTTGCCCTTGCAAATGTCTCCATGTGGCATTATGGATTTAATCCTTGCTTCCTACAAATTCTCCCTATTACATAGGCAATCCATAATCCACTATCCTCCCTTTCTCAGACCATTACCACTTGTAAATTATTAATGCTTGCTATTGGTCCTCTAAATTCTCCCCCTTTGGAATCAAACACCGAAAAGGAAGATATTAGTAGCACAAGGGATATGCATATAGATTAAGCTCCCCCTAAATATATACATACATATGGTAGAAAGCAAGGCATATGCATATTTGGCAAATTATTGCTCAAGGGAATTTAATCTACATAATGCATGGAGAAAGCATATAAATATCAAAGTGAAATCAACATGATGATATTGGTTTAGAAATACCACATGTAGAAACCAATTTGATTTCTACCACTTGCAATAGGTGGTGGATATTTGAAGTATGATGCTTAACTCTGGGGACTCCATTTTCCTTGCAATGAGACTACTACACACATGATAAGCTTGAAAAGGTGTTAGTCTCAAAGCATCCAACTTGTAGAGTAACCTCCCCCTAAATTTGTGCACACAAGTATGGAATTCTTGTAGGAAACATGCACATTGATTTTAGAATTAAAAAAACCACTTGAAAGATGACATCACATGAATGTGAGAGTCATTTTCGAAGGTGATATTCAGGAGAAATTATCTACAATTTAGACTTTGGCACATATTAGATAAACAATTATAAGACAAGCTATGTGCCGTGCTCCTAAACAATTTTAAACCATGTAGGTTTGCTCCAAGGGTTAAGAATGAAACCGAGCAAGCCTACCATAAGATATACCTAGTGTATGCATAACAAAAGATATAAGCATGCAAATACAAACATAGGCATAAAAAGTAACTAGATGCTTAAAGATACCAATTTGTAAGAAATACCACTTGTAGGAAATGTAAATTGATACTACTTGAAGGAAATCGAATCTAGTTACCTAACATGGGAAGGGGAATTTGGGTCCATAGTATTTACTAACCTACTTGGCAATGATTTTGTCCTTCATGATGCACCCCATGAAATGCATCCATACTTTGCCAAGTCTCCAAATTCCTCGATGTCCATCGGACTTCTCACTTTCCTTTCGAGGTCCAAACCTTCTTGGTGCTCTTCATGTTGGAAATGATTTCCTTTGGCACCCAAAAGCATTTGACCCCATTATTGGCTTGCTTGTTCACCTTGATGGCCACCACCTTGTCATTTTTCTTCTTCTTCAAGAGATAAGGTGTGGAGGCCTTCTTGTCCACCTTGTTGGTGTAGGTGTTGGAGAGTTTGCTTGTTTGCTTCTTCTCTTTCTTTTTTGCTCCTCCCCCATTTTTTACCTTGCATTCATAGGACTTACGACCTTCCTTGTGGCACACGCAACAAACCACGGTTTGTCCTTCATCAAGCTTCTTCACTCCCTTGATAGTGTTATCTTGATGAAGTTGGGCTTGCTTCGCCTTGCCTTTCACTTGAGTCAAGTCCTTGGTGAGGCGATCTACTTCTTGCTTGAGTTGCTCATTCTTCTTTTCAACCTCGTGTGTGTACGTATCTACAACAACTTTCTCAACACAAACTTGGTTGCACAAAGGTGAGTCTAAACATAAATCATTACATGAAGTAGAGGCATCCTTTTTAGACATGTTAAAGATAGAACTTTTCTTTTTAGATGCCTTGGTGGGAGTTGTACTAATAGCTTCAAGCTTAGCAACTTTATTAGTTAGCTCATCACAATGTTTGCACATGGTTTCCATTTTAGCAAACAAACTTTTATAAGCATCTTGTGAGCTAGCTAACTTTTCTTTTAATTTTTCATTTTTCTTTACAAGTTGCTCATCATTGATTGTACCTGCATTAGTTGTTGCACTAGCCTTAAGTTGCTCAATTTTAGTAGATAGTTCAACATGGAGGTTGGCAAAGTTCTCATATTGTTCAAGCAAAGTTTTGTATGCTTCTTGTAAACTACCTAGCTTTTCTTTTAATTTTTCGAACTTCTTTTGTTGACTAGTGCAAACTTTAGCATAATTAAGATTTTGTTGCATAATTTCATTATAAGAAGGCATTTCATCATCACTATCACTCTCACTCTCACTCTCACTAGAGGATGACTTTCATTACCTCATGCCATAAGGCACAGATGAGAAGAGCTTGATGATGAGTGCTTGCGGCCTTGCATCTTGTGATGGTGTTCTTCTTCACTTGAAGAATCATCCCATGACTTTATTAATGTGAGGGCTTGGTTCTTGCACACCTTCTTCTTTGTCTTGGGTGTGGGCTTGTTTGGACAAACTTCCATAAAGTGCCCCAACTCACTGCATCCATAGCATCCTCTCTTTCTTTGCTTATTTCTTTGATTGGTGAAAATGAGATCTTGGATTTGGATGGGCACACCCTTGACATTGAGCCTTTAGGATCATCTTCTCCATCTTGTTGATTAGTTTGATTGATTCTTCATCAAGGTCAGAGGTGGAGGAGGAAGATTCATCATCTTCACTTGAATCATCATCATCATCATTTTCTTCTTCATCTTCACTTGAGGAGCTTGAGCTTGAGCTTGACTCAACTTTCTTGCCCTTCATCTTCTTTTTCTCGCTACATGAGAGAGCTTTGCCTTTGCTCGATGAAGAGGCTTCGCCTTGACCCATCTTACGTGGCATTTCAAATGCCACTATCTTGCCAATGACTTTACCCGGGGTCATGGAGCTCAAGTTCTCCATGTTGTGAAGGATAGTGATGATGCTTGCATATTTCTTTTGTGGTTGCATGGAGATGATCTTCCTTACGATGTCCGCATCATCTAGCTTTGTTAATCCTATTGAATAGAGCTCATTGATAATTAGATTCAAATGAGAATACATATTACGAACGAGCTCATCATCATTCACTGTAAAGGAATCATAATTTTATTTAGCTAGACAATGTTTTTGCTCACGAACATTACTTGTGCCATCATGGAGCTCTTGAAGTTTTAACCAAATTTCATGTGTCGTATTTAAAGTGAACACTTGGCTAAACACATCCATGCTAAATGATTCAAACAAGCAATTCTTAGCTCTAGCAATTGAAATGAATTTCCTTTTCTTCACTCTTTGTAGGTTTATCGGGATTCATAATGGGTTTCATCCCGTCACGAGTGACTCTCCAAACTCCCAAATCAACCGCCTCAAGATAGCAAGCCATTCTAGCTTTATAATAGGGGAAGTTAGTGTCGTCAAAGTGCGGAGGCCTAGAGGTATCCATCCCAACAACTCTAAATAGCGTAGACTCAACGGCGGTTAAGCCAAAGGTCCAAATTGAGCCAACCAACTTTGATACCAATTGTAGGGGACCATGATGCCTAAGAGGGGGGGGGGGAATTAGGCAACTTAAAAATCTAACTCTAAACTATGGCCTCTTTTTCTAACCTTAGCAAAACCTATGCAAAAAATAAACTATTTAAAAGTGCAACTACGGTTTTGCTAGTGTGTTGCTATCTTTACCGCAAAAGGAGTAATACAATCAATGTAAATGCGGAAGCTAAAGAGCAAGGTAGAGATATGCAAACTTCCATTGATGACTCTAGTATTTTTACTGAGGTATTGAGAAGCGCTCAAGCTTCCCCCTAGTCCTCATTGGAGCCCCTCGCAAGGAATCCCTCGCAAGGACCAAGCTCCTAGTTAGGTAACTCCATGAATAGCCTCGGGCCTTCCCCACATGCAAGTGGGTCTTCGACGTGCCTTCTGGCAAGCCTCTCCTGGATGCACCCCTGCCGCCTTCACTATCAAGCTTCCGGCCAAAACGCCGCGGGCCTTGTTCCCTCCGATACACGATGGCGGCCACACCACAAACGCGGTTGGTGTGATCTTGCAAGACTACAAGCCCCTCCGATGTACAACAATGGTGCGTGCAAGCACCGAGTGGTAAGAGGTATGCAAACATCACTAAACACTAGGCCTAAACCTAGAGCAAGCATATAAGCGGTGGTCTAATCAACATAAGCACTTCGCAAAGCACCTACGCTAATCACCTAATAAAACACTAAGCACTATGCAAATGGAGATCACTAAAATGGTATATCAACACCCTAGATATGTTTCCTCAACTCCACCATACTCAAATGACCGGTTAGGGGGTCTATTTATAATCCCCACTGAGAAAGTAGCCATTGAGGATGAAATCCCGCTTTTCTGCTACTAACCAGATGCTGATCACGTCCTGACTAGACGTGTTCGGTCGTCCTGACTGTTGGAGCCAGGATCCACTGATCGGACGCTGCCAGCGTTCGGTTGTCCTGACTGTTGGAGCCAGGATCCACTGATCGGACGCTGCCAGCGTCCGGTCACATGCCACCGGACACGTCTGGTCGCATTTTTGCTGCTTTGGAACCTCTCTGTACTCGACCAGACTCTGTTGTCCTGTGTTCGGTCGATCTATCACCAGCGTCCGATCACTGCTGCTGCCGAGCCTCTTGATTGGGGCATCCAGTCACTGTGCTACCAGCGTCTGGTCCAGCGTCTGGTCACTTCTATGAGCTTGTTTCTTCGCGATATTGCGTACGGCTTGATTCCTATCTTCATGCTTGGACTTTGCTTGATATCTTGGGTCTTCTCTTGTGCTCCTAGGGTCTTGCTTATGGTGTTGATCATCGGATCATCACGTTGCTTTCGTCCAAGTCACGTCTTGCATCCTATTAAACTACAAAACAATCACTTGCAAATTCATTAGTCCAATTTGGTTGTGTTGATCATCAAACACCAAAATCCAAAGTAAATTGTCCAAGGGTGCATTTTCCTTACATTCCTCTTTCTCCTGTCTATAACCCCTGCACCCCCCTTGGTCTATAAAAGGGAGGGCAGGGCACCCCACTAAAGGGATGGATCGTTTTTAACACGCAAGACACAGCCAAGCAGCAACCAAGCTCTTGGCGTCCTTTTCGACCTTTCCATCAGAGACTTGGGACTTGTCCCTCTCTTGATCAGTTTGTACCCCCCTACTATGAACCTTTTTCGGTACTAATAACACGAGCAGTAGCAGACTGGACACAGGGATATTCTGTCCCAAACCAGTATAAACCTTGTGTCCTTTAGTACACCATCCGAGCCTAACGCGCAACAATTATAAATTTACTAGCTGGTGTTTGTTAGAAACACCGACAAGCTGCTAAGAAAGAAGTCAATGCATTAGAGCGAATAGCACAGAGCAAGAGAGAGAAAGCTACAAAAGCAAAGCAAGCCAGAGTTGATGATGTTGCTAGGTGCCTCAATTTGGCTGTGGAGGCTGGGGCATATAGCTTCAAATGAGTACTATGTGGCTACCATGATGTTTAGAAGTAGCTACAACATATTGGTCTTTAGTGGCCTTGATACAAATGAGCAAAGGATGGCATGGCTGAGGAGGGCTGCCCACAATGCTTGAGGAGGATAGGATAGAATGGCAGAAGACTTGGCAGATGGAGTCTCCAGGTTTGGTAGCCTTAATTTTATTTTGCTTAGGACCTTAAATTTATGATAAACTATGTAATCGTAATGAACCATGGTTTATGTTTAGACCTTGTAATGCTTGTTGAACAATGTAATGGGTGTTGCTGCCATTGTTGTTGATGTTGTCCAAGTATTTTTATTCATGTCAACATTCAATGTTGTTTTAACATCTATTTCTTATGATGACCAGGGAGCATATGAAGTGGGATTTGCTGCTGGAGTGGTTCATGCTAGACTTTCTGATGCTAGTGTAGGGGCTGCTGCTGGTGTAGGATCTGATGATGATTGGTGGAGTACTACTGATGATGGTGCTCCTACTAAAGATTCAGATGACAAGTGGAGTACTGATGATGATTGGTCAGATGTTGATGATGAAGGGGACTGCACTGATGATGAGGAAGCGGGTTTGATGATGCATGCTGCTAGGTGTCAGCAGAAGAGGAGAAGGATTGCTACTATTGTGTTGTTGCTAGGTATGTACCACCGTGACAAGTTCATGAACAAGGCTGGTTATAGAGTCTCACTTGAAACTGGATATCAATGGACTATGAGAACCCCAGGACATAGGACACAATGCTATAATATGTTTAGGATGCATAATGATGTTTTTTATAGCCTTCACACTTTGCTAGTTGAGAGATATGGTCTGCAGTCCACTACAAAAATGACTTCTATAGAGGCTCTAGCAATGTTTTTGTGGATGTGTGGTGTCCCTCAGTCCATGAGACAAGCTGATAATAGATTTGAGAGGTCACTAGGGACATGTAGCAATAAGTTTGATAAGGTACTGTCTAGTGTGATGAAGCTAGCAATTGATATCATTAGGCCAAAGGATCCATAATTTTCAACCATTCATAGAAGGTTACAATCTCCGCAGTTTGCTCCGTACTTTGATAAATGCATTGGAGCTATAGATGGGACACATGTACCTGTCACTGTGCCAACTGAGAAGGTAGTCCAGTACACAGGAAGGAAAGGAATCACCACGCAGAATGTGTTAGCCGTATGTGACTTTGATATGAGATTTACTTTTGTTCTATCTGGATGGTCCAGATTAGTTCATGATATAAGGGTGTTCAATGATACACTTGAGAAATTTGGTGACAAGTTTCCACATCCACCTATAGGTATGTATGGGCTTTTATATTTCTTCATTGTCTTTGTCATAGTATTTGTCATGTTACTTACACAAGTATTGTGTTGTGTAGAGAAATTTATCTTGTTGACTCGGGGTACCCAAATCAACTAGGTTTTTTTTTGCACCGTACAGAGGTACAAAATACCATGTCCCCGAATGGAGAGAAGGGCCTTCACCTAGAGGTAAAAAAGAGTTGTTCAATTACACACATTTTTCACTTAGAAATGTTATAGAGAGGTCTTTTGGAGTCCTAAAGATGAAGTGGAGAATTTTATTGGATTTGCCTAGTTTTCCCATGGCAAAGCAAAGCAAAATAATAATGGCATGCATGGCACTGCACAATTTTATTAGACAGAGTGGTATGATGGATGACCTCTTTATCTTTTGTGATCAAGATGAAAACTATATACCAATAGAGGAAGGAACTTCGACTCAAGCGACTAGAGGCACCACACATTTTGGAGACAAAGATGAAAACATGAATCAATTTCGTGATTGGATAGCGAATGGTTTGTTTAGAAGGTCATAGCAGCGCCATAGTTTGTAATAATGAATTTTTTTGTAAACCATTTGAACATTATTTGTGACAATGTACATTGTGACAAATAGCTACCATAGCAGTCAAGCAGAGCTACAAGGAATGGCGCTAGTGTGCAGCCAAGCAGAGCAGCCAAGCATCTAGCAGAGCAGCAAGCCAGGCGTGTATTTGGCGCCAAGGCCGCACGCAAGAGGCAGTAGCGCTAGTGGGAGCCGGTAGCGCGGCACCATTGGCGCCAAATGCCAGAGGCACCAAGTTAGCATTAATGAGTGATGTTTTGGTCTTTCTAAACATGTACTCCCTCTGTATAGGATTTAGAAGTCGTTTAGGACATGATTGTGCTTATCAAGGAGTGATTAATTAGGAGGTATTTTTTCCTGTCTATCCTTATTAAATACGTTTGCGGGTGTATTTCATACGAGAAACTTGTGCAGCTGAGACGGCTAGTGCATGGAAGCGTGAGGCTGGCGAGCTCAGTTCGAAACTCGGCGGACGCATATTTTTTGCTGTGGCGGCCTCCTCCGGCTCCTGTGACTCCGGCGCGACGAGCTCCTACGACTCCGGCGCGATCTCCTCCGACTCCGGCGCGACGAGCTCCAGCTTGGACTCCATGGTTTGGAACGGCGGGAGTGGGTGGCGAGAGCTGATGAGCAGCGAGTGCGAGAGGCTAGCGGCGAGCGGACGAGCGCGAGCAACAAGCAGATATTAACGTGGTGTGGGAGCCCGAGCGCGGCGCAATTAACGCGACGTGGGAGGCGAAGCGAGCGTATGTAGGGGCAGCGTCATCCAAAACTTTGCTTCTACGATAGAACGGCTTCCTTTCCTCAACTTTGCTTCTGCGCTAGAACGACTTCTAAATCCTATACGAAGCATGTCAGGTTTAGTTATTTAAGGGCCTGTTTGGTTCGCCTAGTAGCTACTAAATTTAGTAGATTTTAGTCACTTTAGTAACTTTTTAACCAAACACTATGACTAAAAGCTACTAAAAGAGCTTTAGTCATCTCTACTGACTCTGGAGTTACTAAAAGTGACTAAACCATTTAGTAGCTACTAAAGTTTAGTAGCTCAAACCAAACACCCCTAACTAAACATGATTTTACTAAGGCCTTGTTTAGATTGCAATCTGGACACTGTAGCACGTTTCGTTTGTATTTGACAAACTTTATCCGATCATGTACTAACTAGGCTCAAAAGATTCGTCTCGTAATTTACAACCAAACTGTGCAATTAGTTATTTTTTTACCTACATTTAATACTCCATGCATGCATCTAAAAATTAATGTGATGGAGAGAGAGTGAAAAAACTTGGAATTTAGAGATAATCTAAACCAGGGCCTCGTTTAGATGCATTCCAAATTCCAAATTTTTTCACTCTCTCTCCATCACATCAATTTTTAGCCGCTTGCATGGAGTATTAAATGTAGGTAAAAAAAATAACTAATTACACAGTTTAGTTGGAAATCACGAGATGAATCTTTTGAGCCTAGTTGGTCTACGATTGGACAATATTTACCAAATAAGACGAAAGTGGTACTATTCATCGGGTTCACTTTTTTTCACGATCTAAACGAGGCCCAGGCCTAAAATTTAAGAGACAGTTTAACTATCTAGATTTTTTAGGTACCGGGAACCAAGCAGAAGCAGGGCCACAGGATGGTACGCAGTAAAGAGCAGCAGCTGCCAGCAGGTACGTACCCTGCATCTCCTTTAAGCCGGCCTCTCCCATCCTTTAACGCCCCCCACCTACCGTCGCTGCTGCTGCCCCGGGCGGCCGGGCCGCGCCCTTGCTCCGTCCGTCCGTCCCTGGCTCCCTGCATGCGACCCGGCCGATGAGCGCGCTGCGCTGCGCCGCCTTCAATGCCCCCCGCCGGCCCGCCCGCCTCCCCCGCTATAAAGCACCTGCCTCGCCACTTCTCTCTCGCTACCACACACCACAGCAGCAGGCACAGCAAGAGAAGAGAGAGCAACAAGAGCGAGCAGGCAAGCAAGAAGAGAGAGCCGAGAGCGCGATGGCGAGGTCTTCCAAGACGATGGCGGCGGCGGCGGCAGCTCTGCTGGCCCTGGCCCTGGCCCTGGATACGACCGCCGAGGCGAGGAACATCAAGACGACGACGACGGAGAAGAAGAAGGACAACGACGCGGTGGTGCAGCCGCAGACCTTCCCGCCCTTCGACCGCCTCGGCGGCGGCTCGTCCCCGGCGTTTGGCGGCCTCCCCGGCACCTCCGGCGGCGGCAGCATTCCCGGGTTCAGCCTTCCCGGCAGCGGCAGCAGCCTCCCTGGCCCTGGGTCGTTCTTCCCCGGCGGCGGCAGCATCGGCAGCATGCCCCTCTTCGGCGGCGGCTCCCCGGGCTTCAGCGGCTTCGGCGGCATGCCCGGCTCCCCCACCGCCGGCTCCGTCCCCGAGCACGCCAACAAGCCCTGAACTCCGTCCGTCCGTCGGGCCAGCGCCGTAGTAGAGTGATGCTCTAGTACGTCGTCGCCGCCGTGCGTGCATGCATGCGTGGTTGGTTGGTTGCATTGGTTTCCCCTAGCTACATATGAGCAGTTCTTGTGTTCTAGCTAGCTATAGCTTGTGTTCTAGTACTGCTTTTAGTTACCTGCATGCATTGGAGAGTTGGATGTGTTTGATTTGGTGTTTGCTTTATTATTAGTTCTGTCTATGTGAGACATGGTGTTTAGCTGTTGGTGACTGGTTGTATGGTGGTGGTGATGTTCTTGAGGCATGAATAATGCTACATGTGATGTGATGTTCGTTGTGGTAAACCGGTTGTGTGCATGCTGCTTCTACGTACTGTTGTATAAGCCATATATATGGCTTATGTTGTCTTTGTTATGAATGGTTCACATTATTAATTTGTCACTACTTTGTTAATTTGGTTTTCGGGACAGATTCAAATTTCAACCTCACTGCTGCTTCGAAAAGCTGGCAGGCATACACTTTGAACTGCTCATGACATTCCTTCGCTGTGAAAGTTGTAGGAGTTTCGGAATCTCTGAAAACGGCACTACTACTGGGAAAGTTGTAGGAGTTTCGGAATCTCTGAAAACGGCACTACCTCTACGTACTAGTACACAAGTACTGGGAAGCAAATTCAGATCACGTGCACTGCATACCAACCCACGAACAAAGCATCAAACAGCTGGATATTTTTCAGTAAATTACGATCAAGCTTTTAAGTCACGGACATGTGTACTGCAGCAGCAATTTACTGTCTAGGTGGTGCAGTTACTGCCCTATGTCCTCGCATCCCATCCAACCACATCGTAGTCCTTGGAGACGAGATAAAATCGACCCAACGACACGCAGTAAAAACGTTTGTGTATTTCCCCCACCTAACCATCCGTTCACACGCTCGATGGGATTTCTGTACTCGGCTCTCAAAACCGAACAGCAACGACTGCCCTCCGCTAAATATAACATGGTGGTTTCTCGTAAACGGCAGTGGTGATCACTGATCAAACATGGCCTAAACCTTTAGCTCATCCCGAATTTGGCAGCATAGAAACCTGTAGCTCAACTAGCATAAAGAATTTTGCAACACCATCTAGCAGACCAGCAATTGATCCACAGACTAACTCCAGTTTTCTAAAAACATTTGCAGTAGAATATTTTACCTTCATTGGTTTGATAAAAAAATATTTAGCCAATCTTTGCCACAAACAAGAGCTCGAGAAATTTGTGACGTGTACTACGTATTCATCAAGCTTCAGTTGTCACTAGAATCCGAATGCACAACTGAAGCACTTGAGCCAGAATGTACGTCAGCTGAGCAACGGGTTCAACAAACACACTGATCATATATATAGAACACAACAGCATAACTTAATAATCTCTCTGAATTAACGTGCACGGTTGGTACGGTGCAGGCACTGTCATGAAACGAAATACTGAATTAGTCGGGACGCCTAAACCACGTAAGAATTTCAACGAGAAACAGAAGTTGATCAACATTCCAGGAAGAGGAAGTACAAAGAGCAAAGAAAAACCAGCAACCAACTAACCAAGCTAGTTTAGCACGGGAGCAGTTGCTCGACAAACTGAGCGCCTGGTCCTCATCAATGAGAGCATTCTGGTTTAATCTTTGTCCAGCGGCTTTTAGCTTGAGGATCGTTCTGCTAAAAAAAGGCATAACCCTTTGCATCGCAAGATCCAAATAGTTACGGACTTAGGATGAATGGATGATCACTGAAGCACTCCCTTTCCACATTTTTCTTTGATGAAACAGGAGGCGACTGAGTCCCTACTGGCTATTATATATGTATGTGTGTGTGTGTGTGTGTGTGTGTGTATATATATATATATATATAGACACACACACACACACTCCATTATAAACTGAAAACAGAAGAAAAAAGAGAGAAACAAAAACAAACAAGCAAAATTAAAGAAAGGAATCTAACCATTGGGATGAAACACCCACACACCCACTAAAACTGGACTTGCGTTATGATATACTCCATAGATGACGTTTTAGCTCTGGGCATAGGAATCAAGAGGAGTTGCACAGATGAGAAAGAGAGAAATAGAAATAAAGATGTATTGGAAAAGACAAAGTTGCGTTGAAAAATACGAATTGTAACTAATTTAGGGCATGTAGAATGCTAGAAGGTCAACTACTATGAGATGGAGGGAGTGGATAAGATTTTTTAGTGGAGCCAAAGCCATTTTGAAAAAGCCTTTGGCAAAAACAGCTCCAACAATAGTTTTGTAACATTTTACGTCAAATTTGTGAGAAGCTGAAAGAAGTCACGCTTTTGCGGCTGCAGCTCCTCGGCCCTACATTTCAAAATAGAAAGCGAGATTTGACTTATGTGGATGTGGTCATCAAAATCACACTTTAGCCGTTAATTTCTCTTGTAATATATAATAATTTGTGTCAACAAAAGTATCATTAGAAAGTATTTCTAAACACAAATCTAATATTACTGCTTTTGTACTTTAAACTTTGTATATATGGTTAGAGTAGTTATTGATTAAAGATAACAATTTTGAATTTTAAAATACATGTGTATTATATTTCGAGACGGGGAAGTACAAAAATAGCTCCACGGCAAAAGCCACGAGAAGCCAAAGCCATGGCAAAAGAGCCCTGTATATACGTGAGAAAAAGATAGACACCATCGTAACGCTAAACACATTTTTTCAATAAAAAAAATATTAAAATTGAAAAAGCGCAACCATTTAAAAACTGTGGCTTCGCGTACAACTTATTGAAAAAAAGGGTTCCAATCAAAACAATCATCTAAAAACCCTAATTGAATTAGGGCCCTGGTATACTTGCCAGGTGATGTACATGGAACAACATTGATCAGGCTAGCCAGTAACCGGGTGAAGCTTGTGATTCAGGAATTGCTCACATATCCACCGAGAATTTGACAATCTCAAGGAATGGACGAGCTCAAGGAGTGCATAAAACACTAAGGGAGTTAACCAACTTTGTCCATTGTCTTCTAAATCAGCTGCCATGAATGGGTCAACATCACCAAGATCAGCAATCAGGGGCTCAATTCTTCAGGCCCGCCTTCTTGCGTGAGATATGTAGGAAACGGGAGCAAAGCCGTGTCAGGTTTCTTGTATATAGAATCCTTAACGAAAACAAAGCTACCTTGAGGACCAGGAACCTGCAAAAAGGGCAACGAAAGATACATAGAACACTTAACTTCTATGATTGAACAAAATATGTTGTGACATCAGAAATCAAGTCACCTGGCCCTTCAGATATAGTAAGTTCCTGGCTGGGTCTATTTGGTAAACCCATACATTCTTCACTGTGCGTTGCACACCACCCATGTGTCCAGGCATTTTTCTGTTTTTGAAAACCTGAAATTTTCCAATTGTTGATGTCATTACATGTGCAAGGCTGGCTGCTGCAGTACTGCTTTGTGCACACATTAGCGAGCTCCCATCATATTCCACCAACGGCCGCGAATGTAACAAAAAACTAATCCCTGCTATGGAATCAGTTTGTAATCGGACCATTTCTATCTGTCAATACTCAATACAATGATATGCAGTTCTCCTGTGTGTTGAAGGGAAAAATAAAAGTACACTCCTATGTCTTATCAAAACAATTTAAACCAAGTGCCTTCCTGCATGACAGATATCACAGTGTGGTTTCAAAACATTAGTTCATGGGCTCTGTGTTCGAGACAAAAAAAAGTTCATGAGCTTTGTAATTGTAAACATTACATCTACATTTTTTCCCAGTGAAGGCCCAGATCTGAACAAATAACATACTTCAGGAGGCAACCATGTACGATGACATCATTTAACAGACTCATTGTTCATAACAAGTAAAAAACATTGAGGAAATACCAACAATACATAAGGTCTTATCATCTTAACTATTGAGGAACACAAAAAAAACCTGTGAGTAAATACTTAAAATCCATAGTTCATCTTGTTAAGAGGAAATGTAATTCATAGCAGAACCTTACTATTGCCTATCCTATGGAGAGTAAAATGACACTATTGCGAGAAGGGAGATGCATAACATTTTTTCAATACATAAATGTGATACTGTTATATAACGTACCCTTCCAGGAGCATCTCTTTGACCAGTAGAGCCACCACTGCGATGCGACTTAGATGCCCCATGTGATGCAGGCATCCCACTGAAATCATATTTTTTTCATTACACCCTACAAGATTAAAAGAAGGTTAAATTGTTAAACATTGACAGTCAAGAAATTATTACTTTGTTCTAGAAGGGAAAGTAACAATCAGCAGAGTCATATTACTTCTGTAATCACAATGTTTTAATGAAGAATTGACCAGTTTTGCTGAGTTCTGTAACACTAGCACATTTCCCCAAGAAAAATAATCTAGGATCTTGGAAATCATGGGAGAACTTGCACTACCACGCAAAGAAGTCCTCAAGAGCTTGGCCATTTACCAAATATTGGTCCTAGTTTCTCAAACCTCAATAAGACTTTTCCCTTGTGGATGGATGTTACCAGCTAACAAAGCAGCACAATGCACATAAAAATAGGATCACTCACACTGCCTTGCCCTCTCACATGTCCAGCCAAATGCTGCTCTTTTATGTTCTAAGAGTTTATAGAAAAACTACTCAAGATCTGAAAAGACACTGATCCCACAATAACACTAAGGATAACTATTGTTTCTAAGATGCACACTACTTTGGACATTATGGCATTTAATTCTCAAAAAAATCAGTCAGAATCTAATATTTGAAAAAGTGGAAATTTTCATTAACGTCTTTGTTATCTCATATAAAACGTCTGTGATTTGCAATTGGCACCGGTCAAATTTTAAGTTTTAACGCTACAGCACTCGGTTTGAATATTCCACCGATTGTAAGAAACACATACAGTGTTTGCTTTTATTAACAGAAAGGCTAACATATAAATTGCAAGAGAATAATTTTCATCAAATAAATGTTTGAAGTGGAGCAACTTAAATTCAGGGCAGAAACTAGAAACTTAAGTATTACAAATATCTCTTGCATAATTCCCTCTGGATTCATTTCAACTAATCAAATAGAGGTGTTGCTGAAAGAAACACAAACTAAAACCCTGGTGATAGCTTAGCTGGTTTACAGCAATGTAGTGAACTGTCTTGACAAGTGAAATCACAGAAAATAGATTGGACAGGAAGAATACATACCGCAAAACCTTTCCCCTTCGTGATTCCAGTGACATCAACAAATTGTCCAGGCACAAAGTGGCGAACTGTGATGGTTGTGCCAACAGGAAGAAGCGCATCCTCAGTGACAGGAAATTCCCTTAGCTTTCTCTTCAGAGGCACTCCCTGTGCTCTAAAGTGGCCAACTTCAGGCTTTGTTAGGTGTTTTTCCTTCTTTTGACCTGCGCCAAGCTAACAAACACAAGAAGAATTTAGGAATTTAGCAATACTTTTTTCTTTTGCAAAGTAAATATGAATGGAACAAACAAAGAAACAAATATATAAGTTAACCACTCTACATTGCATTAGGTCAACTAAACAAAAAAAAGGCAGCATACTTCTTACTAGAATGTTATTCATGGTGCAAGTGCACGAGATGCTTTATGGTTAGTGGTTACCAAAACTTAGCTCCAGTAAATTGTCACAATTGACTTATGAACCCCTTAGCAGTAAAATTGATCAAGGATTAAGTTGATACAATAACTTGCATTTACTGATATTATGTTGCTAAAGAGAGTAAAATGGCACAAGAACAAAAGAAAATTCGACACCGACACACCAAAATAACTACCCTTGTACCCATGTATCTTCCTTAATTTTTTATAGTTCTTTCTGCAGGCACTGCAGGAAGAGCCATAACCAGAACATTGCCGCATGAGTTTAGAAACATGGAAAATTAGAAAACAACCCCACGTCTCTCTTTCGTTTGGAATACCAACACATGAAACGTTTTGTTGCAAAGACCCACCACTACCCAACTCGGTTTTGTAGCAGAAACCATCCCACCAACATGCAACAAGCTGATTTCCCCCGCTTTTGCTATCCTAGAGTGCCTGATGCATTCTTTACAAAAGTTAGATATACTAAAAATACAAGCCCTGCATTTCATTAAATCCATCGGTTTATGCTATTTGCGAAATTCTTCACCACAACATGATCCAAGCACCAGAACAAGTTTTACTCAGTTAGCATGGACTATAGTGGCTCCACATGGGCAAAGTCAGGCGGAATCTGCTGAGCCTATGCTCTGTGGGATGGCTTTTGCAACGAAATGCCTTACGGGGTGGAAATCAAAATACAAGTGAATGCGGGATAGTTTGCCATTTTCCATTAAAAATTAACTAACCTACCGCTTTAAAGTAGGAAATGTTGAGATATACTGAATCAACAAGATATTACTGATCTAAAAAAATAATTTACAACATCTCAGCCATTATCATCCAGGTTTAAGCGACATCATTGCTTTCAAGTCTAGCGAGTGAATCGAACCAGCAGCCGTTCAATACTTCATTTGTTTCAGTGGAACAAGTTTCACAGAGAGAACTCGGGGGAATTTCGTGTAGCACCTGTAGGGCGAAGAATCCCTCCTTCTCGGCGGTCTTGACCTGGGTAACAACGTTGTAACAACGTTATCGTCGACCCAGAGGACGGTGATGGGCACCTTGGCGCCCCACTTGTCCCACATCGCCGACATCCCGCACTTGACGCCGATCACGCCGGTGCGCCGCGAGGTGGGGCCCATCACCCCCGCCGTCGCCCTCGCCCCCAGCGTCGTCGTCGTCGGAATGGGAGACTAAGGCCTCCGCGGAGAAGAGCCGGGAAGGGGAGGCGCGGGCTCCCGCCGGCGGAGTAGAGTGAGAGGCCGCGGAGGCGCGCGAGCAGGCCCCTCGAGGCGGCCGCTATGGTTGCGCCTGGGCGAGGGCGGGGAGGCGCGGCGGCGGGATGGGTGCTGGCGAGGTTTACGCGGCGGCGCGGCGAGATGAGTTGGTGCTGCTGGGCGGTAGGGTTTACCGAGCTGGGAGCCTGCGAGGGGAATGAATGGCCCAATTGGGGCAAAACGAGCGCGCACGCGGGCTCACTTGCGAGTGGGCCTGAACTCTACTGGGGTTTCCGCTTTTACGATTTTCTGTTTTTGAGTGCTGCAACGCGACGCGAGTACCCAAATTCAGCTAAAAACCAGACACATACATGTAGAAATTGAGTTGCACCGATTTTAAAGTTTTGAGGGCAAGTCACTAGAGTAAAGAGAATATACAAATTCGCTTCAGCATTCGTGACGCATAGCATCCCTCCTGGCTCCTATGAGGGCTATCACAAACAAATGCTAACGCTTCAGGATTTGTGTTGCATGATTCAACTGACTCTTGAGTTTTGTCAAAATGATGAACAAATGGATGTCTCAAAAAGGCTAATCCTTTAATTAGCTTATCCTAAACTTCATGGGTCTGTTCGCTTGTCTAAATTCTAGAGGAATATGGATGGTTTGGAGGAATGCTGGATGAATTTATGAGAGAAAAACACTGTTCCGGATAAAAAAAATAAGCGGATCAAGCCGCCGGGTTTAAGGGTACGCGAACGGAGCCCATATATTTAAAAATTAAAAAAATGGAGGGAACATGACTTTTGCACACCGACAAAAGGCAATCAGAAACATAATCTCACATAAGTTCACCTAGCAAGTTCACTCCTCTGAAGACTCCAAACAGTATAACTTCCTTCGCAGCAAAAAAACTGATGACTCAACCAGTAAAAGCAGGTCATAAATAGATTTTACAAGGGGGTCGATTCATCTGACCATCACGGCGTCAACCATTCATATGATCTGATCCTAGTGAAATCAGCTATGTTCGGCACTGTTCGTCCAGGAACCAGGCATTATTTTATACAAGGTTCATGATGAACAGCTTCAGGCTTCGTAGAACCGGAGCTCAACAATGGCCTCCTGATGCTTGGGTGAATACCACGCTGTGGCCTTTGCTGAACCAAGGACCTTGAGAGCCCAATCAATTGCAAAGATTGGATCATCCACTCGAACAAAATGGTCCTGGCTTCTGGGGTCAATGGCAACAGAGGATTCAACACGAAAACTGAAGGGCCCAAGTATCTGCAGCAAGAACAAGGAAGAGCTTCATTGAACACGAGAAAACTTCCATATGATACACATAATGATCATCTTGTCTATCTTATAATTTATTGATGGTAGGCAATCAGAGAGAAATGGCCAAAAGATAACAAATCCTATGTTCTAAACTGATACCATCTATTACTACCATCATCATTGGCAATGCTGTATTCATCGTAACAAGTTTACCCCCTGGCATTTCAGTAGATGGAATTTGTTCCTCAACAAGTGTAAACAGTAGCTGAAGTCACAAGCACTAGTACTTGCATCAAACTGTAACTAATAAACCATAATTTACATTACGGCACAGAAGATAAAGAGTCAGGGTGTTTGCATATCTAAGCATAGCCTAGACTTCAAATAAGATTAAGCTCTCCTGCAAGGCAGTCATTAATATTATTAATATATAACGAAACTTTCCTGAACCATCGTGGTTAGTCCCAAGTACCTCAGTTTTTTTCATAACTTTCAAGTGCAATAGATTGAGATGTAAGCAGTAGCTACCAAAGTACCCATAGGAAAGAAGACAACACCCTAACCAGTGGTTAGAATTTCTAGTTAACAGGTATCAGAGAACAATGAAACGAAAAAAAAAAAAGAATTACCTGTTGTTGAAGGGAAACAGTGACATCAGGACAAATATCGCAGAATGTCTCTACATCAGGTCTTCTAGAGAAGAAGAAATCTTGTGCAAGGCGAGAAGCACCACATAAGAACAAGGAGCCAGAGGTGATATCAAATCGGGCACTTGCCCTAGTCAAATCCAGAAAAAGCCTCTGAAAATTCCCATATTGAGCAGTGAAAGTAACAGAAGCAAAGAGGTCCGCAAAGGCAGCACATCTATTCCTTTCGTCAAACATTCTAAAAGCATTACTCTTTTGTGTTTCATCTCGTATAGCCACTCTCCTTGAACAGTCCCCCAAATTTCCACTAGCTACTGCACCTGAACAAAGGAAAGGAAGGAAACTTGAGAAACATTGCTGATTACTGTCATGTTCAAACAAGTCTACACTAGGCGCCATAGGGCCCGAGATGTGCGCAGGGCCCAGGAACGCGCTGCTGTGCGCACGGCCAGCACCCAGGGGGCGTCCTCCAGCAGTGGCTAGGAGGGAAAGTAGGAAATCTATTAGCTATTTTGGTTAGTCCTTAATTAGTGGACTTTGTTACTCCTTTTGGTTGAGCCGGAGGCTATACATATCTTGTAACCAGACACTTGGCAATTAAGAAAGAATTACCATCTAATCTCTCTCCCTCTCTTCTATCTAAGCCGGCGGCTGGGGGCATAACCCACCGACGAGGAACGGCGGCAAGGGGGTATAACCCGGCCGGCCACCACGGACAGCGGCTACGATCTACGTAGCCGAGGTCCTCCTACCCTTGGGCTCACTGCTCTTGACAACCTGGTATCCCAGAGCCGACGATCCTCTTCTTCCCACCACTCCCAGTCCTCCACAGCCGCCTCACCACCCTTCCAGCCACCACCACCATCCCCTTCATCTCCGTCCACAGCCACGTCCGCGCTGCTACACATGGGTGACGCCGATCCGCCCACCATGGCTGACATGATGAAGATGCTCCAGACCCTGACCACCAACATGTCCCAGATGCAATCCGACATGGCGGGCATGCAGGAGAAGCTCAGCTCGACGTCCGAGTCCAGTACCCACCACGACGGCCAGCATCACACGGATCGCCCCCCGCGGTTCCAGAAGATGGATTTCCCGCGCTTCGACGGTAAATCCGACCCACTGATTTTTATTAATCGGTGTGAGTCGTATTTTCGCCAGCAACGCACCATGCCGGAGGAGAAGGTGTGGATGGCGTCGTACAATCTGGAGGACGTGGCCCAACTGTGGTTCATCCAACTCCAGGAGGATGAGGGCACACCGCCATGGGGGCGCTTCAAGGAGCTCCTGAACCTTCGCTTTGGCCCGGTGCTGCGGTCCGCCCCGCTGTTCGAGCTCTCCGAGTGCCGCCGCACGGGGTCGGTCGAGGAGTACTCCAACCGCTTCCAGGCGCTCCTCCCTCGCGCGGGCCGCCTCGAGGAGGGCCAGCGGGTGCAGCTCTACACCGGCGGGTTGCTGCCACCGCTCAGCCACCAAGTGCGCATCCACGCGCCCGAAACACTGGCGGCGGCCATGAGTTTGGCGCGGGCCCTGGAACTCGTCGAACTGGACCGCCTCAACTCCACCCACGCCAAGACTGTGCCGCGCGCGCCTGGTCCACCGCCTGCACCGCGCCCAGGCGTCCTGGCGGCCCTGCCAGCGCCCGTCACCCCGACCCCGGCGCTCCAGACGCTGCCAGCTTCCCAGGCGCAACCCCTGGCCCTACCGGCGCCACCACCAAGGGCTGGGGGCAAGCGCCTCTCCATGGAGGAGCAGGCAGAACGGCGTAAACTCGGCCTCTGTTACAACTGCAATGAGCCCTACTCCCGCGGCCACAACAGAGTATGCCGCCGCATCTTCTACATCGACGGGGTCGTGCTGGATGAGGAGGTACCCGAGGAGGAGGCGCCGGTCTACTCTCTACACGCCGTCGCCGGCGTCCCTGTGTGCGGCACCCTCCAGCTTGAGGTGCAGGTGGGCGCGGCCACGCTGCTCGCCCTTATCGACACGGGCTCCACCCACTGCTTCATCGGCGAAGCAGCCGCGCAGCGGGCTGGCCTGCCCGTCGAGCCTCGGCCTCGGCTCACGGCGACCGTGGCCAATGGCGAACGCATCTCCTGTCCGGGCGTTCTGCGCCAAGCGCCCGTTGTCATCGACAACCGGCCGTTCGCGGTCGACTTGTACATCATGCCCCTGGCCGGATATGACTTAGTGCTGGGCACCCAGTGGCTGGCGACTTTGGGCGATATTGTCTGGAATATGGCTGCAGGGACCATGGCGTTCAAGATGGCAGACCAGCAGGTCTGCTGGCGCAGCGTCGCTCCGCCAACACCACCGCGCCTCCACTCTACTTCGGTGGCCGAGCCCCTCCTGGAGGAGCTGCTCGCCGCGTTCGCCGACGTGTTCGCGGAGCCGCGGGGCCTCCCTCCAGTGCGTGGCCGCGCACACCGCATCCTCCTCAAGCCCGGCACCGAGCCGGTGGCAGTGCGGCCCTACAGGTATCCGGCCGCCCACAAGACGGAGCTGGAGCAGCAGTGCGCGACCATGATCGCGAACGGCATCGTCCGGCGCAGCGACTCCGCCTTCTCCTCGCCGGTCCTCCTCGTCAAGAAGCCGGACGGGTCCTGGCGATTCTGCGTCGACTACCGCGCACTCAACGCGGTCACGGTGAAGGATGCGTTCCCTATCCCCGTCGTCGACGAGCTCTTGGATGAGCTCCATGGCGCCAAGTACTTCACCAAGCTCGACTTGCGCTCGGGGTACCACCAAGTGCGCATGAGGCCGGAGGACGTACACAAGACGGCGTTCCGCACACACGACGGCCTATATGAGTTCCTGGTGATGCCGTTCGGCCTCTGCAATGCCCCGGCAACATTTCAGGCCCTCATGAACGACGTCTTGAGGCCGTTCCTCCGCCGGTTTGTCCTTGTTTTCTTTGATGACATTTTGATCTACAGCAAGTCCTGGGCCGACCACCTACGACACCTCCGCGCCGTCCTCAGCGAGCTTCGTCAGCACACCCTCTTCGTCAAACGCTCCAAGTGTGCTTTCGGGGTCGCCTCTGTCGCTTACCTCGGCCACACGATCTCGGCGGCAGGGGTGGCCATGGACTCCTCCAAGGTACAGGCCATTCACGACTGGCCGGTACCTCGCTCCGCACGGGCGGTGCGCGGCTTCCTTGGGCTTGCGGGCTACTACCGCAAGTTCATCCACAACTACGGCTCCATCGCCGCGCCGCTCACCGCGCTCCTCAAGAAGGAGGGCTTCACCTGGGGTCCTGAGGCTACTTCGGCTTTCCTCACCCTGAAGGAGGCAGTCACCTCGGCACCGGTGCTCGCTATGCCGGACTTCACCAAGACATTCGTCGTCGAGTGCGACGCATCGTCCCACGGGTTTGGTGCTGTCCTCATCCAGGAGGGACACCCCATCGCCTTCTTCAGCCGGCAGGTCGCACCTCGACATCACGCCCTGGCAGCATATGAGCGTGAGCTCATTGGCTTGGTCCAGGCGGTGCGTCACTGGCGTCCATACCTCTGGGGGCGCCGCTTCACCGTTCGGACAGATCACTACAGCTTGAAATACCTCCTGGACCAGCGCTTGGCCACCATTCCGCAACACCATTGGGTTGGCAAGCTGCTGGGATTCGACTTCTCCGTCGAATACAAGCCGGGTGCAACGAACGCGGTCGCCGACGCGCTGTCCAGGCGCGACACAGTGGAGGGCGAGCTGCTGGCCCTCTCCTCTCCGCGCTTCGATTTCATCGCCAAGCTCCGGCAAGCTCAGCTGGAACACCCGGCACTTGTTGCTCTCCAGGCTGAGCTTCGCAGCAGGCACCAGACCAGCCCCCTGGGCGCTGGTGGACGGCATGGTGCAGTTTGCTGGGCGGCTGTACATCCCGGCTGACTCCCCGCTGCTCCAGGAGATCGTGGGGGCCATACATGAGGACGGCCATGAAGGCGTACAGCGGACACTCCACAGGCTGCGCCGCGATTTCCATTTTCCTAACATGAAGCAAGTTGTGCAGGACCGGGTGCGTACATGTGAAGTCTGTCAACGCTACAAGTCTGAGCACCAGCACCCTGCGGGCCTCCTCCTTCCTCTGCCGGTTCCCCAGGGTGTGTGGACTGATGTCGCGCTCGACTTTGTGGAGGCGCTGCCACGAGTCCGCGGCAAGTCGGTAATCCTCACCGTGGTGGATAGGTTCAGCAAGTACTGCCATTTCATCCCATTGGCACACCCGTACTCTGCTGAATCCGTCGCCCAGGCCTTCTTCAACGACATCGTCAGGCTCCATGGTGTCCCTCAGTCCATGGTCTCCGACCGGGACACGGTGTTCACGTCGTCGTTCTGGCAGGAGCTGATGCGGTTGATGGGCACCAAGCTACAGATGACCTCGGCATTTCACCCCCAGTCCGACGGGCAGTCCGAGTCGGCCAACCGCGTCATCATCATGTACCTCCGGTGCTTAGTAGGGGACAGGCCGCGCGAATGGCTTCGGTGGCTGCCATGGGCAGAGTACCTCTTCAACACGGCGTACCAGACGTCTTTGCGGGACACTCCCTTCCGCATTGTCTACGGGCGTGATCCTCCCTCCATCCGCTCCTATGAACCTGGGGACACCAGGGTGCCGGCCGTCGCCAAGACAATGGAGGAGCGTGCGACATTCCTAGCGGACATCCGCTATCGCCTGGAGCAGGCACAGGCATACCAGAAGCGCTTCTACGACCGCGTGCACCGAGAGGTCACCTATCAGGTGGGTGACTGGGCGCTGCTTCGACTCCGTCAGCGCACGGCGTCGTCTCTACCTCAAGCTGTGGGCGGCAAGCTGAAGCCGCGCTTCTTCGGCCCATACCGCGTCGTCGAACTCATCAACGAGGTTGCTGTCCGACTGGAACTACCCCCTCGCGCCCGCATCCACAACGTGTTCCATGTGGGGCTGCTCAAGAAGTACCAAGGGACACCGCCGACCGAGCCTCCACAGCTGCCGCTACTTCACCATGGTGCCATTGATCCTGAGCCGGAGCGCGCGGTGCGGTACAGGCTGGCCCGGGGTGTGCATCAAGCACTGGTTCAGTGGAAGGGAGCTTCCGCCGCGTCGGCCACCTGGGAAGACGTCGCCACACTCCGCTCCAAGTTTCCCCAATTCCAGCTCGAGGACGAGCTGGCTCTCGACGGGGAGGGAGATGTCATGTTCAAACAAGTCTACACTAGGCGCCATAGGGCCCGAGATGTGCGCAGGGCCCAGGAACGCGCTGCTGTGCGCACGGCCAGCACCCAGGGGGCGTCCTCCAGCAGTGGCTAGGAGGGAAAGTAGGAAATCTATTAGCTATTTTGGTTAGTCCTTAATTAGTGGACTTTGTTACTCCTTTTGGTTGAGCCGGAGGCTATACATATCTTGTAACCAGACACTTGGCAATTAAGAAAGAATTACCATCTAATCTCTCTCCCTCTCTTCTATCTAAGCCGGCGGCTGGGGGCATAACCCACCGACGAGGAACGGCGGCAAGGGGGGTATAACCCGGCCGGCCACCACGGACAGCGGCTACGATCTACGTAGCCGAGGTCCTCCTACCCTTGGGCTCACTGCTCTTGACAATTACCTATAAATCCAATACAGTGCTATAAACTGATAACCATTTCACATAGCCATGCAGAGATGCACCAGATGTCAGCACCAACGGAAAACTAGGCAGTAAAGCATATAGGGAAATCAAGTCGTTCATGATACTGTATACCAGCATCTATATGAAGTGAAGGATATTATTGGCTTCCAAAGTCTTGTAATATCACACCAAAATTTTGAAAAGGCGCTAGGCACTGGTTGAGTGGCAAAGTATCGGGCTACTTGGACCCCTAAGCAGTCTAGGAAGCAATTAGACACTAGGCTTGAGTGAGGTGTCTACTACAGTAGTACCTAGGTGCCACCTAGCCACATAGGCGAGGGCTAGGTATCTGATTTTTTTATACAGTGAGCTCAGCAATGGGAAACAGGACTTACGATCAGGTTACATTCTGGATATCCAGGAAATGAATGGTGTGTCAAGGAAAAGGTTTCTGAAGCAGTTTGAGGGGCAGCAACAGAACCTCCAAAGTCCAAGCATGTGGATGCAAGGAATTCTCATTAGGAGTATCAACATCAAATGGAAGGTGGACACTTACCAACGATACCAGTAAGAGAAACATGTGAATCCGAGAGAAATATATCATATGGCTGAACGTTTTTTAGCTTATCTTCTTTTTTCCTCCAAGCATCAATGCTTTTCTTGATGGAAATAGCCGCTTTAGCACATAGGCCAGGTAGCAGAGCAATAGGAACATCATCTGTTTTATCACCACCAAAACATTTTGGTTCCCCACTATTCTGCTGCAATAATAGATGATAACTCAATCCAGAACTGGAGCCAACTGAAGCAAGGTCAGCCGATAATGACAATGGCACATCCCAATATGCTCCCCTTTTATCAACAAATAATCCAGGCCAAGATGCTTGGAATGTAATATTATGATGAGGAAGCTGCAATAGGTAAAGAGGTGTCCTTTAATCCAAGCATTTAGAACAGTAACAACATAAACTAGTTAAGTAAACTAACAACAACGACAACAACAACATAGCCTTTCAGTCCCAAGCAAGTTGGGATAGGCTAGAGTTGAAACCCACCAAGAGCCCCAAGTCATGGTTCAGGCACTAATAGCTGCTTTCCAAGCACTCCTATTCAAACATAGATCTCTAGGTATATCCCAAGCTTTCAAATCTCTTTTTATTGCCTCCCCCCCATGTCAATTTCAGTCTTCCTATACCTCTTCTCATATTATTAGCTCGGCTTAGGACTCCACAATGCACTGGTACCTCTGGAGGTCTCCTTTGGACATGGCCAAACCACCTCAACTGATGTTGGACAAGCTTTTCTTCAATTGGTGCTACCCCTAGACGATCACGTATATCATCGTTCCAAACTCGGTCCATTCTTGTGTGACCACAAATCCATCGCAACATACGCATTTCTGCAACACTCAGTTGTTGAACATGTCGAATCTTTGTAGGCCAACATTCTGCTCCATACAACATAGCCGGTCTATAAAACTTGCCTTTTAGCTTTTGTGGTACCCTCTTGTCACAGAGAATGCTATAAGCTTGTCGCCACTTGATCCACCCTGCTTTGATTCTATGGCTAACGTCTGCATCAATATCTTCATCCCTCTGTAGCATTGATCTCAGATACCGAAAGGTATCCTTCTTAGACACTACTTGACCTTCCAAACTCACATCTCCCTCCTTCTGTGCAGCTCCGCCAAAGTCGCATCTCATATATTCGGTTTTAGTTCTACTCAATCTAAAACCTTTAGACTCAATGGTCTGCCGCCATAACTCTAGTTTCCTATTTCCTCCCGCCTGGCTTTCGTCCACTAACACTACATCATCAGTGAACAACATACACCAAGGGATATCCCCTTGTATGTTCCTGGTAACCTCATCCATTACTAAGGCAAAGAGATACGGGGTTAAGGCTGACCCTCGATGAAGTCCAATTTTAATCGGGAAGTAATCTGTGTTACCATCGTTTCGTTTCTTCGAACACTAGTCACAACATTGTTCTACATGTCCTCGATGAGAGTCACGTACTTTGATGGGACTTTATGTTTGTCCAAAGCCCACCACGTAACATTTCTTGGTATCTTGTCATAAGCCTTCTCCAAATCAATGAAAACCATGTGGAAGTCCTTCTGCTCTCTAAACCGCTCCATAATTTGTCTTATTAAGAAGATTGCTTCTGTGGTTGACCTTCTGGGCATGAAACCAAATTGGTTTGTTGATATCTGCGCCGTTCCTCGCAGGCGCTGCTCGACGACTCTCTCCCATAGCTTCATAGTGTGGCTCATCAACTTAATTCCCCGATAATTAGTACAACTTTGGATATCTCCCTTGCTCTTGTAGATTGGTACCAATATGCTTCTTCTCTACTCCTCAGACATCTTGTTCGATCGAAAGATATTGTTGAACATCTTGGTTAGCCATACTATAGCTATATCCCCGAGACATCTCCACACCTTGATTGGGATACCATCAGGGCCCATCGCTTTGCCCCCTTTCATCCTTTTCAAGGCTTCTCTGACCTCCGATTCTTGAATCCTCCGCACAAAGCGTCTACTAGTGTCATCAAACGAGTCGTCCAGCTGAACGGTGGTGTTCTCGTTCTCACCATTGAACAATTTATTAAAATACTCTTGCCATCTATGTTTGATCTCATCCTCCTTCACCAAGAGCTGCTCCCTCTCATCATTTATGCGCTTGACTTGATTGAAGTCCCTTGTCTTCCTATCGCGAGCCCTAGCCATCCTATAAATGTCCTTCTCTCCTTCCTTCGTACTCAAACGTTGATAAAGGTCCTCATAGACTCGCCCCTTTGGCCCACTCACCGCTCGTTTTGCAGTCTTCTTTGCCACCTTGTACTTCTCTATGTTGTCTGCACACCTGTCATGATACAATTCTTTTCCTTAATAGCCTTTTGCATATCTTCATTCCACCACCAAGTGTCTTTCGAGTCGCATCCGCTCCCTTTGGTCACTCCAACCACCTTTGAAGCAACCTTCCGAATGCATGTTGCCATCTTCTCCCACATATTGTTTGCATCACCTTCATCCTTCCAAGGACCCTCTTCAATGACCTTTTCCTTAAAGACCTTTGATGCCTCCCCTTCTAATTTCCACCATTTCGTTCTAGCAACCCTAGCTTGTTTGTTCCCACGAGCTTGCACCAGAAAGCGGAAGTCAACCACCGCCAGCTTGTGTTGAGCGACCACACATTCTCTAGATATCACCTTACAGTCCACGCGTGTTTGTTTATCCCTCCTTGTAAGGCCAAAGTCGATTTGACTAAAGTACTGGGTGCTACTAAAGGTCACTAAATGGGATTGTCTCTTACGAAAAAAAGTGTTAGCTATCTTCAGATCAAAAGCTATAGCAAAATCTAAGACTTCCTCTCCCTCCTGGTATCTAAAACCCCCATGAACCGCCTCAAAACCTGCACTTGATGTACCTACATGGCCATTAAGATCACCTCCTATAAAGAGCTTCTCGCTACTAGGGACAGCTCTAACCAAGCAATCTAAGTCTTCCCAGAAAAGCCGCTTAGCACTCATCATGGCCTACTTGGGGGCATACGCACTAATTACGTTTAAGACCATATCACTAATGACAAGTTTAACTAAGATGATCCTATTCCCTTGCCTTCTCACCTCCACCACACCATCCTTGAGGCTCTTATCAATCAAAACTTCTACTCCATTTTTATTTGAAGTTGTCCCTGTGTACCAGAGCTTGAAGCCGGTATTGTCCACCTCCTTCGCCTTCTGCCCCTTCCATTTAGTCTCTTGGACATATAATATATTTACACGCCTCCTAACCGTTGTGTTCACTAACTCTCTTAACTTACCCGTAAGAGACCCTACATTCCAGCTACCTAAACGGATTCTAGTTGGCTCGACTAGCTTCCTTACCCTTCGCACCCGCCGAGGTGGGTGTGAAGACCCTTGCTCATTTTGCACCACATCCGGGCACCGATGTGGCGTGCCACTAAGGATGCAACGACCCGATCCTTGCTCACTTGACACTATGCCCAGATCGCGACACGGCGCGTCACGGGGGTGATGACCCGGTCCTTGCTCATTTAACACCATACCCGGGTTCTGACATGGCGCGTCGCTGAGAGGGTTACGCCCCAACGGGATTCTTTTGGGTTTCATCTCCATAAAAGTGGCTAAGTTTTTACATTGGCTCACCGCGCCTAACACAACCCTCCTCCTTTACCAGGGCTTGGGACCTGCTATGCTGGGACACCAAAAACAACCCACCATAGGCTGGGACACCAAAGGCGCCCCACCATAGGCAAAATAAACTAAACATTCCCAAAAGAGAAAAGAAAGGGAAAAAAACAGGATAAAACTTCCACAAGCCATTATCAACAGCTAGGTGCTCTAATCAATATACTGAAACGGAACATGATTTGTTGAGAAAACCTAGTGCAAGCAACAAGAATACCCACAAATAACTAACTGTATACCAAATAGGTTAAGAGCGTCCAGATTTTTTGCCTCGTGGTGAAATATCGCTTTTCCTCGATTGCCTTTCTTGATATCAAATAGCTCCAGCAGCAAAGTGGTGTCTGGTGTGATCAAGATTTCCGTGCCTACACCTAGAGACATAACATCATGCAAGTGCTTCTTCAAATCTTTGGTCCAAGAGGCCTCTTCCTGTCGATTTGCAAATTTCTCTTTCACGACAGACACAAGCTTGTTAACATTGATTTTCTCCAAGATGGTAGAAGACCTGAACAGATCACAACAGAGTGTTCATTAACATGAGTTTGGTGAGAAACTTGTTGAACATTAAGTATAGCCTCTACTAGATATCTACATTGGGCAGGCTATTTAGTCCATTAAATTAACCAAGGAGAAACAAACAATTGGACGGTACTCCCTCTGAGCCGACAATGTTATACATAACAAACAAGAGACGGAAATGATAGCCCATTTCAGGTCACTTAAAATCAACTACTAATCAAATCGACTCACATTTCATGCACTGAAACATCAATACCAACGCATATTGATAAGGGTGGCACATAATCCTAGTGTTGACATAATGATCCAAAATTAACCAATCTAAATTCATATATGTATCAAATCCAGGGTTATCTCAATCACACTACGCACACCAAGCCCACATTATCGTTGGCGCCTGATGCTACAAGATTGCAAGCAAAACACTGAGTGCCTCCCAACCGCAACATCCTCGGAGCAGTACAAGTATGTAATGGGTATGGTTCGTCACCATACCAGTTGTCCGTGATGTAGAGGATGTGGGCGTGGTTGACGGAGAGGCCGTCGCGGGTGGCGGAGAAGGTGGGGACCAGAGGGGACGCCATGAAGCGGTGGAAGAAGTCGAGCTGCTTGGGGCGGGTGACGCGGTAGCCCCGTGAGAGCCCCAGCGGCAGGGGGTCCCCCGGGACGGGGCGCACCGTGCCCTCCATCGTCACCGGGGTCTCCGCGTCCAGCTCCCACCGCCCGTCCTCGACCGACATCCATCGCATCCGCCGCAGCGACATCGGCGCCGGGCGGCGCTTTTTTGAGCCGGTGGTCCTTCCGATTTCGCGTCGGCGGTCGGCGTCGGGGTGTGCACACACAGTCGGTGGGCGAGGAGCCGGATAGGGACCTAGCCGCCAGGTGGGTAACCTTGGTCGTTGGCCCTGTTTGGCAGATGCAAATGGCCGGGGCGCCGGGCTGAGGGCTCTCCCCTACCCAGCATCAGCTTAGCATGCGTTTGGTTCGGGGCCACGTGGGTCGGGTTGGATGCATCCCAGTTTTAAGGGTCGGATTGAACCCGTGTTGGGTTTGATTCAAGGGTTGAAGTCATTTTTTTTTTTTTTGTTTGGTTTGAGGGATGGAGTGGGTTAGGATGGATGGCATCTTAAACATGGTCACTTGCTATTTTACGTGGGACCCAGCTGTCAGCCAGCCAGCTTCAACCCATCTTCCACCTCCCGTCGTTGCCCAGCCAGAGGCGCAGAGCACCGTGTGGCCCCAACGCTCCGCCTCGGCGGTTAACGCCCGCCCTCCCCGGTGGCTTGCACCTCCCCGCATCCGCTCACCACGCCCTAGCCAGGCCCGCGCACGTCCGGCTCCGCATCTCGCGCCAACGCCGTCTCGCCCCGCATCCCGCGTCCGCTTGCCGCGCGCCCAAGCCAGGTCTGCGTGCATCCGGCCTCCACATCTTGCGCCGCCCCGCGCCTGCCACGGTGGCCAGCATCTTCCCACACCCTGCATCCACCCCGCTGTCGCCCCAGCCAGGCCCGCCCGTGTCCAAGGGAGATAAGGGAAGAAACGGAGTACGTCGAAGTGGGTCGAGCCGGTCCACTCGATTTGGAGAAACCAACTAAACCCGCATCCACTTGGAATATTCCCTATGCGGGTCGAACCCAACCCAGACATCATGAAACCAAACACCTCTAAATCTAGGTTCGACCCACCCCAACCTAATCCAACCCTCCAACCAAACACATACTTAAGGTTCTCTTTGGTTATTATTTTTGTAGTGGCTTTTCGGTCAACTTAATTAAAAGCCCTATCAAATGAGCACAATGACTTCTGAAAAAAAATAGTTAAACTGAAGTCTGTTTTCGTTTAGAAAATGAAGCCATTAGAATATGATTTTTCCTAGCTTCTTCATATTTTTGAGAAACCCAAGCTCTAAGGCTAAAATTTAGGGTTTATTTGAGCTTCACCGGTGCAAAAAGTGAATCTACATCTGAGATTCATCCAAGTATTTGGTACAACTCCACATTTCTCTCTATCTCACTTCCATCTGGGTCCCATGCGTCAGAAAAAAGCTTTAGGCTTCTTCTTGCTCCCCGACGGAAGTCGTGTGCGGGAGGAAAAAAGGCCCTCGCGCGACCGGCCAGGGACCTCGCATGGCCGTCCAGGAGGCGGGTGTGGCCGGCCAGGGGCATGCGTGGCGGCTGGTTTTGGATGCTCACGCGGATGGGGAAGGGCGGCGCGGCGGCAGGCCTCGGATGCTCGCGCTGCCCGCCAGAGACCTCGCGCGACCAGCCAGGACGCAGCCGTAGTGGCCGGGGAAGGGCGGCGCAGCGAAGGGAGGGGCCTCTCGTGGCCGGCAAGGGGTGGCGCGGCGGGCGGAGGCGTGCGGGCAGGCGAGGAGCGACGAGGAAGAGGACCGAAAAGAATAGAAGGAAACGTTTTTTTTTCATGTATCGAGTGGCACGGTTGGTAATTTTTCTCAACTCCACCAAACTTGGATTTGGGTAGATTTATGGTTTTGTTGGATCACATCCACGGTGGAGCCAGTGGAGCTTGAAGTGTTTGGAAAAAAATTGGATCTGGATCTAGCTTTGGTAAATCTGGAGCTGGTGAAGCTACGCCAAACAAACCCTTAAGCTGGCCATCCTGTCAAATCAAATGTGGAGATTCTCGTGGACTTGAGGTCCTTGGGACTTCTATGCTCTAACCTTTTTAGCTCTGCTCCACCAAAATTTATTATGGAGCAATTTAGTTTAAAGCAGGTGAATATATTTGGCATGCAGCCTAGCTCCGTCTCTAAAAATAGGAGATTTTCTGAGAAATGTCTTATATGCTCTTGGGCGATGTTTCTTAGACAACGTTTTTTACATTGAACAATGTTTAGAGCGTGTTTTGACGTTTTGTAAGTATGTGTGCCAATTCACAAAATTAAGCCTATACTAGGTAACGTGCCCGTGCGTTGCTACGGGACAACAAAATTTTTATACTAAAAACACACGGATCGCACAACAGATTATATTGCATCCCTACTATTTACAATTCCAAAAAATATATATTCTAACCTCTAAATTTCTTTTTGACAAAATTAATCTGCAGTTTGTTGAAAGATTACAAAGATGCCAACCACCATGTACCCTCTAGCTATCAGATTTCGCCGTCCCTTGCCACAGCGTACTTCTAGTTTCATGAGTGTGCATGTGCCGACTCGTGGAGTCTCTATTTTGCATGTCCAGTTCTTAGCTTAAGTTGTGCCTTGCACTCAGGTCCATCTCCACCACTTAACTGTCAATACGTATTTAAAACTGGGAACAAATCCAACTATCAAAAGGATTCAATAATACTGAAGAAAATGGGAACAAAATATCAGCATGATATGCAATGTAACTTCTGTTTTGCCAACATAAAAGAAACTTATCCGTGCTAAAGGATCACAGGTTCATAGTGTACAATGCCAGAAGATCATCCTTACCAGGTTTCAAGTTTCTATATATTATGCCATTGGCATGTAAACAATTCATTGCACAGTTAATTACAGTGTGTGATGTGTGTATCTAGTTGGCTAAGCCAAATGATGTTCAGATAAGTTTTTAGTGACATTTCTGGTAGTAGCTCAATAACAATCACCATCAATGGTCCCTTCCCAGCTCCAATGAACTGCATGAGTGCATAAACAGTTGTGAGAAGGTCCCAAAAAATGACAATCTATGTAGCCACATAAACATGTCATTTAGACCAGGAAGTACCTTACAAGATTCTCATGTTTCACATTACACATTATATTTACTTCTTGACTGAAACAGGCTTCAAGTGTTGCTTTTTCTTTAGGAGTTTTTCCACGGTTAAGAACCTATCGCTACAATTTGATCACCATACCTATTCAGAGATACAAGGAATACATGACTACTGAATATGACTTAAACATACCAAAAGGCAAATGAAAATAAACTAAAACAACAACTAATGCAGATACTTAAAATTCAGTCCAATAAAGTAGCCACATACATGTGAAAAATTAGGTGCGAGTATGCATGCCTCAAAAGTATCGTTACTTCCTCTTATGGACCTTCCTAGTTTGTTCCCAACGAACATCAACTTAGGATTAACAAGCAGTGTGGCAGAACCGCCTAATTTAATGCCTCATAGGAGTGCTCGTCTTCCATTAGACACTAAGCACCTAAGAAAGAACACTAAATTACTCGATTCCGTCGGGCACACCCCAGGGGAGAACCCAAAAATCCACATTTTTCCCTCAGGATCACAAATGAGAGAATAAAGCTTACATCATTCTTAACCAGTTCTTACATCACTTTACATGTACATCAAAGTATAACATTTATTATTATAATAGCGAAATATAATCATATTATCAGAGTTATAAACAATTTAATTAAACAGTGGAATATAAGCATGTGATAGAGTTACAGCAGAAATAAATATCTAAACATGGCATGAGGGAGTATTGAAATATAAACTACGACAACAGATTAGGAAACTTTCATTTATAAAAGCATTTAGTGAGAGTTATAAATAGCAACTACGATCGCAGCGTAAAGGAAATCTCCTCTGAGCCCAGCAGAAGGAATCCACACACAAAGGTCAGCTCAAGCGTCCACCTGTCACCTGTAATAGGGGGAATAAAACCCTGAGTACTCAATTGTACTTAGCAAGACTTACCCGACAAGAGAAAAGAAAAGACTCCAAGGGTATGTAAGGCTATCTGGCTTGTGGATTGCATTTGCAGGAAGCATTACTAAGTGTGCGTCCTTATTTTGTATTTTTAAGAATAGCCGTATTGGTTCATTAACTAACCATTCTATGTAAGCACCTGTGCTACTTTCAAGCAGGTGGTAAGCAATCAGATTTCTTTTTGTCCATCTTCCATCTTTCAGTTCTTACTACGATGCTAAACCACAGACAAGCTGTACTGGATAGCCCAGCGATTCGCGAATCAATGCCCCTAGCTGGGTACACCGAAAACACACGCCCCGCTTGTACCCCAGGCACAAGCAGGACCAACCCATCACTCTCCTATCCCAGGTGTCTAGGTCCCCGTCCAAACTGGGACTTCAAGCCCCCGCCCCTGAGTCCCAGACTCAGCGCGGTGCGAGGACCTCCTCCACCAAAATAAACTCTAACAGTCGGTCCGGAAAGAGCCGGATCCGCGACAAGAGAGCAACAAGTCTTTCAAGCGCCCATACACAAGTATGTGCTCGGAATAATAAGTCTGTGACCTGCCTAGAGTCATATGCAGCGATCGGTCCTTAACCGACCAGACAGGGAAAAACGGTGTAACCAAGCTATGACCCGCATCCGCGGCGACACAACTTCTTACACCCACCAATACCCAAACCATATCTCTGTCCGGTCACCATTTTCCTTTCCACCATTTATATTTTCCAAGTGATAATAGTCAAATGATATATTTTCTATCTCTCACGAGTGACAGGCAATCACTCGACTTCTACCGGAGTCCTATAGCATAGCATTCTACACGATCCTATCATACTAGTAAGACTCATAGGGTACAGATATATATATGCAAGTGGGTTTCATTCAACTCCTTAAAACTTAATGCACAAATATAATTTAAACTACAGAAAAGTAGGGGTTATGCACTGGGGCTTGCCTGGGTAAAATATAATAAGAAGTTAGCTTTCCATCACGGCGACATAATCTCCAAAAGCACCATTTCTCCAGCAACTCCCGATGACTCCGTGATCCATCGACGTCCCTATCATGATATGCAATGTAATGAAATGCAAGGGTATGATCAACTGACTACAATCGTGACTCGTATAAATACGCTCTACATCTCTTAAGTGAACGAGCTAGTTCCAACGACCACAGTACTTAGGCTACATATCCATGTTGTCGCATAAGACGTTATTTCTCAACAATTCTTTTAGTTACATAAACCAAGGTTGTTTCTTTATTCTATTCTATCAATTTAATCTTTATTCGTAATCGGATATCATTATCTATTTAGCAACTAATTATTCCGGAGCTATAAAAATTACAGTGAGCAGCTAATAATATTAGTAGTTTACTGTCAAATTTTTAGAGTCAACGCTATCACCGATTTATCCCGGAAATTCCTACAATTTCTCATTTTAACAATATTAAGCATGTTAAAATAATTAGAGAAATCCTAAAAACACACCGAGCCTATGCGAACAAAATACACTATTAGATAGACCATGATTTTATAAACTCAACAAAACTAGTTTGGTATTTTTATGATGTTCCTGTGATTTTCTACGAATTTTACAAGGTTACTTCAGCTTTAAATTAGAAAACACCTTAAACATGAAAAAAAGGATCGGCGGCCACTATCGGCCCAGCAGAGTAGCGCGGCCCACCGACCAAGCGTGGGCCAAGCGCAGGCAGCGACCCACAGGCGCGCACGGCAGGCCGGCCCAGCGACCAGGCGCGGCCTAGCCAGGACATGCGGCGCGTGCGGCCCACCGAGGAGGCCGGCGGCCCGAACAGACAGCGAGCAGGCAGCGGCCCACATGTGGACGGGCGCGGCCCATGCGGCTAGGGCCAGATGGCGGCGGCGTTTTTGTGAAACGACCCCTACGCCTCTCCCTATTCAGCCCTAGATCCATAGTACTATTTATATGAGTCGCGTATTTCACCGTAAGGACCTTGTATAAAATTTTCCCTTGGATTCGTACCCTTTTCTACCTTCTCTTCTTCATCGAGGAGCAGAGGAGATAACGGCGGCTCCTGCGCGGCGAACCGGAAAGTGGGCTTGGCCATGGCGCCGCAGCACGGCACCAGCAACGCCGGCATGAAGTCGGTGAGGGAAGGCGCGGGCAACAAGGTGCTGCGGGCACCCGAGGAGGAGGGCACGGCACAGCACACGGGTCCAGGCGCACGGCATGGGCACGGTCATGGCATGCAGCGGCATGCAGAGGAGGCGTGGGGCTACGGTGGTACGGGAGGGCTCCATGGCTCCGAGCGGCCTGGCGCGGCCATGGCTGGGCGGTGGAAACGGCCATAGCGCTGCGGGGCAGCGGCATGTCGCTCACCGGTAGGGCTCTACAGCACGGCATGGCAATGCTTGGCTCGGTGAGGTGGAGCTACGCGCGTGGGGAGGCAGGGCGTTAGCGAGCGTGGCCCAGCGGGTGCCGCGGTGGAGCGGCCGTACCAGAGCGCCGTGGAGCTCTGGTGGAGAGGCGCGGGTGGAGGCAAGGTACTGCTGCCCGGCATGCCAAGGAGCAGCAGACCCACGCGGAGCCAAGGCGGGCACAGTGGTCGTGCGGGCGCGTACGGCGGTGGCGATGCATCACTGGCAGGGCATCGGCGGTGAGTCGTCGTGGAGCAACCGCGTGCAGAGGAGGTGGTGTGGACTGCGGAAGAGGAGGGCGATGAGGAGGTGCACGGAGGAGTAGCGCTCACGGCTCGGTCCAGTGTGGCGTGGCGGCGCTTGCTGCGGGGAGAAGACCAGCGTAGGCCGAGGCTCGCTCGCGGGGAAGGCGTGGACCAGCGCGGAGCTCGAGCGCACGCGGGCTGGAAGAAGAAGAATGGCGTCGCTGTGCATAGAGGAGAGGAGGCGAGGCAGAGTCGGGCATGCATACACGAAGGGAAAAGGGAAACAATAGACTGCGTGACCGCCGCGGCAGTACTCCAGGGCTCGGGCGCGCTCACAAGGAGGAAAAGGATGGCGCTGGCGCAGAGCGAGAGCAGCAGCAGAGACACGGAGGTGACCCCTGTCGCTGTGACCCGTCCTGGCCTTGTCTTGGCGCGGAGTGAACGACAGTGACAACGTGCAAGCGCAGAGACATCAGTGGACTGGCAGAGGTAAGGACAGTGGGGTAAAAAGAACTGCACCGCTGCAGGATTGCTGTACTTCCATAAAAAATGGACAAGACCACTTGCTGTCAAGCACGAGAAAACATGCAGCACGGACAGCAGCAGTAGTAGCAGCTCGGTAGATGCAGACTGTATATATATATATATATATATATATATATATATATATATATATGAGTTCTGCATGGACTTGTCTGGATCTGCATTTGACGTGTTTAATTATGATGACCGGTGTGGTTTTCACGGAGTTCTATTGACACATGTTAAGTTTAGCCTCGTCATGAGCCAGGCGACGCTGCCAGAAGTCACAGAAGATGATGTGATCCCCTGTTTTAAATTGAGTATATATATAACTCGTTCTATTTATTAATGGCTTTTATTCTACTTATAAAAGTTGCTCGTCATGCCGCATCTTAAAGAACAAATCGTTCGATAGCATCGGACAGTCCTGAATATTCCTACGTACGGCGTAATTTAACTTGAGCGTGTATTTGAGTCCACGAAACTAAGTCATACAGGATTCACTTATCGCCTCGAGTACGTTTTAATTTAAAACCCGAGAAAACTCGATTCGAAAATTTTTCTTAGGCCTAAATTACAGTGCTAAACGAGATCGTAACACCTGAGGTGTTACAACCAACCCCCCTTAAAAAGAATCTCAGATTCAAACTAGAACCAGGAAAGGGGAAACACGATTACCTTCCATAGATCAGGGATTACACAAAAGATTACATGAATTCGAATTCTAAACCACACGGGGGTATAGGGATACATGGTTAGGAGCAACTTGATACAACCGAGATCTAATCCAGAAGTCAAGATAGACGAGGACAATGGAGAAACAACAAGATAATGATTATCCAAAACATGGCGTAGCACCAACAGATCCAGAAATAGTCGACTGAGAAGTAAAACATTACGAACCCTAAGACCAAACTAACCAAGAGATCTTGAACTTCTTCGACAAACCGGATCCTTCCTTCTTCTCAGATCACACTATCACCTTAGACTGCTGAACCTAGCTTCACAACGTCGACTGGATTTCGTAGCTCTGCTGTGAATGTGAGAGGAATGGGGATGAAGAAGAAGAGCAAGGACCAAGGGTATTTTATAGAGGTGAACGGAGAGGGGAAGCAACACACCAGAGGTGGAGGCGGAGTGAATGGGATACACAGAGGGTTCATGCTATGGGGATAAGATTGAAAACATGGTGCGCTTTCTGTGCGAGCAGCGGAGGGGGAAATAAAGGAGAAGAGAGGGGGGGTCTGATACGAGGGACGAGGCGTGCGAGTCGAGAGCCGACTGGATGCTGGGAAAAAGGAGAAGCGCACAGTGCATAAAAGACAGCGAGCACTGCACAATGCCGTGGCCACGCGAAAACGGGATGCTATAGATCCTGACACAGGCGGCATTTGCAGGGCACGCAGCGAAATGACCCAGCATGTGTAGCACAGTCAACTAAGCACAGGGCTTAGGACAAGACGTCCACTCTGACTTTTGCAATTACTCCCGACTATCCACTGCTAACCTTCCTTGACCACATCCGTCTTTTCTGCAAACCAGATCATGTCATACTTTCTTTCTCCAAACCACCTCTTGTGTGTACCTTGAGAGAACACTTCTGCATCACCCATTATGGATTTCCCATTTGAACACCTGAACATTTCCAAGGAGAAAATTTATAGCAAAAGTGGTATGGCAGTGTAACTCGGTAAAGGTACTTGGCCAAAAACCTCGATACCAGCGCGTGCCGAGCAGTGTCACATGTGGCAGCTGTTCCACAGGGAGCCCTCGGTTTTGTCGTGGCACCATAAGCTTTTAACCAGGCAACTATTACCAACTTACACACCATGAAGGCGGTGGGGTCATAGACCATAGAGTAAGAGGGTATCGCAAGGGAAAAATTCAACAACAAAGGTTTCCCTCCACAACAAGGGACAAGGAATTCAAATCCAACGACAGATTTGTTTTTAAAAAGATTCAAGTGTTCTGTTGGGATATCCACAATTAGCCGATACAGTGTCCTTTATTATCCAATCATGGCTGATCTGCTGGTATCTAAGTGGCAACTTCTCTTGTAACTCACTTAACATCGCCCTTGAAAACTTGGAGCATGTCTAACGAGACTTTAAAGTAAATGAACGCAATAAACACAGCGAAATAATTAAAATGCATGTTCCAATGATCTTATACGGGTACAACATACAGACACTCAGGCTCCCTTTCACGACATAGCATTTACCTACGGTCGAGCGATCTCAACACTATGGATGACAACAACAGCAAGAGTACAATACCAGAGGATAGTGATGAAAAACACTACTACTACGGTTACAACATCCTAAGGCAACTAATCTACATCCTTGCGTGGCAATGGCTGAGTGAGAGGAACCAAGGGCTCTTCGTCTGACACTTCCGAGGGTGGAGGTGCTGGCGGTGCTGCAACACCGGTTCTTCTTCTCTCGGGCAGGTGGATAGGGATCCCTTCCAAGATCGGGGCATCCTGCCTTTCAGCAGCCAGCGTCCTCCGCTCGGCCCTGGTGACAAGATAGGCCACCCATAGCTGATGAACATGCTAGTCTTTGACCCCCTTTAGAGCTTCCTCCATGGCAGCCTCTCGACTCTCAACAGCTGCAGCGCTGGCATGCGCTTCGCCGAGCTGCACCTGAAGCATCTGGTTGAAGATCTCGGTTTCCTCGGCGTGCCGAAGGCAGGCCCTAGCTCCAAGGCTTGACGGTCATACTGCTCATCTAGAGTGAGCAAGTACATGGTCAAGTGCACCATGGTGGGACTGTCCTCTTGCACATCTCGTCCTTGCAAAGCCTCCATGTGGTCCCTCCATGACCTCTGATTCTTGTCCAAAAGAGGAAAGAACCGCATGGGGGTACGAGCAATGGGTTCCTCATAGATCTGGCAGAGGTACCACAAGGCTTTGTAGGCCACAACCTGGTAGGTGTCGACGAAGCGAAACCCAGTTGCGGTCACACTCTAGGCTTTAGTGATGTCGGGAAACTCCTCACTCTTCCCGATGTAGACGGTAACCTCACACCGCTCGGTGCCATGCTCCTCATACTCATGACTCTCATACTCGGGGCGATCATTGACTCCGAGCTTTTGCAGGGTGGCATGCAGGATTTTGGGAAAACCCTCAATATTCAGGCAGTAGGTACTAACCCAGGCTCTTGCCATCTTTGGCGGTGGTTGCAAGGAAGGCTGAGTGAAAAGCTGGCTCAAAGGAAAAGCCAAGCGAGCTAAAGTGTGTTGAGTGGTGGTACCAATGGCTAAGTCAGGCTCTACTTATAAAGGCGAAGCGTTCAGTGGTCCTGGCGCGGTTCACCAGGGTTCCCGCACGAGATCACTATGGCGGATCGACCAAATTCCATGAGTTCAAGGCGAGCGATGTGCGATGCCATTACTGACTAGTATGACTGCAGGGGAAGGGTCCAACAAGAGCGTAGAAAGGGGTACAGAGAGACATGGGTCACGACCGGCGCAAACCACGGGCAAACATGAAACACAAAGCCATAGTGCAGACCTAACTCTAGAACAGGAACGAGTCATTCGTGCACAATACGACGCGCGTGACACCTATGGATGGCGTATCTACCAGCAATACGAGTGCTACAATGCACAAACGGGATATGCATGAATGCACGTCCTATACGTTCTTGCACTGTTGCCAACATATAGGGCAACCGTTCTTAGATTTTTGGCACATCGTTCTCTCCCTGTAACTAGTCGATACTATCGAACTATGCTCGAGTTAGTGTACCTGCAGAAACTTGATTAATCCTATCTAAGTTAGCAGAGTGCCATCTATCCTAGATACATAACCATAGTAATAGGGCTACTTATATAACATCACATGTAAACGTCCTAACTTTTTGCAAAAACAGGATGTCAAATTTTAGTTTAGAAAAGGTTTTCGAAGCCTTATTTCCTTATTTGCGCTCTGATATCACCTGTGGCAGAACCGCCTAATTTAATGCCTCACAGGAGTGCTCGTCTTCCATTAGACACTAAGCACCTAAGGGAGAACACTAAATTACTCGATTCCGTCGGGCACACCCCAGGGGAGAACCCAAAAATCCATATTTTTCCCTCAGGATCACAAATGAGAGAATAAAGCTTACATCATTCTTAACCAGTTCTTACATCACTTTACATGTACACCAGAGTATAACATTTATTATTATAATAGCGGAATGTAATCATATTATCAGAGTTATAAACAATTTAATTAAACAGCGGAATATAAGCATGTGATAGAGTTACAGCAGAAATAAATATCTAAACATGGCATGAGGGAGTATTGAAATATAAACTACGACAACAGATTAGGAAACTTTCATTTATAAAAGCATTTAGTGAGAGTTATAAATAGCAACTACGATCGCAGCGTAAAGGAAATCTCCTCTGAGCCCACCAGAAGGAATCCACACACAAAGGTCAGCTCAAGCGTCCACCTATCACCTGTAATAGGGGGAATAAAACCCTGAGTACTCAATTGTACTCAGCAAGACTTACCCGACAAGAGAAAAGAAAAGACTCCAAGGGTATGCAAGGCTATCTGGCTTGTGGATTGCATTTGCAGGAAGCATTACTAAGTGTGCGTCCTTATTTTGTATTTTTAAGAATAGCCGTATTGGTTCACTAACTAACCATTCTATGTAAGCACCTGTGCTACTTTCAAGCAGGTGGTAAGCAATCAGATTTCTTTTGTCCATCTTCCATCTTTCAGTTCTTACTACGTTGCTAAACCGCAGACAAGCCGTACCGGATAGCCCGGCGATTCACGAATCAATGCCCCCAGCTGGGTACCCCGAAAACACACGCCCCGCTTGTACCCCAGGCATAAGCAGGACCAACCCATCACTCTCCTGTCCCGGGTGTCTAGGTCCCCGTCCAAAGTAGGACTCTAAGCCCCCACCCCTGAGTCCCAGACTCAGCGCGGTGCGAGGACCTCCTCCACCAAAATAAACCCTAACAGTCGGTCCGGAAAGAGCCGGATCCGCGGCAAGAGAGCAACAAGTCTTTCAAGCGCCCATACACAAGTATGTGCTTGGAATAATAAGTCTGTGACCTGCCTAGAGTCATATGCAGCGATCGGTCCTTAACCGACCAGACAGGGAAAAACGGTGTAACCAAGCTATGACCCGCATCCGTGGCGACACAACTTCTTACACCCACCAATACCCAAATCATATCTCTGTCCGGTCACCATTTTCCTTTCCACCATTTATATTTTCCAAGTGATAATAGTCAAATGATATATTTTCTATCTCTCACGAGTGACAGGCAATCACTCGACTTCTACCGGAGTCCTATAGCATAGCATTCTACACGATCCTATCATACTAGTAAGACTCATAGGGTACAGATATATATGCAAGTGGGTTTCATTCAACTCCTTAAAACTTAATGCACAAATATAATTTAAACTACAGAAAAGTAGGGGTTATGCACTGGGGCTTGCCTGGGTAAAATATAATAAGAAGTTAGCTTTCCATCACGGCGACATAATCTCCAAAAGCACCATTTATCCAGCAACTCCCGATGACTCCGTGATCCATCGACGTCCCTATCATGATATGCAATGTAATGAAATGCAAGGGTATGATCAACTGACTACAATCGTGACTCGTATAAATACGCTCTACATCTCTCAAGTGAACGAGCTAGTTCCAACGACCACAGTACTTAGGCTACATATCCATGTTGTCGCGTAAGACGTTATTTCTCAACAATTCTTTTAGTTACATAAACCAAGGTTGTTTCTTTATTCTATTCTATCAATTTAATCTTTATTCGTAATCGGATATCATTATCTATTTAGCAACTAATTATTCCGGAGCTACAAAAATTACAGTGAGCAGCTAATAAAATTAGTAGTTTACTGTCAAATTTTTAGAGTCAACGCTATCACCGATTTATCCCGGAAATTCCTACAATTTCTCATTTTAACAATATTAAGCATGTTAAAATAATTAGAGAAATCCTAAAAACACACCGAGCCTATGCGAACAAAATACACTATTAGATAGACCATGATTTTATAAACTCAACAAAACTAGTTTGGCATTTTTATGATGTTCCTGTGATTTTCTATGAATTTTACAAGGTTACTTCAGCTTTAAATTAGAAAACACCTTAAACATGAAAAAAGGATCGGCGGCCACTATCGGCCCAGCAGAGTAGCGTGGCCCACCGACCAAGCGTGGGCCAAGCGCAGGCAGTGACCCACAGGCGCGCACAGCAGGCCGGCCTAGCAACCAGGCGCGGCCCAGCCAGGACATGCGGCGCGTGCGGCCCACCGAGGAGGCCGGCGGCCCGAACAGACAGCGAGCAGGCAGCGGCCCACATGTGGACGGGCGCGGCCCACGCGGCCAGGTCCAGATGGCGGCGGCGTTTTTGTGAAACGACCCCTACGCCTCTCCCTATTTAGCCCTAGATCCATAGTACTATTTATATGAGTTGCGTATTTCACCGTAAGGACCTTGTATAAAATTTTCCCTTGGATTCGTACCCTTTTCTACCTTCTCTTCTTCACCGAGGAGCAAAGGAGATAACGGCGGCTCCTGCGCGGCGAACCAAAAAGCGGGCTTGGCCATGGCGCTACGGCACGGCACCGGCAACGCTGGCATGAAGTCGGTGAGGGAAGGCGTGGGTGACAAGGTGCTGCGGGCACTCGAGGAGGAGGGCGCAGCACACGGGTCCAGGCGCGCGGCATGGGCACGGTCATGGTGTGCAGCGGCATGTAGAGGAGGCGTGGGGCTATGGTGGTGCGGGAGGGCTCCATTGCTCCGAGCGGCCTGGCGCGGCCATGGTCGGGCAGTGGAAATGGCCATAGCGCTGCGGGGCAGCGGCAGGTCGCTCACCGGTCGGGCTTTGCAGCACGGCATGGCGACGCTTGGCTCGGCGAGGTGGAGCTACACGCGTGGGGAGGCAGGGCATTAGCGAGCATGGCCCAACGGGTGCCGCGGTGGAGCGACCGTACCAGAGTGGCGTGGAGCTCTGGTGGAGAGGCGCGGGTGGAGGCAAGGTACTGCTGCCCGGCGTGCTAAGGAGCAGCAGACCCACGCGGAGCCAAGGCGGGCACGGTGGTCGTGCGGGCGCGTACGGCGGTGGCGATGCGTCACTGGCATGGCGTCGGTGGCGAGTCGCCGTGGAGCAACCACGTGCGGAGGAGGTGGCGTGGACTGCGGAAGAGGAGGGCGATGTAGAGGTGCGTGGAGGAGTAGCGCTCATGGCTCGGCCCAGTGTGGCGTGGCGGCGCGTGCTGCGGGGAGCAGACCAGCGCAGGCCGGGGCTCGCTCGCGGGGAAGGCGTGGACCAGCGCGGAGCTCAAGCGCGCGCAGGCTGGAAGAAGAATGGCGCTGCTATGCATAGAGGAGAGGAGGCGAGGCAGAGCCGGGCACGCATACACAAAGGGAAAAGGGAAACAACAGACTGTGTGACTGCCGCGGCAGTACTCCAGGGCTCGGGCGTGCTCACAAGGAGGAAAAGGATGGCGCTGGCGCAGAGCGAGAGCAGCAGCAGAGACACGGAGGTGACCCCTGTCGCTGTGACCCGTCCTAGCCTTGTCTTGGTGTGGAGTGAACGACAGTGACAACGTGCAGGCGCAGAGACATCAGTGGACTGGCAGAGGCAAGGACAGTGGGGTAAAAGGAACTGCACCGCTGCAGGATTGCTGTGCTTCAATAAAAAAATGGACAAGACCACTCGCTGTCAAGCACGAAAAAACATGCAGCACGGACAGCAGCAGTAGTAGCAGCTCGGTAGATGCAGACTATATATATATATATATATATATATATATATATATATATATATATATATATATATATATATATATATATATATATATATATATATATATATATATATATATATATCTATATATATATATATATATATATATATATATATATATATATATATGAGTTCTGCATGGACTTGTGTGGATCTGCATTTGACGTGTTTAAATATGATGGCTGGTGTGGTTTTCACGGAGTTCTATTGACACATGTTAAGTTTAGCCTCGTCATGAGCCAGGCGACGCTGCCAGAAGTCACAGAAGATGATGTGATCCCCCATTTTAAATTGAGTATATATATATAACTCGTTCTATTTATTAATGACTTTTATTCTACTTATAAAAGTTGCTCGTCATGCCGCATCTTAAAGAACAAATCGTTCGATAGCATCGGACAGTCCTGAATATTTCTACGTACGGCGTAATTTAACTTGAGCGTGTATTTGAGTCCACCAAACTAAGTCATACAGGATTCACTTATCGCCTCGAGTACGTTTTAATTTAAAACCCGAGAAAACTCGATTCGAAAATTTTTCTTAGGCCTAAATTGCAGTGCTAAACGAGATCGTAACACCAGAGGTGTTACAAGCAGCTCCCTATCTTCAGGATGCCGGAGATCAAAGTAATTAGATTCTACAAAGAATTGGGCATTAGAAGAAACAATGCAATATTATTATTATAATATAATCTGTAAATAAAAAGGCAAACCGTAAGGCAGATGTACAATAAACGCTATGTTCAGTTCATATTCAGATCAGAGAAAAATCAAAAAATATTTACCAAGCATGGTTGCTTCAGACATATATTAGTGGAGAAAACTGAACTTGAACCACAACTTACCTTTGAGAGTCAATGCCAATATATTTCGATGGTTGGCTTTAGGACATTAGTAGTTTAAGCAGTACTGGAGCACTACTGTCAAGAATATCGCAAATGTCGGCGAAGTCATCATCGTGCCATCCAAACCAAGCATTCATCCTAGCATATTCACATGTGGCCGTTACTGATCTACCAGCAAGCAGCAAAATTTATTGAGCACAAGAACTTATTCTACATTTGATTATTTTTTTCATAGTTGCTTTGGCAGCTGGTTGTGCTAAGCATCAAGCATCACTGTATGAATGACAACCATTGATTCATCATGTAAAATTGCAATAATTCTGGGCAACCCAAGGAAAAAAAACCATCTTTGTTAACAGATGGTCTCCGATAGCCTGATTCCACCTTTTCAGATTTGCTCATTCTAAAAACAAAACATCTCTAAAAAAATTTTAACCGAAAATTCTCTAGATGTTAGTTTTAATTATTTTGTTTTTCAGATGAAATATGGCAAAACAATATGCAGTATTCATAGTTTTCGAATTAGTTAAAACCAACTCGGATTTAGGGAGGCAATCAAAGAGATGGTCTAGAATTGAGTGCCTTACATCCTTTTTAATCTTCAGAACAATCCAAACTAAGGGGTTATTGAAATGACAGTCACCTCGCTGCCTAAAGTTAAAAAACAACATTTACACATAAATAGTGATGGTGACAAAAATTAATTCATCCGTTCCAACAATAATAACCTAAAAAATATTCCAGCAATATATCGACATGGTAACTAATCTATCTGAGCAAATTAAATCTTGACAACCAAACATTTGGCTTTGACGCCAAAGAATTTTCAACCAACAGCTCAAATACTTTATAAATTGAAAGATACTAACATACAACTGAATTTACGTGTAAGACCATACTTTATAGACAAGCGAATGTAGTTGAAACGTCCTACCTACCAGAGGAAAACAAGGATCTGTGCATTAGAATCCTGTAGTATATTTGCTAATCCATTTCTGAAAAAAGCTCACTGTTAATAGAAACTCTACACTGAATAGCGACAAGCAGGACACAACTGATAGACCAATCTAACAAATTTTGCTGTTCTGACAAAAGCTCACTGGAAAAGAAATCTACATGGCCAAAAGATTTCGAGACGAACCTGAAAACAAACATTGCATTTGCTACACAAACATTGCTTGCTCCTGCTAAGAAAAAAAATAAAAACAAATCATTGTTACTAACCCTTAACAACAAAATTGGTTTTACACTGTATCCCATGTTAGTGCTGATTTTTTTTGACTCATTGTAATGAGAATATGATAGTAATGTCATAGCCCAGTGTTCGAAGTGTTCTTGTAGGGGCTCTAGTGCAAGGGACACCTGAGAAAATGACACTCAAGGTTTGTTAATGATTTATTTCTGATGACACTCATGGTGACTCTGCTATGAAATTCAATCCTTCGACGGTGGCAACTATTCAATTACTGGTCTTTATAGAGATTGTAGGCAAAAATTAAAAAGAAGATATCCGAACAAAATGAAGTGCTCAAACGTGGACCCAGAAGCCTTACCAACCAGCAAGGAAATCTAAAAGCCCTAGATGATTTTCAATATACTACATGCAACAATATGTTTCATTAGCCTTCTGCCTAAGCAAAATGCACCAGTAGTGAACCAGATCTTTCCTTACCTATAACCACAGAGGTAATAATCAGGCCTACACCCGATAAAAAAACAGTTAAACACATCGTTAAATTTTAAAAAGGTCATGAAGAAGATTAAAGGAGAGCTAACGTACTCCACAACCCAAGAAAGGCAGATTCTAGACGATCTGCTCTTGATTTGGTTCTACTTCTCCATCACTAAAGATCAATACTCTCAACAAAGAGATATTTTTCTCGACCTCGCTCTTCCAGAGCCTAATAAGAAGGTGAATACCAATCAGGCTGCAAGTAGTATTATAGTAAATCACTTCGCTTTGAGGAGCATAGAACAAGGATAATAATCAATGGCATGCTGACATCACGGTAGAGGTAATATAAACAAACATACTATTGCACTTGACTCCTTGTAAATTCCAATGTTGTTCATGTCAACAAAAAAAAACATGCAGTCCAACAAGAAATAATATGATGAACTGGTTTCCTTAATATATACCTATTGTTGTTTTCTTCAGCATAAGAGAGGACATCTAGAAGGCTGAAAGAAATAGAAATATGGACATGTGTCATAGAGAAAACAGTAGCAAATGCAATTGCTCCTGCTTGCAGAAATTGAATTTCCCCTGCCTAAGTTTTTGTTCATGTCCACTTGTCTAATCTTTGTAATGCGAAATTAAGGGGGATTTTAGCAAACACTCCCATCCAGTACTACATAAGCTTCCCTCCCCTCTAAGATATCATATGCAACCATATGTGGTTCACAATTGAAAGGTACCTTAATTCTACTGGATTTCGGTAGATATAGCCAAATCACGCCAAGTATTGCATTTAAGTTTGCAATCACGTGCACACTCTAGAAATTCAAAGAGATACATATGCTATGTAATAAGGAGCACATCATGTATTTCATCCAAATGATAACTCATGACTCAGAACAACTTCTCACCTGGCTAGTGTGCGCACAGACAGGCAGGTTTCGAACGGACCATGCTGATCGTCATGGAAGTGCGGGTGCTACAGTTACTAGAACCGTGTGGCAGGCTGAAATAGCGGGGCTAGGGTGAGGGGTTCTAAGGACACCTCCTATGTGGCACCAGCACCACGAGCTAGAGGAACCGCTCCTTCCTGCAATGGAAAAAACAACAAACACCAATTATACATGCTGAGTAGATCATATGTTATTTAATACCAACATAATTGTTAGGTACTTGCATCGTGTTTGAGAGAGGATGAAGACAATCAGAGATGGTCCCTTGAGCACGTGCACAAGATTCTTTATTTGCTATTCTATAAGATAAGCAATATAAAAATGGCATGTGTTAGGCATTTCATCAAATGCAAAGAAGACATAGGACCTTGAGTCATGGATGAACAAATAATTAAACAATTTATATATTCACAAATCGTAATGTGTAGAAAATATGGTCTGTTTCTGTGGACGAATAATTAAACTGTAGAGACTATTGAGATGCCAGAACTATTTCAGGAGTCACTACATAGTTTAGCTGGAGGTATGGGTACAAATCATTATGTCAATCACGACGAGACAAAATTACTAGCAATTTTGCTATTATAAACTGAGCAAAAGGTGCATAGCAACAGTACCTGCTTGCCTCTACTAGTAGATTTACCAAACTATCCAATTGCTTCTGTTGGATTCGCAAGGTAGTTCATCCCTAAACCCTCTGTAAGGAAAATGGACCCTTGGCCCATTTGCTTTGGATTTTGGTGTTTGATGACCAACACAACCAAATTGGACTAATGAATTTGTAAGTGATTGTTTTGTAGTTCAATAGGATGCAAGACGTGACTTGGACAAAGGTGACATGATGATCTGATGATCAACACCTCAAGCAAGACCTTAGAAGCACAAGAGAAGACCCAAGATATCAAGTAAAGTCCAAGCATGAAGATAGGAACCAAGCCGTACTCAAGATCATGAAGAAACGAGCTCACAGAGGTGACCGGACGCTGGACCGAACGCTGGAGGAAAGTGACCAGATGCTCTGATCAAGAGGCTCAGCAATAGGCGTGACCAGATGCTGGACCGGACGCTGGTGGTAGATCGACCGGACGTAGGACAACAGAGTCCGATCGAGTACAGAGAGGTTTCAGAGCGGCAAAAATGCGACCGGACGCTGGCAACGTCCGATCAGTAGTTCACGGCTCCAACGGTCAGGACGACCGGACATGTCCGGTCAGGACGTGATCAGCGTCCGGTTAGTAGCAAAAAAGCGAGATTTTGTCCCCAACGGCTATTTTCTCAGTGGGGCTTATAAATACAACCCCCAACCGGCCAAATGAGGCGGGTGGAGCTGAGGAAACATACCAAGAGTGTTGATACACCATTTTAGTGTTCTCCACTTGCATAGAGCTTAGTGATTCATTAGGTGATTAGCATAGGTGCTTTGTGAAGTGCTTAGGTTGATTAGACCACTGCTCATGCGCTTGCTCTAGGTTTAGGTCTAGTGTTTAGTGAGGTTTGCATACCTCTTACCACTCGGTGCTTGCGCGCACCATTTTTGTACATCGGAGGTGCTTAAAGTCTTGCAAGATCACATCAACCGCGTTTGTGGTGTGGCCGCCACCGTGTACCGGAGGGAACAAGGCCCACGGTGTTTCGGCCAAAAGCTTGATAGTGAAGATGGCAGGGAGCATCCGGGAGAGGCTTGCCGAAAGGCACGTCAGAGACCCACTTGCGTGTGGGGAAGGCTCGAGGCTATCCACGGAGTTACCCGACTGGGAGCTCGGCCCTTGCGAGGGATTCCTTGCGAGGGGCTCCAACGAGGACTAGGGGGAAGCTTGCGCGCTTCTTGATACCTCGGTAAAAATACCGGAGTCATCAATGGGAGTTTGCATATCTCTATCTTGCTCTTTAAGCTTCTGCATTTACATTGTTTACATGACACCTTTTGTGGTAGAGATAGCAACACACTAGCAAAACCGTAGTTGCATATCTAGATAGTTTATCTATTGCATAGGTTTTTGCTAGGATTAGAAAAAGAGGCCATAGTTTAGATTTAAAATTTTAAGTTGCCTAATTCACCCCCCGTATCGGAGATGGTTGGCTCAATTTGGACCTTTGGCTTAACCGCTATTGAGCCGACGCTATTTAGAGTGGTTGAGATGGATACCTCTAGGCCTCCGCACTTTGACGGCACTAACTTCCCTTATTATAAGGCTAGAATGGCTTGCCACCTTGAGGCGGTTGATTTGGGTGTATGGAGAGTCACTCGTGATGGGATGAAACCCATCAAGAATCCCAAAAAACCCGCAAAGAGTGATGAAAAAGAAATGCATTTCAATGCTAGAGCTAAGAATTGCTTGTTTGAATCATTTAGCATGGATGTGTTTAACGAAGTATTTACTTTAAATACGACACATGAAATTTGGTTAAAACTCCAAGAGCTCCATGATGGCACAAGTAATGTCCATGAGCAAAAATATTGTCTAGCTAAACAAAATTATGATTCCTTTACAATGAATGATGATGAGCTTGTTCGTAATATGTATTCTCGTTTGAATCTAATTATCAATGAGCTCCATTCAATAGGATTAATAAAGCTAGATGATGTGGACATCATGAGGAAGATCATCTCTGTGCTACCATAAAAGAAATATGCAAGCATCATCACCATCCTTCACAACATAGAGGACTTGAGCACCATGACCCCAAGCATAGTTATTGGCAAGTTAGTGGCATTTGAAATGTCACATAAGATGGGTCAAGAAGAAGCTTCTTCATCAAGCAAAGGTAAAGCTCTCGCATGTAGCGAGAAAAAGAAGATGAAGGGGAAGCAAGTTGAGACAAGCTCAAGCTCAAGCTCCTCAAGTGAAGATGAAGAAGAAGATGAGGACGATGATGATGATGATGATGATTCAAGTGATGATGTTCAATCTTCCTCCTCCACCTCCGACCTTGATGAAGAATCAATCAAAATAATCAACAAGGTGGAGAAGATAATTCAAAGGCTCAATGTCAAGGGTGTGCCCATCCAAATTCAAGATCTCATTTTCACCAATCAAAGAAATGAGCAAAGAAAGAGAGGATGCTATGGATGCGGCGAGTTGGGGCACTTTGTGGAAGTTTGTCCAAATAAGCCCACACCCAAGACAAAGAAGAAGGCATGCAAGAACCAAGCCCTCACCTCAATAAGATCATGGGATGATTCTTCAAGTGAAGAAGAACACCATCACAAGAGGTGAGGCCACAAGCACTCATCATCAAGCTCTTCACGTGTGTGCCTTATGGCACGAGGTAATGAAAGCTCATCCTCTAGTGAGAGTGATAGTGATGATGATTTGCCTTCTTATGATAAAATTGTGCAACAAAATCTTAAATATTCTAAAGTTTGCACAAGTCAACAAAAGAAGCTCAAAAGTTTAAAAGAAAAGCTAGATAGTTCACAAGAAGCATACAAAACTTTGCTTGAACAATATGAGAACTTTGCTAATCTTAATATTGAACTATCTACTAAAATTGAGCAACTTAAGGCTAGTGCAACAACAAATGAATGCACAATCAATGATGAGCAACTTGTAAAGAAAAATGAAAAACTAAAAGAAAAGTTAGCTAGCTCGCAAGATGCTTATAAAAGTTTGCTTGCAAAAATGGAAACCATGTGCAAATATTGTGATGAGCTAACTAATAAAGTTGCTAATCTTGAAGCCGTTAGTACAACCCCCACCAAGGCATCTAAAAAGAAAAATTCTATCTTTAACATGTCTAAAAAGGATGCCTCTACTTCTTGTAATGATTTATGTTTAGACTCACCTTTGTGCAACCAAGTTTGTGTTGAGAAAGTTGTTGTAGATACATGCACACAAGAGGTTGCAAAGGAGAATGAGCAACTCAAGCAAGAAGTAGCTCGGCTCACCAAGGACTTGACTCAAGTGAAAGGCAAGGCGAAGCAAACCCAACTTCATCAAGATAACACCGTTAAGGGAGTGAAGAAGCTTGATGAAGGACAAACCGTGGTTTGCTACGCGTGCCACAAGGAAGGTCACAAGTCCTATGAGTGCAAGGTGAAGAATGGGGGAGGAGCAAAGAAGAAAGAGAAGAAGCAAACAAGCAAGCTCTCCAACACCTACACCAACAAGGTGGACAAGAAGGCCTCCACACCTTATCTCTTGAAGAAGAAGAAAAATGACAAGGTGGTGGCCATCAAGGTGAACAAGCAAGCCAACAATAGGGTCAAACGCTTTTAGGTGCCAAAGGAAATCATCTCTAACATGAAGAGCACCAAGAAGGTTTGGATCCGGAAAGGGAAGTGAAGTCCGATGGACTTCAGGGAATTTGGAGACTTGGTAAAGTATGGATGTATTTCATGGGGTGCATCATGATGGACAAAATCATTGCCAAGTGGGTTAGTGAATACTATGGACCCAAATTCCCCTTCCCATGTTAGGTAACTAGAGTCAATTTACTTCAATTGGTATTTGATTTAAATTTTCCTACAATTGGTATCTTTTAGCATCTAGTTACTATTCATGCCTAGGTTTGCATTTGCATGCTTATATCTTTTGTCATGCATACACTAGGTATTTCATATGGTAGGCGTGCTCGGTTTCATTCTTATTCCATGGAGCAATCCTATATGGTTTAAAATTCTTTAGGAGCATGGCACATAGCTTGTCCTTCAATTGTTCATCTAATATGTGCCAAAGTCCAAATTGTAGATAATTTCTTCCGAATATCATCTTCGAAAATGATTCTCACATTCATGAGATGTCATCTTTCAAGTGGTATTTTTTATTCTAAAATCAATGTGCATGTTTCCAACAAGTATTCCATACTTGTGTGCACAAATTTAGGGGGAGGTTACTCTACAAGTTGGATGCTTTGAGACTAACACCTTTTTAAGCTTATCATGTGTGTAGTAGTCTCATTGCAAGGAAAATAGAGTCCCCGGAGTTAAGCGTCATACTTTAAAGATCCACCACTGGCTGCAAGTGGTAGAAATCAAATTGGTTTCTGCATGTGGTATTTCTAAACCAATATTATCATGTTGATTTCACTTTGATATTTATATGCTTTGTCCATGCATTATATAGATTAAATTCCCATAAGCAAAAATTTGCCAATTATGCATATACTTTGTCTTCTATCATATGTATACATATATTTAGGGGGAGCTTTATCTATATAATGTGAGAGTCAAATTTTGTGATATATTCCACTGTACATATAAAGGATCACAAAGTTTGACCCTCCCTTGTGCTACTAATGTCTTCGTTTTTGGTGTTTGATTCCAAAGGGGGAGAATTTAGAGGACCAAAAGCAAGCATTATTTTGTAGTAATGGTCCGAGAAATGGAGGATAATGGATTATGGATTAGCCTAAGTAATGGGAAAACTTGTAGGAAGCAAGGCTTAAATCCATAATACCACATGGGGACATTTGCAAGGGCAAGATAAGTTTCTATATAGTCTTACAAGTAGTATCGTTTAGCATCATATAATCATGCCCCTTGCATTGCATCCTAGCAAGTAGATAGTTTTTAAATTTCAAAATTCTATTATTTGCTTGCTTTGGTCGTGTTGTCATCAATCACCAAAAAGGGGGAGATTGTAAGGAAAATGGACCCTTGACCCATTTACTTTGGATTTTGGTGTTTGATGACCAACACAACCAAATTGGACTAATGAATTTGCAAGTGATTGTTTTGTAGTTCAATAGGATGCAAGACGTGACTTGGACAAAGGCGACGTGATGATCCGATGATCAACACCTCAAGCAAGACCTTAGAAGCACAAGAGAAGACCCAAGATATCAAGCAAAGTCTAAGCATAAAGATAGGAACCAAGCCGTACGCAAGATCGTGAAGAAACAAGCTCACAGAGGTGACCGAACGCTGGACCGGACGCTGGAGGAAAGTGACCGGATGCTCCGATCAAGAGGCTCGGCAATAGGCGTGACCGGACGCTGGCGGCAGATCGACCGAACGTAGGACAACAGAGTTCGGTCGAGTACAGAGAGATTCTAGAGCGGCGAAAATACGACCAGACGCGTCCGGTGGCATGTGACCGGACACGTCTGGTGGCATGTGACCGGACGTTGGCAGCGTCTGTCGATGAAATATGGTCGGCAGTCCACCGAGGGGGGTGCCCGTGGTGGTAGATTATCGGTAGGATGCGTGTGATCTGGAACCAGATGGTGACACAAGGCGTAGAGACAGCGATTTAGACAGGTTCGGGCCATCTGATCGATGTAATACCCTACGTCCTGTGTCTTTGGTGTATTATATTGAGATGTATACAGTATGATCTGTCCCTAAGGGGGACCCTTGTCTCTCCTTATATACTCCAAAGAGACAAGGTTACAAGTAAAGTATCCAATTTGGTACTATTACAATATCTAGTACAACTTATAATCTTGATGTGCACGCCTTGATCTTATGGGCCAGGCCACCTCGGATGGTGCGGCCCATATACCATCTTGTGGTACCCGGGGGTATATCCTCCACAGCTAGTCCCCGAGCGCCATGTATTCTGATGCGACACGCCGTTTCAACCTTCTCCGAACAGTGAGGCTTGAGTTCTTGACATCTCCGACCACCGTTGTCGCCGGAGAAGGAGGTTGTCCAAAGAATGTATGGTGCTCTTAAGAAGAAAGAAAAAGATTTCCGTCCCAGGAAGTGTGCCCACTTGTATTTCTGAAAAGAAATGTAAGTGCGTCTTGAAGCGTAGCATCTTTGATCATCAGAGGCGTAGTGGTCGAAAAACAAGCACATTCACCGCAAGGTGAAGTGTGCCCACTTAGTCCCCAAGCCTGGTAGTAGGTGACTTAGGCACGTGGTGCCAGGGTCTAAAAAGAATTCCCAGTTAAGTTGAGAATCCAACCATCGTACAGGCAATACAAGATGCACCGGCAGGTGCATCGTACCGATGTAGTCCCCGAGCTTGCTGGAAGGCGAGGTATGAGCCTTGTAGCAAGGTCTAAGTGAGAAAAAATATCCCAACTGTATGCGAGTTGCCAGTCACATGTAGTCGAGACGCAAAGTCCCTGAGCCGTGGTCGGAGAGTGGTCGAGGCAGTCCCCGAGCTACGGTCGAGGAGCGAGACGCAAAGTCCTAGAGCCATGGTCGGAGAGTGGTTGGAGCACAGGTCGAGGAGCGAGCGACGAAGTCCCCGAGCCGTGGTCGGAGAGTGGTCGAGGCAGTCCCTGAGCACATGTCGAGGAGTGAGCGACGAAGTCCCCGAGCCATGGTCAGAGAGTGGTCGAGGCAGTCCCCGAGCACAGGTCGAGGAGCGAGCGACGAAGTCCCCGAGCCGTGGTCGGAGAGTGATCAAGGCAGGCAGTCCCCAAGCACATGTCAAGGAGCGAGCGACGAAGTCCCCGAGCCATGGTCGGAGAGTGGTCGAGGCAGTCCCCGAGCACAGGTCGAGGAGCGAGCGACGAAGTCCCCGAGCCATGGTCGGAGAGTGATCGAGGCAGGCAGTCCCCGAGCACAAGTCGAGGAGCGAGCGACAAAGTCCTCGAGCCGTGGTCGGAGAGTGGTCGATGCAGTCCCCGAGCACGGGTCGAGGAGCGAGCAACGAAGTCCCCGAGCCGTGGTCGGAGAGTGGTCGAGGCAGTCCCCGAGCACATGTCGAGGAGCGAGCGGCGAAGTCCTCGAGCGTAGCTCGAGATCCCTGCAATATAAATATATAGAACGGTAGTACATGATGTACAAAGTAATAAATTATGGAGAAATGACGCTCAGCAGTCATTTGTAAATGAGCATGATGTGATAAAGCAGTTGGTGCTTTGTAAACATCAGTATTAATGTGAAGTTTGTGTTTATACTTAATATAAACTGCCCGACCAGTTAGTGTGTAGCTGAGTCTCCAGCCCTAGCTAGCCCGTTAACCATAACGCGGGGCGCGGAACCCGTGCACGTGTAGGAAGAACAAAGCGTCGCTAAGGAGCCGCTGTCGACCACCCATAACGCAGAGGGCAGACGCTCGTGCACGTGTAGGGAGGAGCCGGAGACAGAGCCGTCTCTGGAGGCGTCCGAGCATCAACAGGACTGGTCGAGGATTTGCATTAAGTATAGATGTATGTCATCTTTAAGATGGTATACATGGACAAATATTATTTGAAGAATAATCATGACGAGGACGCTGTGGAGAAACGTCGTAATAAAAATTATATTAAATATAAACATTAGAAGTGTACTTATCTTTCGATAGAAATCTAGTCGATAGCGATAAAGTTGTCCGGTCCTCGAGCTTTCCGACTTGTCGTCACGACGGTGGTCGCGGTTGTCATAGCACCGTTCTTCGCGGCGATCATCATTGCGACGTGGTCTGGTGGTCGATGTGGTCGGAGCTCGGCGGAGCTGCTCGGGACATGGTCGTCGTGGTCGTGGTCGGAGCTTGGCGGAGCCGCTCAGGTCATGGTCGACGTGGTCTGGTGGTCGGAGCTCGGCTGGTCGACGTGGTCTGGTGGTCGGAGCTTGGCGGAGCCACTCAGGACGTGGTCGACGTGGTTCGGAGTAGATGCAGTTTAAAGAGCTCGGCGTAGCTCGCTTGACGGCTCGACATGGCTCGCTGACGGCTCGTGCGGCTCGACGTGGCTCGCTTAGCGGCTCGCTAGTCGGCTCGATATGGCTCGCTGGACGGCTCGGCGATGGCTTGGACGGCTTTGCCTTCGGTTGTTCCACGAGCACGGTATGTGGCCTTGACGTTCCGATCTGTTCTATGCGCCATCTTCTCTGAGCTCCGGCGGCAGGCATGCGCGCATCTTGCTAGCTTTTGGGCACGTTGACAAGTCGTGCCGGCTTTCTGCACGATCGGATTGCTCGCATGATGACGAGTACGCGCGTGTAGCTTGTACGGCTCTTGATAATTAGCTCCCTTTTTGCTCGCTGGCTGAGGATAACGTGGATGCATGTATGACCGTGTAGATGCATGCATCCTCCTCCATGCAAATCCGTCTTTGTTTGCTTATTGATACGTGACTCTGAAAGCTAGCTTGCATGGCCTTGCAGATCGGACGTGGCCTTTGGTTCGATGAGTCTGATCAGTCGGCTCGGCTGTTTCCGGGACGTGGAGGAGCGTGTTGCCGGCTGTCGTCGAGGCTGGTAGTCACCTCTCATAGATGGATCACGGCGACATGTTACGCGACACGTAGATGGATCTTCTGGCTTTTCTGCAAGATTGGTTGATAACACGCCGCCATGATTCGTAGTCTCGGGATGTCGAGCCCGTAGGGCTGAAGGGTGATCTTGAGATCCCATCTGGTTCGCTATAGATCAGCGCGCACAGACCCCTAAAGGGGCCCCCTACCTGGCGCGCCACTGTCGACGAAATATGGTCGGTAGTCCACCGAGGGGGGTGCCCGTGGTGGTAGATTATCGGTAGGATGCGTGTGATCTGGAACCAGATGGTGACACAAGGCGCAGAGACAGCGGTTTAGACAGGTTCGGGCCGTCTGATCGACGTAATACCCTACGTCCTGTGTCTTTGGTGTATTGTATTGAGATGTATACAGTATGATCTGTCCCTGAGGGGGACCCTTGTCTCTCCTTATATACTCCGAAGAGACAAGGTTACAAGTAAAGTATCCAATTTGGTACTATTACAATATCTAGTACAACTTGTAATCTTGATGTGCACGCCTTGATCTTATGGGCCGGGCCACCTCGGATGGTGCGGCCCATGTACCATCTTGTGGTACCCGGGGGTATATCCCCCACAGCGTCCGATCAGTAGTTCACGGCTCCAACGGTCGGGACGACCGGATACGTCCGATCAGGACGTGATCAGCGTCCGGTTAGTAGCAGAAAAGCGGGATTTTGTCCCCAACGGCTACTTTCTCAGTGGGGCTTATAAATACAACCCCCAACCGGCCAAATGAGGTGGGTGGAGCTGAGGAAACATACCAAGGGTGTTGATACACCATTTTAGTGATCTCCACTTGCATAGAGCTTAGTGATTCATTAGGTGATTAGCATAGATGCTTTGCGAAGTGCTTAGGTTGATTAGACCACCGCTCATGCGCTTGCTCTAGGTTTAGGCCTAGTGTTTAGTGAGGTTTGCATACCTCTTACCACTCGGTGCTTACGCGCACCATTGTTGTACATCGGAGGGCTTGAAGTCTTGCGAGATCACACCAACCGCGTTTGTGGTGTGGCCGCCACTGTGTACCGGAGGGAATAAGGCCCGCGGCGTTTCGGCCGGAAGCTTGATAGTGAAGACGGCGGGAACATCCGGGAGAGGCTTGTCGGAAGGCACGTCGGAGACCCACTTGCGCGTGGGGAAGGCTCGAGGCTATCCACGGAGTTACCCGACCGGGAGCTTAGCCCTTGCGAGGAATTTCTTGCGAGGGGCTCCAACGAGGACTAGGGGGAAGCTTGCACGCTTCTCGATACCTCGGTAAAAATACCAGAGTCATCGACGAGAGTTTGCATATCTCTACCTTGCTCTTTAAGCTTCCGCATTTACATTGTTTACATTACTCCTTTTGCGGTAGAGATAGCAACACACTAGTAAAACCGTAGTTGCACATCTAGATAGTTTATCTATTGCATAGGTTTTTGCTAGGATTAGAAAAAGAGGCCATAATTTAGAGTTAGAATTTTAAGTTGCCTAATTCACCCCCCCTTAGGCGTCACGGTCCCCCTTCACCCTCCATCACTACATAGCAAAATCAACAAAACCAAGATCAACAGTAGGGGCGGATCCAGTAAAAGGACACGGTGGACATATGCACACTTGATAACTTTTGTAGAAAATCAAATTTGGTAGACTTGATATTAGATCAGATCTGAGTACACCAAACAACTTAAGTTAGGGTTTGGGTCCTTGGCTTCGCATAGAAGAGAGAGCAGGGAAGGGACGGGCGTACCTGTTGGATGCTCGTCACCGGCGAAGGGTCCGACGAAGACATGGCGAAGGGCCCGACGAAAACCTGGGCACCTAGCGTAGGGCTGTCGCGATGGTCTACGGTCGCCATGAGAGAGAGTGCGCGCGGGCCCTGCGCCCTGGTGGCCGACGGCATGAGGCTTGTATTGCCGTGCCGGAGGCAGGCGGCCTGGCGTCCTTGGCCGGCTCCTTCGCCTGGTGGGCTGGTGCCTCGTCCGTGGGGGAGACATCGAGGAGGAGGAGTCACGCGCGTGCGAGAGGAGGCGTCGAGGGAGTGGGGACATTGCGCTGGGTGGGAGGCGGCGTTGGGGGCGAGGGGGAGGCAAAAAATTTTTTCGCACGGACAAGCAGAGCGACGACGTGAAATTGTCGCACGGGGGAGGGCAGGAAGGTGAGGCGAAGTTTTCAAAACAGTATGTTCTCTGTAGTCTTTTTAGTTGTGAGCTTACTTCCTCAGTAAATAAAAACATATCTCGTCTCTTTTGAAGAAATCAAAGAAGTACGAGTATTTATGATGAACAATAAATATTTTTATGAATCTTTAAAAACTTGAAAATAATGATTATTCAAAAAGCGAGATGTGCATTCGAAAATATGTGAGAAACAACCTCAGCCAACCAGGAGCCGGATTCAATGACTTTATAGAGCAAAGTCACGTTGTAACTTTCCCTTAATCTCCATCCTCCATCTAAGATAATAGTTCGTAGCAAAAATGCCTAGCGGCAGCTCACTCTCATGAGTAAAACTGGCAACCAACATAGTAATATTGCTAAACAGCACAAATAACTTTATACGAAGTTTTTTTGACATTTTGTATATACACAAGTACACAACTTTAGCTTTTTGCAGTCCAATGCAGTACATTTTAGCTCACAGCATGGAATAATCTACTGCATGTAGCCATGGATCTCTCATATTAAAAAAATAATTAGAGTGTAAACTACACTTGTTTGCATACACATAAGTGTGTGCAGATGTCTTCTTGCTATTTTCCTCCTTGCCTCAAATTTAGATTTCAATTTCTTAGTTTTTTTTCTTCCGCAGTCCTCTCAAAATTCATTACCATGTGAGGGTAACGAAAAAAGAGATTTCTGACCGATGATATTACTATTCAAATTAACTTGCACTTTTTTGGGTTTCTATCTTATTTTGAACACATGTGAGGTGATAAACATGATAACTGCAGACTAAATGTGTGGTTCACTCGAAAATTGCTCCGAATTAAATTTTTGCATGTGTCCAGACTATCAAGGCATCAAATGAGACTCGTCCATTTGATATTTGATCCTTATGACTAAGACATGTTTAGTACTCTCTCTATTTTAAAGTATTAGGTGTTTTACTTTTCTAGATTCATAGTTTTTGCTATATATTTAGATATAAACTATGTCTAAATTTATAATAAAAGCAACGTAACTTGAAAAGTCAAAACATTTTATAATTTGAAACGGAGGAAGCAAATAATTTAATTGCCAACAAGGAGGGCTAGATATGCGAATCAGTTCTTGGTCAATAGGCGTTTCAAATGTTTCTAAATCAACTCCTCGCCCACCAAAAAGAGAGAGAGATGCTACATCAATTCAATAAGTAAAGATTGCTGTTATTCCCTTCGTAAGATTTTCAGGTCACATAGCGCTTCCCAATTCCAATGGACGAGCTCATCTATGTTTTCTAATTTTTATCATTAGTAAATAAATTAATAATTATCAGTATGTTATATTATTACTTAGTAATTATAATGACAAGATTAGTTTTGATGTGTTAATATAGTGACTAATATTGTTTTGTGTGCCGATTAGGATAGTACCGGTGCTAATTAACATATTTTATGTTTAATTAGTGATTATCATGACAAGATTAGTGTTTATTCTATTCTGAATTGTAAGTCATTCTAGCTGTTTTTAGGCTCATAGCTTTTCGTATGCATCTAGACATATATCATATCTAGGTACATAGCTAAAGCTATATACATAGAAAAGCTAGAAAGAGTAGTGTATAATTAGTTATCGTTATTTTTAATTAATATAATTAGTCAACTATTCACTTCTCATCCATCCAACAAAAAATAAAAGCTTGTCTTATCTATCTAGCCAAACAGGAAGTATTGATGAGCTCATCCTGAATCTATGGATGGTCAAATCCCATCAAACTTTGACCAAACCAAACTCACAAAATCTCGTCTTGCGCAGCATCAAATGGGGTGATTTATCACTTATCTTTAGTTCTTTACCTTGTCATACTTCACTTCACACTTTACATATACAATGCAAACATGTACACCAAAACAGGTCACTGTGCCTCCCCAAATGAAACTCTTTTGGTTGGCCACGACAAACAAACTGACTATCGGACCAATCATTCAGCATGCTATAACTAAAGATTTACTTATACATTCATACAATCATACAAGATGTATTGATTAATTTGTTCAAAACGACAATTGTTACTGTCTAGCCATAGCAGCCATAATCACAATGATCACGTTCTCTCTTCCCTGCCTAATCTCCACATTGTGACTTGAACGGACGCTCAATGATCTTCGATGGCCTTTCCCCCAGAATAGGAATGGGCATCATGTGCAAGTGTCTGAGACATTTTTCAAGAATCAACAAGTTAATAGTAAAACAAAAATAGCGATCATGAGTTTACAATAATATATATGATAATATGCAATCAATGCTCATTTATGTTGATTTCAATTTCAAACAAAACACAAATAAACCATTAATACTATACTTCATATTGTCGCAAAAAATTACTACACTTCATATTGATGTAGTATATACTAGTGGCTAGTAGCTTAGTCGGAACACCCTCCTTGGTCACTCTCCATCACCGTTCTCCTTGCTCGCTCTCCACCATTCTCCTCGCTCGCTCTCCATCATTTACTCTTCTTGCTCTTTTATGTATGCTTGCATCACTCTCTTTTCTTCTACCTCTACTTGGATGATTGATAACTGTAAGGTCACCACCCTAATGGAAAAATATGGCCACAATATTCCTCCTACCCGCATAGCATGTCTTAGTAGCTTAGTCAGAACACCCTCCTTGCTCACTCTCCATCACCGTTCTCCTTGCTCATTCTCCATCATTTACTCTTCTTGCTCTCTTATGTATGCTTGCATCACTCTTTTCTTCTACCTCTACTTGGATGATTGATAACTGTAAAGTCACCACCCTAATGGAAAAATATGGCCACAATATTCGTCCTACTGGCATAGCATGTCTTATATTCTTTTCACAAGCTCCAAGGTAGCTGCCTATCCACAAGCAGCATCTTCTATTGCTCTAATTAGTCTTCAGTCATTGTAAAGAAAATTGACATTCTTGAATCTAAACCAATAAACATGACAATAGCAAAATGCCAAAGGTAACAGCACAGCAGATAGTATGGAGCTGTGTATTTACCTGTTCTTGAGATTGGAAATACATGAATGGAGTATAGTGTAGAAAATTTGAAACCCTTGATGTGTATATATCAGCATATCTACAGCAAATGCAAAATTAGTTGCATTCAGTTTGGAGTCCATACGACATTTTTCCTCACTGTCAAAAAAAATTATAGCCACTCACTTTTCAATTTGCCTGGTCAGATGACTCTTATCCCATAGGCCAGCACGTGACAACCAACCCCATCTTAAGAGGAAAAAGAAAAACATACTTGCTTAGCTTACTTTTCTAACAATTAAAGAGATAAATACCATGAAATTTATGAACAAGACCGATAAATTGATTACAGGGAAGTTAAAATCATATGAATTGGAAATCAGAAGCAGAAATAGGTGCAATGACGTTTCAAAGCAGTTATTTATGTAAGAAATATATGGGATAATAGATCTGAACACCCAGATTTGAAGGATTTCCCAAATTCGCTACAAGAATAAGAATTTACATAGTGATTGATGTACCTTTTATTGAAAAGTTCTCCATCTGCTTCTAGCATTGGCCCAATCTTTTCATCTAATCTTTGCATAACAATGAGCAACTTTTGCATACTTACCGTAAGCTCCTGGTCATCCATACAAGTTGCAGCAAGCGTCTGAAAAAAATGTATATCAGTGCAAGCATCTCGAGAACTTAACAAAATCCCTGAGTCCTAGAAACTAAGCCAAAATCACCAGATTATCTTAATTTTTGGTTAAGATGTATAAAAATTCATACATGACAGCAGTGCACTGCTGAAAGTAATACAAATGTTAAAGTTTCAAACATCTGAAAAGGACATTCAACATGCTGGAGCTCACTAAAGCATCAGGCTTCACTCTAGTACCTGTGCAGGACGTGAATTAGAGCGCCTCTGCAGAGCCAGGCGAAGCTGGTTAAAAAGATCCCCCACACTTTCTTTTTGTTGTATAAGTGTAACAAGCTTTTCTTTCTGATCATGGCTTTTGACCAGTGCATCAAACTGCAAACACAGAAGAGGAAATTGGTCAACAAGAGGCTACAACTCGATTGGCTACATAGCACCGACAGCATAACAAATTGTGGCCTATCTTGCTTCCACATTAATTCAGAATCAACAGATGCATATACTTGATAATGGTCAGTATAAGTGTGTCATCAGCATCTTGGAATTAAGGTGCAGTTTGGTTGATGCAGTGATAACGTAAATGTAAATGGTAACAGATCACACTGTAATCAGTGATGGAATGGGCGATCCCATTGATTGTTTGGTTTCCCCATGTAATGTATCTGTTACCATGTGGAAGAAAAACAATTTGAATGAACCTTCCTGAAACTCATGGTGAAAGCAGGAAGCTAGCACCTAGGAGGGATGGAAGCGGGAAGATGGAACGGGCGGAGTCATCATCTTCCTTAGCACCGTCAGTTTTTTTTTCTTTTGTAATCAGAACCTGTAGCGTTATCTGTTTATGGTCAAAAGGGATCGTGATTGAATAGGACTGGTATCCTATACTGTGGAAATGGATTTACGGATTTCATGAAATAAACAAATGTAAGGGAATCTTATCGCATGTCATACAAGAAGGGATCGAGTTCGGAACGATGATATACGTGATAGATTAGAGGTAGCACCAATTGAAGAAAAGCTTGTCCAACACCGGTTGAGATGGTTTGGACATGTCCAACGGAGACCTCCAGAGGCACCGGTGCGTAGTGGAATCCTAAGCCAGGATAGTAACGTGAAGAGAGACAGAGGAAGACCGAAGTTGACTTGGGTAGAGGCAATAAAAGGAGACTTGAAAGGATGGAATATACCCAAAGACTTAGCCTTAGATAGGAGTGCTTGGAAGACAGCTATTCACGTGCCTGAACCTTGATTGCTTCTGCTGGGTTTCAACTCTAGCCTACCCCAGCTTGTTTGGGACTTAAAGGCTTTGTTGTTGTTGTTGTTGTTGTTGAAGGGAATCTTATCGCAGCATGATCTGATAACGCCCAAAAATCACTGAACAAACAGCAACTAAATGGTATAAATGGTGCAGGCTGCTTCATGTAGTTATACCATCATATCACCAGTAGACAGTTTTATGCTTATGCAAGTAGTTTTTCTTCCGACGCGCAGAAGAGCCGGGTGCCATTTCATTACAACAACAACAACAATAACAAAGCCTTTAAGTCTCAAACAAGTTGGGGTAGGCTAGAGTTGAAACCCAGCAAAAGCAGTCAAGGTTCAGGCACGTGAATAGCTGTCTTCCAAGCACTCCTATCTGATGGATAAGTCACTGGCTGCTGTGGTCTTTGTAGGGCTATGCTGGTCACATGGTCTGTTTTTTAGGACAGCATAGGACAGCATCTTAGACTAGAGGACAGCATCTAGGACAGCATCTTAGCATCTAAGACAACATCTTAGACTAGCATCTTGGCATATGTTTGGCTGGCTAGCAGCCTATAAATATGTATCCCCAACCCCTTGGGTTGGTATGGCATTGAGAAATAAACCAGAAAATTGTCCCAACTCCTAATGTCATTCTCTCTCGATGAGAGTAAGAATTCTGCTACTACCAAGAGTGAGAATTCAGTAACTAACAACTGATATCGAAGACGTACTATCCTGTAGCCTGAGTATCTCCTGCTCCTCTCCTCTCCCAGCCACACAACAGCCCCAGCTGCGAGTAGCAGCTCCGGCCACTCCTGCTCACTCCTCCCCCGCGCGTCTAAAGCAGCCCTCTCCCCACGCAGCAGCCCCCCGGTAGCGCGTCATGTCAGCAGGGCTGTCTCAGCGCTCAGTCGCCTCGAGCACGCGGCGTCGGCAGGAGGCCGAACTTGCCGCGGCAAAGGAACTCGAGCGAGCGGCGGCAGAGACCGCTGCGGCGGCGGCAAGGGCGTCGAGGCTGGCAGCGGCGGAGCTGGCAGCAGCCAGAGCAGCGGCGAATGTAGCGCGTGCGACGGCAGCGGAGGTCGAGGCTCTGCGCGGCAGCATCGGCAGCTCCATTTCCGCTGATGACACCGCCGATGCGGACCTTGAGCTGCTAGAGAGGGAGGCAGCGCGAGCGCGGGCGGCGCAGTGGGCAGCCGCGTACGCCCACGAGCGTGGCGGCAGCCCAGACAGGCGCGGACGCGCTAGCGGCGCTCCTGGGGCAGCCGCGCACGCCCACGAGCGCAGCGGCAGCCTAGACAGGCGCGGACGCGCCGGCGGCGCTCCTAAAGGAGGCGTGCACGGCGGCGGCACTCCTGGAGGAGGCGCGCACGGCAACGGTGGCGGACGGGTCGATGGAGAGCGCGGCCTTCACAGGCAGCGTGGCTCTCTCCCTAGATCGGTACCGTGGTTACCACGGGCTCCAGGCTGTTGTCAGGGACGTCAGTCTCGGCGGTGGGTGGCCTACCCTCACCAAGACCAACTACGTCGAGTGGGCTACGGTGATGAGGGTAAAGCTCCAGGTGCGGCACATGTGGGAGGCAGTCCGATACGGCGATGTCGACTACGACCTAGATCGACGGGCGCTGGATGCCCTCATCGCTGCAGTCCCGCCTGAGATGCAGTTCTCGCTTACCAAGCGGACTGCAAAGGAGGCTTGGGACGCCATCGCTGCGGCACGCATCGGCAACGACCGCGCCCGCAAGTCCACACTGCAGGCACTTCGCAAGAAGTGGGAGAACCTGGCCTTCAAGCCAGGTGAGGACGTTGATGACTTTGCTCTCCGTCTCAACACTCTGTTGCAGAAGATGGTGCAGTTCGGCGATGACACCTACGGCGAGGAGAGAGCTGTCGAAAAGCTCTTTCGCTGCGTCCCCGAGAAGTACAAGCAGATGGCTCGCTCGATCGAGTCCCTGTTGGATCTCTCCACGATGTCGATCGAGGAGGCGATAGGTCGCCTCAAGGTCGTCGACAGCGATGAGCCACAGTCACTCTCGGGGCCCATCACCACTGGCGGGAAGCTCCTTCTCACTGGGGAGCAGTGGCTTGCCAGCCAAGGTGACCGAAAGAAGGGGGAGCCTTCTTCCGCGACAGGCGGTTGCAAGCGTGGTAAGCCACGCGGAGACGCCCAGGCCGGGGCGCGAGGACGTGCTGAGGGTGATGCCCGCGGAGGCGCCTAGGGCGGCGCCGCCGGCAGGCACAAGCCGGCACGAGACGACGCCTGCCGCAACTGCGGCCAGCTTGGCCATTGGGCCAAGGACTGCCGACAGCCACGGCGCGGCTAGGCCCACGTCGCACCGGCGGAGGAGTCGGCTCTGTTCATGGCACATGCAAGCATCGAGCTACCTCCAGTGACACCGACCGCAGCGGCCCTCCTCCACCTTGACGAGCCAAAAGCACACGCCCTCCTCGGCGACAGCTCCGGCAACGACAAGACTGACGGGTGGTGCCTCGACACCGGCGCCACCCATCACATGACCGGTCGACGGGAGTTCTTCACCGAGCTTGACTCTAGCGTCCGAGGCTCCGTCAAGTTTGGGGATGCCTCCGGCGTGGAGATCAAGGGCGTCGGCTCCGTCATCTTCACCGCCGTGTCTGGTGAGCACAGGCTGCTCACCGGAGTCTACTACATCCCCGCGTTAAGGCATCAGCTTGGGACAGCTGGATGAGAACGGTTCGCGTGTGGTGGTTGAGGATGAAGTCATGAGGATTTGGGATCGCCGTCGTCGCCTTCTTGCCAAGGTATCTAGAAGCGCAAATCGACTCTACGTCCTTAACGTGCAGGTGGCACAACCCCTCTGTCTCGCTGCTCGTCGGGACGACGAGGCGTGGCAGTGGCACGAGCGTTTCGGGCACCTTCACTTCGAGGCCCTGAAGCAGCTCAGTGCCACGGAGATGGTGCGAGGCCTGCCGTGCCTCGACCATGTGGAGCAGCTCTGTGACGTCTGCGTGTTGACGAAGCAGAGGTGACTCCCCTTTCCCCAGCGGGCGAGCTTTCGAGCCAAGGAGAGGCTCGAGCTTGTGCACGGGGACTTGTGTGGCCCGGTGACACCGGCCACACCGGGAGGACGACGCTACTTCCCGCTGCTCGTCGACGACCTCTCCCGCTACATGTGGGTGATGGTCCTCGGCAGCAAGGGAGAGGCTGCGGACGCCATCAGGCGCGCGCAGGCTGCTGCGGAGGCGGAGTGCGGCCGCAAGCTGCGCGTGCTGCGCACCGACAACGGCGACTGAATTCGCGTCATACTACGCTGATGAGGGCATTCAGCGCCACTACTACGCGCCGTACAGCCCGCAGCAGAACGGCGTCGTCGAGCGGGGCAACTAGACGGTTGTGGGGATGGCTTGGGCCCTTCTCAAGCACAGGGGGATGTCGGCTATCTTCTGGGGAGAGGCGGTGGTGTCGGCCGTCTACATCCTCAACCGCTCGCCTACCAAGGCGCTCGACGGCAGGACGCCGTACGAGGCTTGGCATGGGCGCAAGCCGACGGTCTCCCACTTGCGGGTCTTCGGCTGCCTCGCGTTTGCCAAGGAGCTTGGCCACATCAGCAAGCTCGACGACAGGAGCACTCCAGGAGTGTTCATCGGCTACGCGGAGGGCTCGAAGGCCTACCGCATCCTCGACCCAAAGACACAGCGTGTGCGCACGGCGCGCGACGTTGTGTTCGACGAAGGGCGAGGATGGGCGTGGGACAAGACGGTGGACGACGGCTCGGCTCCGACGTACGACGACTTCACTGTCGAGTACGCCCACTTCGAGGGAGCTGGGGGAGTAGGCAGCTCTTCTTCGACGAGCGCGTCTACCCCAGTCCCCGAGCCTCCACCGACCCCGGCGCCTGCTACTCCGACAGCACCACACTCCAGCCAGGACCTCAGCTGCGATGAGTCCTTCGCCGGCTCCACCACAGCCGGCAACGCCACGCACTCCAGCACCGACAGGCACCTCTCCGGGCACGTCTACTCCAACACCAGCTCGTGTCGAGCACAGCCCGGTTGAGCTCGCTACTCCGCTCTCTCACGACGAGGAGCGCATCGACGCGTACCACGACGGCGAGCCGTTGCGGTACCGTACGATGGAGAACCTTCTCGGCGACCAGCCGGTGCCGGGACTCGTGCCTCACGACCTGGACCTGGAGGCGCAGTTGCACCTTGCATGTGATGACGGCGAGCCTCGGTCGTTCGCAGAGGCCGAGAGACACGCGGCATGGCGCGCCGCGATGCAGTTGGAGATGGATGCGGTCGAGAAGAACCGCACCTGGGAGCTTGCTGACCTTCCTCATGGTCACCGCGCGATCACCCTTAAGTGGGTGTACAAGCTGAAGAGGGATGAAGCCGGCGCCATCGTCAAGCACAAGGCTCGCTTGGTGGCACGAGGTTTCGTGCAGCAGGAGGGGGTCGACTTCGACGACGCCTTCGCTCCCATGGCACGGATGGAGTCCGTGCAACTCCTTGCGCTAGCTGCCCAGGAGGGTTGGCGTGTTCATCACATGGACGTCAAGTCGGCGTTCCCTAACGGCGCCTTGAAGGAGAAGGTCTACGTGCACCAGCCGCCGGGATTCGCGATCCCCGGCAAGGAGGGCAAGGTGCTCCGCCTGCGCAAGGCCCTCTATGGCTTGCGGCAGGCACCGAGGGCGTGGAATGCCAAGTTGGATTCCACGCTAAAGGGGATGGGCTTCGAGCAAAGCCCGCACGAGGCGGCCATCTACCGACGGGGCAGTGGAGGTAATGCTCTGCTGGTGGGTGTCTACGTTGACGACTTGTGATCACCGGCACCAAGGATGCGGAGGTGGCGGCATTCAAGGAAGAGATGAAGGCCACCTTCCAGATGAGTGACCTGGGGCCTCTCTCCTTCTACCTGGGAATCGAGGTGCACCAGGATGACTCCGGGATCACGCTTCAACAGACCGCCTACGCCAAGCGCGTCGTTGAGCTAGCTGGGCTCACCGACTGCAACCCAGCTCTCGCTCCGATGGAGGAGAGGCTGAAGCTGAGCCGCGACAGCACGACGGAGGAAGTGGACGCTACGCAGTACCGGCGTCTTGTGGGGAGCCTTCGGTACCTCGCCCACACACGGCCGGACTTGGCATTCTCCGTCGGCTACGTTAGTCGGTTCATGCAGCGACCGACGACGGAGCACCAGCAGGTTGTGAAGAGGATCATCCGCCACGTTGCGGGGACTCTCGACCACGGCCTCTACTACCCTAGGTGCCCTGGGGCGGCACACTTCGTCGGGTACAGCGACAGCGACCACGCCGGCGACATCAACACGAGCAAGAGCACGAGCGGGATCCTCTTCTTCCTCGGCAAGTGCCTCGTTGGCCCTGTCCAGCTGCGAGGCCGAGTACATAGCGGCCTCCACCGCTTCGACTCAGGCGCTCTGGCTCGCTCGATTGCTTGGTGATCTCCTCGGCAGAGACACTAGAGCGGTAGAGCTCAGGGTAGACAGCAAGCCCGCTCTGGCCCTGGCAAAGAACCCCGTTTTCCATGAACGGAGTAAGCACATTCGGGTGAGGTACCACTTCATCCGAGGCTGCTTGGAGGACAGGAGCATCAAGGCGAGCTACATCAATACCAAGGACCAGCTTGCGGACCTGCTCACCAAGCCCCTTGGGAGGATCAAGTTCCTTGAGCTCTGCTCCAGGACCGGGATGGTTCAACTTTCCCACAAGACGACGCGCAATACTTAGGGGAAGAATGATGAATAAGTCTTGCTGCTGTGGTCTTTGTGGGGCTGTTGTGGTCTTTGTGGGGCTGTGCTGGTCACATGGTCTTTGTGGCTGCATGATCTATTTTTTAGATAGCATAGGACATCTTAGACTAGAGGACATCTTAGACTAGCATGTAGAGGACAGCATCTTAGCATCTAGGACAGCATCTTAGCATCTTGGCATATGCTTGGCTGGCTAGCAGCCTATAAATATGTATCCCCAACCCCTCGGGTTGGTATGGCATTGAGAAATAAACCAGAAAATTGTCCCAACTCCTAGTGTCATCCTCTCTCGATGAGAGTAAGAATTCTGCTACTACCAAGAGTGAGAATTCAGCGACTAACACTATCTAAGGCTAAGTCTTTGGGTATATTCCATCCTTTCAAGTCTCCTTTTATTGCCTCTATCCAAGTCAACTTCGGTCTTCCTCTGCCTCTCTTCACGTTACTATCCAGGCTTAGGATTCCACTACGCACCGATGCCTCTGGAGGTCTACGTTGGACATGTCCAAATCATCTCAACCGGTGTTGGACAAGCTTTTCTTCAATTGGTGCTACCCCTAATCTATCACGTATATCATCATTCCGAACTCGATCCCTTCTTGTACGACCGCAAATCCAACGCAACATACGCATTTCCGCGACACTTATCTGTTGAACATGTCGTCTTTTTGTAGGCCAACATTCTGCACCATACAACATAGCAGGTCTAATCGCCGTCCTATAAAACTTGCCTTTTAGCTTCTGTGGTACTCTTTTGTCACATAGGACACCAGATGCTTGTCGCTACTTCATCCACCCTGCTTTGATTTTATGGCTAACATCTTCATCAATATCTCCGTCTCTCTGTAGCATTGATCCTAAATATCAAAATGTATCCTTCCTAGGCACTACTTGACCTTCCAAACTAATATCTTTCTCCTCCTGAGTAGTAGTTCCGAAGTCACATCTCATATACTCAGTTTTAGTTCTACTGAGTTTAAAACCTTTGGACTCCAAAGTCTCCCGCCATAACTCCAGTTTCTGATTCAATCCTGTCCGGCTTTCATCAACTAGCACTACATCGTCCGCGAAAAGCATACACCACGGGATGTCCCCTTGTATGTCCCTTGTGACCTCATCCATCACTAAGGCAAACAAATAAGGGCTTAAAGCTGACCCTTGATGTAGTTCTATCCTAATCGGGAAGTCATCCGTGTCTCCATCAATTGTTTGAACTCTAGTCACAACATTGTTGTACATGTCCTTAATGAGCCCGACGTACTTCGTTGGGACTTTATGTTTGTCCAAAGCCCACCACATAACATTCCTTGATATTTTATCATAAGCCTTCTCCAAGTCAATAAAAACCATATGTAGGTCCTTCTTCTCTCTATATCGCTCCATAACTTGTATTATTAAGAAAATGGCTTCCATGGTTGACCTTCTGGGCATGAAACCAAATTGGTTCATAGAGACTCGCGTTATTGCTCTCAAGCGATGCTCGATAACTCTCTCCCATAGCTTCATAGTATGGCTCATCAACTTAATTCCCCGGTAATTAGTACAACTTTGAATATCCCCTTTATTCTTGTAGATCGGTACCAATATACTTCTCCTCCACTCATTAGGCATCTTGTTCGATCGAAAAATATGGTTGAACAGCTTGGTTAGCCATACTATAGCTATGTCCCCGAGGCATCTCCACACCTCAATTGGGATACCATCCGATCCCATCGTCTTACCTCCTTTCATCCTTTTCAACGCTTCTCTGACCTCAGATTCTTGAATTCTCCGTACAAAGCGCCTATTGGTGTCATCAAAAGAGTCATCCAATTGAAAGGTTGTGTCCGTATTCTCACCATTGAACAATTTGTCAAAATACTTTTGCCATCGATGTCGGATCTCATCCTCCTTCACCAAGAGATGCTCCCTTTCATCCTTAATGCACTTAACTTGGTTGAAGTCCCTTGTCTTTCTCTCACGAACCCTAGCCATCCTATAAATGTCCTTCTCTCCTTCCTTCGTACTCAAACGTCGGTAAAGATCCTCGTACGCTCTACCCTTTGCCACACTTACAGCTCGCTTTGCAGTCTTCTTTGCCACCTTGTACTTCTCTATATTGTCCACACTCCTGTCATGGTACAAGCGTCTATAGCATTCTTTCTTCTCCTTAATAGCCCTTTGGACTTCCTCGTTCCACCACAAGTATCTTTAGCCCCGCCTCCACTTCCTTTGATTACTCCACACACCTCTGAGGCCACCTTCCGAATGTTGGTTGCCATCTTCTTCCACATGTTGTTTATGTCCTCTTCTTCCTTCCGAAAGCCCTCTTTGATAACCCTTTCCCTGAATACCTCTGACGTCTCCCCTTTCAGTTTCCACCACATTGTTCTTTCAATCTTAGCTTGTTTATCCCTACGGGCACGCACCTGAAAACAAAAGTCTGCCACCAAAAGCTTATGTTGAGAAACAACACACTCCCCTGGTATCACCTTGCAACCCAAGCATGCTCGTTTGTCCTTTCTTCTTGTGAGGATAAAGTCAATCTGGCTAGAGTGTTGTCTGCTACTGAAGGTCATTAGATGAGATTCTCTTTTCCTAAAGAAAGTGTTGGCTATCATCAGGTCGAAAGCTACCGCGAAGTCCAGAACTTCCTCCCCCTCCTGATTCCTACTACCATACCCAAAACCTCCGTGAACTGCCTCGAAACCTGCGCTTGTAGTACCTACATGTCCATTAAGATCTCCTATAAAAAGCTTCTCACTACTAGGTACAGCTCTAATCAGGCCATCTAAGTCTTCCTAGAACTGTCTCTTAGCACTCTCATCGAGGCCTACTTGGGGGGCCATACGCACTAATTACGTTCAAGACCATATCACCAATGACAAGCTTAACTAAGATAATCCTATCTCCTTGCCTTCTCACTCCCACCACACTATTCTTGAGGCTCTTATCAATCAAAACTCCTACTCCATTTCTATTCGCAACTGTCCCTGTGTACCAAAGCTTGAAACTTGTATTGTCCACCTCCTTCGCCTTCTGACCCTTCCATTTAGTCTCTTGAACGCATAATATATTTACATGCCTCCTAGTTGCGGTATCAACTAATTCTCTTAGCTTACCTGAAAGCGACCCTACATTCCAACTACCTAAACAGATCCTAGTTGGTTCGACTAGCTTCCTTACCCTTCGCACCCGTCGACTCAGATGTGAAGACCCTTGCTCATTTTTCACTACACCCGGGCGCCGATGTAGCGCGCCACTAAGGATGCGACGACCCGATCCTTGCTCATTTGACACCGTGCCCAGATCGCGACACGGCGCGTCACGGGGGTGACGACCCGGCCCTTGCTCATTTAACACCATACCCGGGTTCCGATATGGCGCGTCGCTAAGAGGGTTACGCCTCAACGGTTTTCTTTTAGGTTTCATCTCCATTAGAATGGCTAGATTTAACGTTGGCTCGCCACGCCTATCACAACCCTCCTCTACCAGGGCTTGGGACCTGCTATGTTGAGACAACATAGGCTGGTGCCATTTCATTAAATAGGAAAAAAAGGTACAAAGAAAAAACACTCAAAGATGATGCCCTAACCTCAAAGGCCACCACAAGTCTACAATGGCGGAATGTAAAATAAACGCACCACGGACAACAGAAAGATGGCCACATCACATCACTACAGCACACAGTTAGAACCAGGGAGGGAGGACTATATTAGCCCCAAGACCATGTTCCTAAGATCCCTAGTCCCAGCAGCACACCGGACAGTTCCTTCTTCAATCACCGTCCTAACCACCATATCATAGGAGTGGCATTGTTAAAAATGCAGTGTTATGATGCTTCCACGGCTCCCAAGCAGCAAGGACAATAAGAGCATATAGGCACCAACTAAACTAAAACTGATCCAAGAAGTCACCCCATATGAAATTACAAGGCAAGGCAAATCTAAGAGTCCTGATGCAGTTACTCAAAATGAAATGAATTAAAGATCTTTTTGTCCAAAAATTCCTTTTAAGAAATTGGAAATGCAATGTGAGATGGAAAAATACTAGACAGAATCAATAAATGTTCAAGAGAAAGTTTCATCCTGCTAGTTGGAAATAAAAATGCTACTGTAATGCCTAATGATCTACACATTGTCATTATTTTTTTAATTAGTGAGAGAAGGTAAGCAAACTAACCTCATCTTCTAGTTCTCTGCAGATTAATGCTGTCCTCCATCGTAAATGAACTTTTGACTGGCTTACATCTGTGTAAATATGGTCCCCAACATATAATATCTCATCCCCATGAATGTCTAGTGATTTCTCAACCATCTGAGCACTACCACCAGAATATAAGCCACCTAAATACCCATTTTCATAAAAGGGGTAGCAAGTCAGTCACAAAACTGGCAGTGGATAATAGACAAGAGCATATCGAAGAAAGAAACTAGGTTGCAGGATCTAGTCTAGTGACATAAGCAATCAAGCATAAAAGTTGGAGTAGCTCTCTTGTTTTATTCCCCAATCCAAACTCTCCCTTCTCCATTTCAGAATAAAAATGAAAAAAAAAAATCATATCTGCACTAAAGAAAGAGAAGATCCAAGCACCAAAATGGGAAAATAACATGGTGCCTGCACATCAGAACACCCAACTTCTGCACAACAAAGACCAACATGTGGTTCTGCTGTTGATAAGCAATGATGTTACAACTTTCGCTAAAAAAAGGAACAAGTCCACTTTTTGGCCCCTCAACTCTTGAGTTTGTCTAATTTTGACCCCACCTGCAAAACCATACAACTTTCGCTAAAAAAAGGAACAAGTCCACTTTTTGGCCCCTCAACTCTTGAGTTTGTCTAATTTTGACCCCACCTGCAAAACCAGGTAATCTTGGCACCTCAACTACCAATACCGTTCAATTTTGGCCCCTCAGCCTAGTTTTGGTAGTTTTCCGGTAACTCGGACCCAGCATGGGCCCACATGTAAGACACTCCATCTTTCTCTCTCTCTCTCCCTCCTTTTCTCACCACCATTGTCCCCATCTCCTTCCCTCCTCTGTCTATCTGCCACTGCCGCCTCTCTCCCACTCCACCGTCCACCTCCTCTTTATCTTCTCCACCAGTCCTCCATCGCAGCCTCCTCCTTCCCTCATCCAGCGCACAGCGAGATTGCCCTCACAGCTGTCCCCACGTCCGATGGTGCTCCATGGCATGGGGGTGCCCTTTCCCTCTGTTGGCCACCCAGAGCATGCAGGCCATGGGTGGAAACTTGAATTGGCGTAGCCAGGGGCTGCATCGAGCTCGGCCATGGCACGTCTCCTCTGTCTCTCCATCTCTCTGGTGATGAGCAAGGGACAGTCTGTGGCAGCACACAGGTACGAGGCGGCAGGGTGGTCTGCACACAGCAGAGGTGAGTGCAGCAGCGCAAAAGCAAGCACTCTGGACATAGCTATGGGAAGTGGCGTTGGGAGAGAGGGAGGTGGGGAGGGAGAGATGGAGCATATGACAGGTGGGCCCAAGCTAATTGAAAACCATCACAACCAGACCGAGGGGTAAAAACTGAACAGCATTGAAAGTTGAGGTGCCAAATTTACTAGTTTTGTAGTTTGGGGTTAAAAATAGACAAACATAACAGTTGAGGAGCCAAAAATGGAGTTGTTCCCAAAAAATATGATGTCGGAACTATAAATCATCTTAATTAGATAGGGGAGCTACCATGAAAGAATGCCCCCCTCCTTAATTATTTTTTTCCTTTAAGTTTCATTTTTGGTTTCCGTTCATTGAGTTTTGAAGAAAAATGAACATAATGCTACAGCATAATACATATTCACAGTTTGAAACGAAACATGTTCCTTCACAGTGACAGAAAGAGAATTATTGGAGGTTCTATGAGTTACTGTTCACAACAGTAATGGCGCGAAGAATTTGACCTGACTTTACTTTAAAACAGGGGCGCATCAGTCCATCATCTGTTACAACCTCATATAATGGATGTGAAAGCTGGAAAAACTCTGGCTTCCTTGCGGAGACTATAACCTATAGTAAGAAAGAATCAATGGATATTAATGAAGTTTCCAGTATGTTGTAAGCAATGACTGTTAAACAGTCACTTCTACAAAGCTGGTATAAGGGAGAGAGATAAACTTACCATTTCAAAAAGATCTCTCCATCCCACATCATTAGGAAGAAAGCGATTGAATGCATGATTCATCATTTTGTTTGTATAATGGTAATCTGAATTAGTAATGAGAAGCAACTTTTTTCCAGCCTGATAGATTGGAAAGCCAGCATATCAGTACAATGGTTCTATTACTTTGAATTGATCATATGGCACCATAAGGTGGAACTGTGCTAACCTCTCTTTGATCAAGAAGAGCTAAAGGAAGTTCTGGATCAGGCTCTACAAACCGCTCAGGCTCAGCCATTATTTCTCTCTACATTTCAACCAGCTAAAGAAGTTTTCAGAAAAAAATAATAATAATCATATATCATAATCATATTATGATTAACTGAAGAGTACCTTAAGTTGGCCTTCTACATGTGCTCGAAACAGTGCTTTGGAAACAGCCTGGAAAAAAGGTACACCAAACTTCGTTTATTACATAGCAAAAGTGGACAAGGACAAAAGTTCCACACGTCAGAAGAGACATTGCTTGGTGGGCGGACCTTTTTTTCTTTCTGTTTCTGTATAGACTAATTCTTTTACTTTATTTTTAATATAATATAATAAAAGCAGGTCTCTACGCTGATGTAATTCCTTCAAAGAGACGAAAAGGAAACAGCAGTGCTCATTACATTGTACAGTCCTTTGTAATCCAATGGCCCAAGTTCAGCTGGCACCAATCCCTGATCTAACTTGTCGACCATCTGAAGAAAATAGTAATATCCAGGTTCAGTCCAAACTTGAGAAATGTTTAGTGTGAGAGATCACATGCAAATTCAGAATGTCTACATAATCATTGGAAAAACACTACAACTACTCCCTGAGTGAATCAAAACAGGATTGATTGTGTTGACGTGTATTGATTTGGAATAAATACATTTAGATTTCTGAGCACACATCATGTTTCTTTGATGGGCTCCTAATTGTGATTTATTCTGCCAAGGACAAATCAAAAGCCAATGTATTACCAACTTCTGTTTGATGCTACTCAGACCCCACTACTAACAAACGGAAGGATCATAATCTGGTTGTTAGATCATCAAGAGACATGTCTACACATACATCTATATATTAAATTAATTTCCAAATCAGTGAGGTAAAATATGGCCAAACTCCAAGTCCTTAGAAGTTAGAAGGCAAAGGCGTGGTTATTCAAGGATGAAAGAGCAGAGAACACCAAACTACTAGCAAAAATATTTCAGTTGGCTTGCTTAGCATAGTATCTCATCTGAACTTGTACCATTTCTGCAACTCTTGCCAAGTCTTTAGCTAATCTAGACAAATACTTAGCTTCTGGAAAATATAACTCAGCCACTTGCAAATCAACAGAGAAACCATTAGCTCCCTTGGTATGCTAATGAGAAAGATGGACATGGACTTAAATAGTTGAGATGTCGAGTGACATCATATCACATAAACATTGAAATGACTATATCATATAAAAGGAAGAGGTAAGGAAACCTGCATGAACATGACAGCTTCTGAAACAGAGAAAAGGGTGTTAAGGAACTCCCATCGACTTTCTTTCCGCAGGTCCACCAATTCTCTTCCATATATTTCACTATTCAAAGACATGAATTAGAGTTCTCATCTCTGGAGCCCAGAAACTTTGACGAAATGTGATACCTATACCTCACAGCACGAGTGGAAAGCATCTGGGTACCATGCATGGCCCTCTTAACATAGCCAAATCGATCAGCTTTAACCAAGTTTCCCTTCTCTTTATCAATAACAACAAGACCACTTATGACCTGTGACACAGCAATTGTATCACTACTAGAGGTGATGTATGTGCTTCAAGGTATTATGAAAGAAGTGCACAGCAGGAACTACCAGGTCAGGGTCAAATTTAAGGTCATCTACTGGGAAACCCATGCTCTTGAGGTTGTCCATCCCATAGTCATATGCACGTCCTTCCCAGGCCTGCAGAAATGTTATGTGATTACCATAATACTTGCATTGAGCAAAATTATACTAGCTCCAATCGAAATATAAGCCCTAGGTTTTATCCTATGTCAAACTATTATTTTAACTTTGACCATCAATAGCTAAAATTCATATACATTGACAATATAAGACTGATGTTAGTAGATTCATCATGAAAAAATACTCTCGCAATGTATAACCCTTCATATTTGAATTTGACACAGCATATTTACATAGAAATTAAGTCAGTGTACTAATGTGAATATAGGGATTGGGGGAAATATTTATATCTAAAATCATCTACATTACAACACATTGAAAACTCACAGCAACTAACCCCTGACATGAACTTTATGAACCAAAAATTAAAGGAAAAACAACTTTAATTGGCACTTGAAAATTTAGATCACTCATACGCTATCCTTTGGAGTTACCGGTCAAATCAGCTGAACATATTTACAGAGTTTTCTAAAAGTGCAACCCCTGGTATCAGAAAAGTTTATAGGCGAATCAAGAAAATGGGGCCATGAAGTACCATCACATTGTAATGAATTAATGTATAATCCATATCGTAGCCAACCACACTGATAGATCGAAGATTTAGTGTCCTGGTGCAGAAAATTCCGCGAGGAGAGTGTCTTACTGAAAACGGGGCCTGCATTTTTAGCAAACTGATGTTAGTATTGTTTTCGGAAGGCTGACTGGTTTTGTCATCATGATGATACTCAAACAAGATATGATTGGCAAAGGGGCAACCAAAAATGGAAGTTCAAGAACAAAGTGCTAGAATGTTAGCAGATAGAATATAACTGCAAAATTAATTTTGATTTACAATGAAAATAGTATTAACGAGTTTGATTATAGCTTGTCTTTCAAAAGAACATATGCTTTTGTCTATTCCTCATTTCCTTGGAACGTGTGATCAATGTATTCACTAAAGTTATATTCCACTGAATGTTGGAGCTTTTGTTGCTAGAAAGGCATGTCTCTTGTATCTTAATCATAAAAAAGGGAACGCCTTGTCAAGAACCATCATGCAAAACAAATTTATCAAACCATTTGACAACAGTTATCTTGGGATGCATTTTATAGTAAATCTTTTTTTTTTCTCAAGAACGCGGGAGAGCTGTGTATCTTTGTATTAAGACGAAAGAGGGTCCAGAACCCTTACAACACACACCCACACACCCTTGATTTTTTGCTTGTGAATTTGTGATTACATTAGCGCCCTTTTCTTACAAGCATTTTACAGTAAATCTTAAAATAGTAAAAAAAACATATAGTTTTGTCGAGTCCTTTCCCAACAAAAAAGGCCATAAAACAATTTCAAAGCAATGGATACATCTAACAACTTTGAAAACTGAAAGGTCAATGCAAGAGAAAATTTTCCTTTCACCAATAAGAGAACCCTCATTCGCTTCTGCCAGGAAGAAAAAAGGGCCGTTGATGCTTCACAGGTTTTCGATAACCATCTCTTTTTGGTTTTTGCCATTACTTGATGGTCAAAAATCATAAACCTCAACTGCCACATTAGTTTTTTCGATAAAAATAAAGGTCGTGTATTTGACTGAACATGAGATTGTGAGACCATTGCCACAATTTACTGTCAGGGATCGTGATGACTGCATCCACTACAAGCCAACACTTTGATTCTCACCTGCCAGAAACTATAAATGCCTACAATAGTAGAGGTCACACCAGGCATGAAGAGTAGTGACTTATTCTTACACATGACAACTGGCTCTTAGTCGACTAAATTCTAAACACATGAGTGGTGAAACATCTCTCGCTCGTGGAATTCTAGTGGTAATGACATTTAAAGGAAAAAGGTGCGTAACAGAGTGGAGGTAAAAAAAAATGCTACTACAATTTTATGATGGTAAGGGTATGAGAGGAAGGCCCTTATTCCTTAAGTGGATAGTTATAATCTTTTCTCTAAATTCCACAACATAACACAGTTGTATAGGACTATAGGTTACTGATAACTAAACATGCATTGGTGACAACATCAATGAGTTCTGCACAGGGAACGTGAATAGAAACAGAAGATGCATACCGAGCATCAACAAGGACAAGATAATGCTTAAAAGGATAGAACCTTACTGCAATTCCCAAGTCATGAAGCAATGTTTCAGCTTCTCCAGCTTCTTTCCAAGCTATCTCCTCAATAGGACCATGCAAAGTTGACCTGCCGTTCCCACCTAAAGTTAAGGCAGCTATGAGAAATTACAAAGTTATCATGATCCAATTTTGATGATGTTGCGGTATATTCCAATTAGCCATTAGGAGAGAAGCTGTCTACTTATAACCACGTATAGTGGCCCATGCAATAGTATAGTATCACCCACGAATCAACATCGATTACCCGCATGAACATGAACTCAAAATTAAGGAGATCCAGAGCTCACCAAGCGCCTCGAGGCGCTCCCTCCGCACGTTCAAATCCCCCCTGGTGCTCTCCCCGAGGTAGTCCACCTCCGAGAGCCCCGACGAGGTGACCGAGAAGTAGGACTCCTCCTCGTCCTCGAGCCCGTCCTCCTCGTCCCGCTCCCCCTCCACCGCAACCGGCCTACTGGAGTCGAGCGCGCGGCACCGGAGACAGATGGGAGGGCGGAGGCGGGGGGGAGCTCTGAGCAGGCTTTGTGGCCGCTGTGTATGTACAGAGAACTGCGGAAGCGACGGCCGTGGCGGGGCCCGGAGACAGCGGAGGCGCACGAGCTCGGCGGCGTCCGCCATTGATTATTGCGTGCGCGGCGGCGGCGGCTGTAGCCGTTTGGTGAGGACGATGGACGAGAGCCTGCGCGATGACCGGATGGGGAAGTGAGGAGTGGGGCCGGGTAGAATGTCGACGAAAAAGGGAACCCGGGTCCCAGATATCAATTCAGCTTTCTAAAAAAACTATCAATTCAGCCCATGAAACCGCTACCGCCGGCCCAGCCCACGGAATGCTCAGAAGCAGCGGCATCTCCATCCACCCTCAGGTCGGCTAAACCCCAACGCCGCCGCCGCCCGCGGCTCGGGGATCGGCTGTTTTTCTCTCCCGACCACATCTACATAGCACCACCGGTCGTTCCAAGTGAGCTCCAAGTCTCCAACCCCCTGCGTGTAGATGGAGAGAGTGCTCAAGGATGACGCCGTCCAGGAGAAGGGCGAGCGCGCCAGGATGGTAAGACTGCCGTCTCTGTAATGCGTGCGGTTTCTTTGTTAGGTTAGGTTTAGTTGTTTCGTTCTGCGGCGCTTCCCCAGCTTGAGTGATGGCATGATCTGTGGGAATTATCAAACCAGAAACCTTAGTAGCGCTGACGCCTAGTCTTTGTAGGATATTTTGGTTGCTGTTCTCTTGGGGTGCTTTGCTGGCGCAAGTGCTTCACTACTCTGTGCGGTTAGTTTCAGCGGGTGTTCTGTAAATGAGTACAGTTCCTTGCTTCTGCTACTCATTTGGGACTTTTAACGGCTTAGGTTTTTCTTTTCTTTTTGAATTATTGGATGATGTTTTTTACTGAAAAGAAATTTAGGTGAGCGGCAAAGGAATACACTGATATTGTTTACACTTCAGCTTGTAAAATGAATAGAATGTGTGTGGGTTGGGGGAGGGTCCACAACGAATGACACTTTGATCTGTGTACCTTCTGATTCTTCTGAATGGAGGCAGTATTTGCTAACGCCATGTCCTTGCAGGCATCGTTTATTGGGGCCATGGCAATAGCGGATTTGATTAAGACCACATTGGGACCAAAAGGAATGGTATGCTTTTGAAACATATTGTTTTTGTCTTGCAGAGAAACCCTGCACTTTACATGAATGATACCAGTTTTTCACTCGTTATAGTTTTTCTTGTTGAAAATTTGCAAGTGCCATTTTTTTTGCTTATGTAGGACAAGATCCTGCAATCAACTGGCAGAGGGCGTAATGTTACTGTTACAAATGATGGGGCTACCATTCTGAAGTCGCTTCACATTGACAATCCTGCTGCAAAGGTCCTTGTTGGTATCCTTTGTCAATTTGATTACTGCTTGACTGATAGTGTTGGTAAGGTGGTAATAGGAACCCCCCGCCCCCAACCTAAATTAATTACATGGACATGCCATTTTAGCATGTTTTGGGTCCACCCAATGATCCCAAACAAGTAGAACTTGCAACCTAGTTGGGGTTGAGACTTGAGGTTTTATAATTTCTCTTGATCTTTCATGGTATTGATCTTAAACTTCATATTGTACTTGTGACCTCATTGGGCCCTCTTTTGTACAATTAATTTTTTTCCTACTGAAAGAAAGGCCAGTTACTCCTTAATGATTGTTAGACATCTCGAAAGTTCAAGATGACGAAGTTGGTGATGGGACAACTTCTGTCGTTGTTCTAGCTGGAGAACTTTTGAAGGAGGCTGAGAAGTTAATTAACATGAAAATTCATCCGATGACTATTATTGCAGGTATTACTTGCTGAATGCGTTCTGGTTAATAGTATGCTTTTCCATCCTTCACATTGGAAAGCTTGGTAATTATTGTAGCAGGTCATCGTACTTGGTTTTGCTTGCATCAATCCCATAGTAACAAATAAAATAGATCAGGCATACAATACAAGGTCTAAGGATGGATTCTGCTGTTAAGCCATTCAAAATTTGAGATGCGGCCTTCCTTCTTTTTTACAATTCATGTTTTCATATTAATCTACCAATTTTTTTTTAGTAATAGTAATGTATAGGCAGTGCACTGATGTTCTGATTCTAATCTGTCTTGGGTAGCCTGTTTTATACCGAGCTAACTAGTATGCATTCTGGAGCACTACTAGTATGCATTCTAGAGCACTCCTGCAAAACTGCAACCATTGTTCTTTATGACGGGATTCAAAGTCTCCAATGGTTAATTCATTTTGTAAATTTTAGGGTACAGAATGGCTCTCGAGTGTGCCAGAGATACTTTGCTACAAAAGACCATGGACAACAAAGAAAATACAGGTGAATTATTTTCCCAATCTCATGGTTAGAAAGCATAATTTTTCAGTATTCATAAGACATCGGCTTATTTGAGCCATTATTTTCCTTAACAATATATATGTATTTTGCATAGCACATAGGATTTGACGTCATTGAGAATTTGTTATGTTGGAGTAATATTCAATCTCATATAAATTCAAATTCACTTCCTCTTGCATCTCATGGATTCTCTCAGGAATATGCCATCATGCTCATCAATCTCATGACAATATCCTTTTCCTTCTGCAGATAAGTTCAGAACTGATCTCATGAATATTGCTATGACTACTCTTAGTTCAAAAATACTTTCCCAAGACAAGGAGTACTTTGCTGAACTTGCGGTTGATGCTGTCTTGAGGCTTAAGGTATACAAATAGTTTAATGAAAGTTGGTTATCATTTACGTTAAACTCTGATATCTTTATCTGTAGAATTTTAACTCTTGAAAAAGTATGGTTCATACTTCATAGCTACTCAGTCATGTTGTTATTCGATGATGTTATAGTATTGACTGGTTTCTATCTGAATGGTGGTAGGGTAGCACCAACTTGGAATCTATTCAAATTCTGAAGAAACCTGGAGGATCTCTTAAGGATTCCTTTTTGGACGAAGGGTATGTATTTATGGAAAAATTATCAATTGATTCTTTTGACCACACAGCACTGGGCTGCATGCAAATTCTTTCACTCCAACCTAAGAGCCCAATTCAATTAATTTCTGTTTTTTATCAATAATCTAACCAGTTAGCATTAACGCTACATTTTCTAAATGATCAATTGCTCATTTACCAGCCAAATAAAGTAGGAATATCGATTTGACATTTTGGCTACTTAACTAGTCCTTAATCAAACATGTGCCATTTTTTCTATCAACTGCATGTTCTTTCATTAATTATATTTTGGGAAAGTGTTTCACGACTTGTGTTAATCTCATCATTGATAGTCTTTAATCTAATAGTTTCTAATCAGGTAGTAGTTTCAAAGTAGTTCTTGCAGGCATCTATGTAATGGTTCCCAACAGAAAATGATCCTAATATTTATGTGCTTGTTTCTATATATAGGTTCATTCTTGACAAGAAAATTGGCATTGGGCAGCCAAAGCGCATTGAGAATGCCAAAATTTTGGTTGCAAACACTGCTATGGACACAGATAAAGTTAAGATATATGGAGCACGGGTCCGGGTGGATTCAATGTCTAAGGTTGCAGATATCGAAGCTGCTGAGAAGCAGAAAATGAGACAGAAAGTCCAAAAGATCATAGCTCATGGAATCAACTGTTTCGTCAACAGACAGTTAATCTATAACTTCCCTGAGGAACTCTTTGCTGACGCTGGCATACTTGCAATTGAGCATGCTGACTTTGAGGGAATTGAACGCCTAGCTCTTGTTACTGGTGGTGAGATCGCATCAACTTTTGATAACCCAGAGTCTGTTAAGCTTGGTCACTGCAAGGTCATTGAAGAGATTATGATTGGGGAGGACAGGCTAATTCATTTCTCTGGGGTTGCGATGGGGCAGGCTTGCACCATTGTCCTAAGGGGGGCTAGGTATGTCTTGTTTTTAACTACTTATCATGTAGGACTACTTTGTTCCATTTATGCATTTCAACTTTCCATAAATTGATTTGCTTTTGCATCCCTGCAGTGAGCATGTACTTGATGAGGCTGAGAGGTCCTTGCATGATGCCTTGTGTGTGCTGTCCCAGACAGTAAATGATACCCGTGTCTTGTTTGGAGGCGGATGGCCTGAGATGGTGATGGCCAAAGAAGTAGATGAACTTGCAAGGAAGACCCCTGGGAAGAAATCTCATGCTATTGATGCTTTCTCGCGTGCTCTGCAAGCCATCCCAACAATCATAGCTGATAATGCTGGTTTGGATAGCGCTGAGTTGATCTCTCAGCTCCGAGCTGAGCACCACAAAGAGAACTGCACTGCTGGAGTTGATGTCATCACAGGCACCGTAAGTTCACAAAGACGAGAGTTTTCCGTTCATAACAAATTATCTATTACAGAATCTGATACTAGTTAAATTGTGTGGTCCGCAGGTTGGGGACATGCAAAAGCTGGGGATTCAAGAGTCGTTCAAGGTGAAGCAGGCCATCCTTCTGTCTGCGACAGAGGCCGCTGAGATGATCCTCAGGGTCGATGAGATCATAACCTGTGCCCCGCGCAGAAGAGAGGATAGGATGTGATTAGACACTGCTGTTTCTCGATGTAGTGGGGATGCTTGTTACCCTAGTTTTGAGGGGTATTATGGTTCAGGGGCGTTCAAGTTGGTCAGATTTCGAGTGTTTTTGGCCCCTAAGAAATTGGGACTTGTTATTTGGTTGAAACAATCAACCTTAGGCTTGTGTTCTAGATTCTCATGCTGTGTACCATTTGGTAGCGAAGTACATCGTACGATATGCTTGTGTCATCTGCCTCTACATGTTTTTCTATTCCTTTTTTTGACGTAAGAATGAGCCTAGTCTTTGTTTCTGGGACGTGGTTGCTACTTCTGGAGTTCTGGTGTTGTTCTGAGCGTCAGGACAGGGTGCCAATTGACCTTCAATGGTCATGTGTTAATGTTACCAGAAGACACTCTTCATATACATATATACAGAATATGCATTCTGTGGCCTAAGGCCGTAGCATGACATGGCTATAATCCTATGTTGAAGAAGTGGCAGTGTAGATGTCTTAAGATTTAAAGGACGTCTTCTTTAGTAATACTTTAAATTCCTTTAATTGCTACAAAATAAATTTCATACACTCATACTGAAAGGTATTTGCAATACGAATCTATATTAATATAACTGAGACACTACTCGTGCATATACTCTCTTTATACCTGAATAAATCAACTTAGTTGTCCTAAATCAAACTTTTTTAAGTTTAACTAATTTTAAATAAAAGAGTACTAACATCTTTGACCTCAAAGTAAAGTATGAAAATATATTTCATGTTCTAACTATACTAGTTTTATGTAACAAATATTAGTTTTTTTTGGTGCAAAATTTGGCTTAATTTAAAAAAAAAAAAATCTTAGGACAACCTCCGAAGTAGATTTATTTAGGGAATGATTGAGTATTTATATCTCTTATAAAAATAAAATCCACTATCTTTTAATCTTTAGAGTAACTCTAGGGGGCTCTCTATATCCTTTCTAAATGCTAGGAATAAAGATTTTGGTAAAAAACTATCCTCCAACAGCTTCTCTAAATGGTTATCTAAATATAGCCATCTTCTATTCCGGATTTTTCATTAACAAAAAATAGAAGACGAGAATGGCTCTCCAGAGTGTGCATCTCATATAGAAAAACTGTTGGAGAGTGGAAATATATAGAAAACGTTTTTTATGCAAATGACTCTCCAAATGATGATTTAGAAAGTGGAATTTAGAAAGCCATTTGGAGAATCATTTGCATAAAAGTTGTTTTCTATATCTTTTCACTCTGCACTCTAGAGAGTCATTCTCGTTTTTCTATCTTTGGCTTGCTAGAAATCCGGAATAGAAAGTGACTATATTTAGGATAACTAATTAAAAAAGCTATTGGAGATTATTTTTTTCATCAAAATCTCTATTTCTAGCAATTAGGAACTGATACAAAGTCTATTGGAGTTGCTTTTACATGCAAGCTATCCATATATCATATCCTACTAAGTGCCACATTCTCCTCCTAATAAGCTACAACATCTGCTACACTAAATGTAATTACTATTTTCAGTCTATCAACATACAAGACATTCATGTTGTACTATTTATTTGGCCGTCATATTCTCCTATTATTTCATCTAATAGGATTTTATTTAAACTTTTAATTAGCTTACCCAGTTTGCAACATATCTTCTGTAAACCACTTCATATTAACTGGACATTTCTGGCGTCGCCGTTGGTGGCCGATCTTCCATTCAGCTGCCGCCACCGCACAGCACAGGCACAAGCGAAAACTGCGCTACTCAGGCTGCGCGTGTGGTCGGTAGTGGAGTAATCAACAACCGGCCCGCACTGCACGCGGGCAGCAAGAGAGTCATCGGGTCGGCGTCTCCAGCCTGTCCGGTGGTCTCTCAGGCGACGATCACGGAGCCGCGGAGGTGAAGCGAAGTGCGGCGAGGGCGCGGCCAGTTACCGGATCATTGAACAGGTAGAGCTTCTGTTCACCTGTTGCTCCATCTAAGCATAAGCCCTTCTGCCCGTGCATAGATTGTCCCTTGCAATCACAGTTCGCTGTTTGGTCTAGTAATCCATTTTGCTGCTAGAACTGCACCAATCTTGCCCATAAGGTGTCTTGAAACAATGCCTGGATGAGCACCACTGAACATTGGCGTTCCTTTTGCACACTAGGTGCTCAAACAACATGCTGAGGCATGCAAGAACCCGTGTATAGAAGCCAAAATGGCAGCATAGGGGGTTAACATGCAACATTCACATTCAAAGAGTTTGAAACAGTTTGAACTGAAAGGTGCAAAGAAAATGGAATTCCCTTGATCGGCACTCAAAATTGCTAGTTTTGTAACTATCCAGATTGGGATGCTCAAATTGCAAGTCCAGTGTGGCAATTTGTGGTTTCAGTTGCAATATATTCAGCATTTAGATCAGCATGGCATTTACATACTGCTTTTGTTTGATGTGATTTGCACATTAGCCTGTGTATTTTGCTGCATAGTGTCTCGATGTTACTCACTGATACCTATTGTAATTGGGAGGTAGCATATTGCCCACAAATTTGTTTTCTGCTTCGAGAACTAGTACAATCAGTGCTTGTCAATTGCTATTCATATTTTCTTAATCAAGCATCACCACTGGAGATTGAAAGCTGTCAACTTTGGACTTGCCAACCTGTTGGCGGTCCTTAACTCACACTTTTAACTGCCAATATTTATATAAAATTCATCCAAATGAACACCAAACTTAGAAATAGAGCTCATAATTAATAAAGTTCCACGAGTTTTGGTGATTCATCAATTGCAGAAGGATATATCGGGATAACACAAGAAACGTGTCAAAAGTACACAAAAAACAAGGCATAACATCACCCGACATGAGCCCAAGGGGAGAGGCCCACTTACCAGGCAAATCAGGGCCCAGTGAGGTGGAGAAAAAAGGCCAAAACCCATATCAAATCAACTCCAAACGACGCAAAACTTTGTAGGACCCACCTAGAGGCTCAAAGGATGCATCCCACCGAAGATGGGGCCATTTGGGCATAGTTGGGGTGCGACCGCACCACTGGTGCGCCCGTACCACCACTGGGGCCTCTCGGGCCCATCTTTCACATGTTGACATATGCCGCCTTACCCACGTCGGTTCCTAGGGTGTTGTCTAGGTTCAGTGCACCTAGACGGCGGTTTGGAGGTCGGTTTGGTGCTTTCCATGAAGGGATGAAGCATTTTCCAAGGAACCCCCTCCTCTCCACCTATAAAAGGAGGCCTCTCCCCTCCTCATATCATCATCAAGGAAGAAACACAACACAAGAGACAACACCATGTGACAAGAAGAGAAGAGCTACACTCCTATTTTTAGTTTTAGCTAAGTTTAGTATAGGGAGTGAGTGAGGAAGAGAAGAGATGGAGAAGTACCTGGAATTGTCGGATACCTCCACTTGTGTACCGGGGCCCCTTTGTACACCGAGCGGAACAAATGCCGGGAATGTCGGCTCCCTCTTCACTTGTACCTCGACGAATCTAGTACTATTTGGAGTGCAAGGTTCGTGTTTATCTTCGGTGGTGAGTTCTACTTTAAGTTAGTCTTGTTCATTATTTACTTGTAGGTTCGCCCATGCTTTTTCTAAGTAGCATCTTCTTTATACTGTGCCTACAGGGTGTCATTTATTTGATGGAATCGTCCGGCCTAGAAACAGGGGCTCTTCTGTCGTAGAGGCCTCATCGAGTGCTTCCCACTCCGCCAGAAAAAGAATATGATATAAAAAAGATAAGCGGATAAAAGTGTCCCACCAAGACAGCCGATGAAAGGACTTTGCAATGAATTCAGCAAGTGTATCATTGATGAAGAACTCGTCAAACTATCGAAAGATATGTTCTAAGAGTACATACCACACCTCTGGGCGCCCGGGCCGACCGACAGGCTGAGGGCAATGGAGACAATCCGTTCCTGTATAGAACAAAGGCGGTGATCCATTCTAAAAAGGGAGGAAGAGAGAGATCTCTCGTTAGGTCTTGGTGATGACCTGCCTGGAGGGAGAGTACGAGAAGGCGGACATCTGGCTGCTATCAGTCGGCTAGCGAGCCTAACCCTACAGGGTTGGTTTTGTTCAATACATTAGGTAGGGCCGACTACACCACCTCAGTAGCTGGGACTAGAATTGCTTACAATACATCTCATCTGGCCACTGACTGAATTCGATGTAGGGCCAGTGTATAAAGACCGACTTATCTCTCTTAAGACTTAGTCCACTTTCTACTAGAATCAGATTTTTTTAGTTTTCAAGCTGGTGTGCTAGCTGTAACAAAAACTTACGACTTAGGTGGATTTCTTTAGTTAGTCTTTCTACAAGACCAACATACTTTCCTAGAGAACCAGTAAAAACTTTGGCCACAAAGAACGGTTGTGATAAGAATCGCTCGATTTTTCGTGCTCTTGCTACAGTTAAACGATCCTCCTCCGATAATTCATCCAATCCAAGAATTGTGATAATGTCCTGAACTTCTTTGTAACGTTGTAAAGTTTCCTTAACTCTTTGCGCAGTTTCATAATGTTCGTTGCCAACGACCCAAAGTTGTAAAGGTCCTTCCCCCTTTGAAAGGCTATGGGCGAGGAGGGATTCAAACCCCCGACACCGTGGTTCGTAGCCACGTGCTCTAATCCTCTGAGCTATAGGCCCACCCCGTCTCCACTAGATCTCTTCACGGGGATACCCCAAAAGGAACCTTCTTCTCCTCAGCCATTTCATTTCGGGTTAAGAAGATGGGAAAGCGCCTTTCTCTTTATAAGAACAGTGCGTTCTGAGGTGTGAAGTGGGAGATAGAGGGATGATTGAGGTTTTGAATAAGACGACCTTTGTCGGGTTCATAAACCCGGGGTCCCCAATGGGCCCGCTTTTTAGCAAAAGCTTGACCCAGTAGACAGCGTAGCGACAACGCGCACCTCCCAGGCCGGCCTAGATACCTAATGACAGGCCAGGAGAACGATCCGGTCCTCGACCGGAAGGCCTGGCCAAGGAGAGGATATAGTCTGACTCTGACCTCCTTTTTTGACCAGGAATACACTGAACCTCTGCTTGCAGCTCTTCCCCGACCGACACGGTTGGGGCTGACCGAGAACGACCGATCGGGGACGCCCGCTCGATAAGGGCCTGGGGATCAGGTGGAGCAGATAAGGTAAGGCGCTCAAGTCAAACCGTAATACCGAGGACCATACCCTGCGCACCTACAGGACGGTGCCACCAGGCCATACCAGATAGGCACTATGCAATCTTCTAGGCGTGTCAGAACCCAAACAGTGTTGTGAGCACCGTCGTTTGCCATACCCTGCCATGCCCTGCGCACCTACAGGACGGTGCCGCCTGGCGAACACGGTAGAGCCTGCTAGACGCGTCTGGGAATAAACAGTATTATGGGCTCCGACAATCATCTCATACCCGATGGCGTGAGCAACAAGACTAGGTAGCACACGTACGCACTCTCTCTCTTTCTCTCTGACTTGTAAGGACATCCCCTTCACCTATAAAAGGAGATGCACTCTCTCCCAACAGGGACGATCGATCTGGTTCTAGACAACGGGAGCATTCGAACAGCTCCACAGCTCTAGAACTCAACAGCTACACAGAGCATACGCTCCAATACTTAGCACACGTCAGAGCCCCTATCACTCTCGGCCCTTCGGTTTAGAGTTCGACCGGGCCTTTAACACCCCCCTTCTTATACGTTTGTAACCCCACAACAAACTTCGAGCACCTGAGCTTAGGAATAAAGTTACTGACCGACTGAAACTGGACGTAGGGCACGTTGCCTGAACCAGTATAAATCCTGTGTCATTGAGTGCCAGGCCAAATCCGATCACAACACACGGCAAAACTACACATATTTACTAGTTGGTCACTTTTCGCATCGACAGTTGGCGCCGTCCATGGGGAGGACGCCGTGCGTTCACGCTTTTGGTCATCGGATGGCCCATCTTTCCACCATCTTCGGCATGGCGGGCTCAAGCGATACGATTCGCTTTAGCTCGTTGGAGTTTCCCATGCTTCCACCTATTGGGATGTGGGTTCCTCCTATCTTTGAGCCATTCTAGACCTTCCTCTTTGGAAGTCTGGACTTCATCGCCGACTAGCTCGACGTACTCCGCCTCCGCGAGGAGGCACTTGTCCCAGCGCCCACTGGAGGAGGAGCGCCCTCTGCCAGCCCCGGGCCACTCAACGACCTCAATGTTGAGACACCCGCGCTTCGCCTCGAGCCCATGCTGGGCTCAAACTCCACGGTGAGTAACATACATATTGTTCTTTATTCACTATTTAACACTTTCTGCCGACTCTCCAGAGGGGCCCCGTTGTCCTCACCACGACCACCGTACGACCGGTTCCCCTATGGCTTCTCGTCCTTGGTGGACGCGTCCATGCGGGGGCTCTAAAGGATGCTAACGCCGTCTCCTCTCACATCTGAATTCATGGGGATGGCGGGCTATGCTCCCGCCTCATTTCATGACCTCATAGATGATGAGGTCAAAAGCGACGGCTCTAGCATTGGTGACGTCATGGCATCTGGCCACTCTCTATCCTAGGAGTGTGCTATGGTGGATGCCCTAGGATAGACACCGGTGGTAGCAGAATCTCTGTAGACCCACACCCCTCTGGACCCTCGTGCGAAGGCCCTCACGCGTACGCAGGAGCATGACGAGGAGTTATGATAAAGGCGGTAGAGTCAGCTGCCACCTACGCTGGTGCGCTCAGCGCAGCACGCTGCGCCACGTGCACGTAACCCAGCGAGTGGTGCTCGGGGATGCACCTGTCAGGTCCAGCGTAACATCCTAGATGGAGGGAATGATCTCCCATAGTTTGCTCGAGCTGGCCAGAACATCGCTGCTGCGATGATGCTCCTACGCGGCCTTCCTGAGCCTGCTGACCCCTAGGAACAGGCAATCCATCAGAACCTACGGGCTCTGGTGGAAACTGTTGCTGTTCAACAGGCGGAGAGCTCCGCGTCACGACACCATCTCATGGCCTCCTACCCCACCTGGGGAATGGGGCCGCACCAAACGAATTGCTCCATCCACTCACCACTACAGTTGCTGGGCGTGGGGCAGGATGCCATGGCTGCACCACAGTCTGACCTGGCGCCCGCTCCACATCGACCACCTGTGCGTGAACGGCTCGGGCTGAACCATGACGCTCGCAGCGTCATCGACAATCGGTGCCATGCCCGACGCGATGATGACGTCCATCAAGTGGCGGCGAGAGCAGGTGGCACGGGCCTTGGCCTAACCATCAGGGAGTGCGGGGGCACGCCTCCCAAGCATGGCGGTCGACCAAACGATTGGAGCCCCATCCTGGATGGCCCAGGGCCACAGGCCTTTGGTCGTCGCATCCAGAGAGCGCCGTTCCCACAGCGCTTCCGACCACCTACCAACATCACCAGATATACCAGGGAAATGAACCCCGATATATGGCTCGAGGACTTCCAGCTCGCTTGCCGAGCCAGAGGAGTGGATGATGACCACTTCATCATTCAATACCTCCCCATCTGCGTGGGGGAGCATGTTCGAGCATGGCTTGAATTCCTCCTGCCCAACAGCATCCGCGACTGGGCAGATCTCAAGAGGGTCTTCGTCAGGAATTTCTAGGGAACATATGTCCATCCTGGGAATTCCTGGGACCTCAAGAGCTACCAGCAGGAGCCCAATGAGTCCCTATGGGATTACATCCATAGGCTCTCAAAACAGTGCAACTCCCTTCCTGATGTCGTTGACGTGAATGTCATCAGCACGTTCCTCTCTGAGACAACCTATGAGTCCTTGATCCACAAGCTCGGTTGTCTGAAGCCCTGTACCACCCGTGACCTGCTCGACATCGCCATGAACCACGCCTCCGGTGAGGAGGCGGTCGGAGCGGTCTTCAGCGGTGGTCGGTACAGGGGCAAAGCTAAACACGAGGACCAAGGCGAGGGCCCCTCCACGCAAAGGGGCAAGAAGAACAAGAAGGATCGACACCGACCGACCAACCCAGCTTTGATCGCCGTAGCCGATCGTGCGGGCAAGCAGCCCTAGCAGGGCTAGCCCGAGCACTTCGACAAGCTCATGGAGAGTCCATGCACCAACCATGCCTACCTTGTCAAACACCTCTATAAGGACTACGAGCTCCTCAAGCGCTTTCTGCGATAGGCCAGCAAGCTGAAGGAAGGGAAGGGCAAGGAGGAGGCGGCCAAGAAAGGAGGCACGGTGGG